>NC_133769.1:136184761-136322682 GCF_003597395.2 Chelonoidis abingdonii | reverse complement strand
AATTTTTTTTTTTTTTTTAAACCTTTTCCCTCTACTCCTTTTCTCTAACAAGCCTGATGGTTGGATTATCCTGCTTGCATATCATCAGTCTGGTACAATCACTAGCAAATTAAAATTGCCTGGTTTGCAGGTCAGATACTACAAGCCTAGGCTATAGCTAGTTGACATGACAAAGATTTGTACTTTTGCTTTTGTGTCAGAGGTACTTCAGTTTTACATATAAGACATTTCCCTAAACAACAGAAAACAGCAGCACTACACTGCAGAACCACATATAAACTAGAGAATGCAACAACTTGTATCTGAGAAGGATATATTGCACAGATTTAAAAACAAATGGTTCATTTTGGGTATGTCTACACAGCAATTAGACACATGTGGAGTGCCCACACCAGCTGGCTCAGGCTAAGGGGTGTTTAATTGCAGTGTAGACATTCAAGCTCAGGCTGCAGCCTGAGCTCTGGGACTTGAACATCTACACTACAATTAAACAGCCCCTTAGTTCGAGCCTTGCAAGCTTGAGTCAGCTGGCATGGACCAGCTGTGGGTTTTTAATTTCAGTATAGACATACCCTTTGTGGTCCTGCTAGCCATGCTGAATTTCTGGCAGGTTTTCCCTTGTCTGTTAACCCTAAACTATGTCAGTTGCTGTGCCCTCTGTGTACATATCCCACAGGTTCCAGAAGCAGTGTCCTCTGGGAGACTTCAAAAAGCAACTGATTGACTTATTGGGAGGCCGAGTTGAACCATTTCATCTAGTTTGTCCACCACTCTGGCACTAAAACTGTTTAAGTTGGATTGCTTCAGTTTAAGCCAATATTTAGCTCTGCTGAAGTCCACTCCAAATGGTATTTAGCATGTATGTAAACTGTTTGTAACACACCTCTCACAAGTGCTCCAATTAGACTGAACAAACAAGGCTTAGCAAGGTGAATTTCTCTAGTGTAGACAAGAATTATGTCGTTGGTACTGTATGTTGAATGATAAACCAAAAAGTTTAGGTCCCAAAGGCAGCATGTTGCTTGTGTGTTCTCTTCACTCACCTTCTCCAAAGGGGAGGCAATATTCCATTTTAGCTCCTGACAATTTCCACTCAAATTTTTGCCCTCACCTTAAGGTGAAAATTTCAAGAAAGATAGTGCACAAGCTCACACAAAAAATTCTTTTCAAAGTATCAAGGTCTTACATTTCCCTAATAAATTGTAGATCTTCTCACTGAATCTGCTGCAACACACCTAGAAGAAGTTTCTTTGAACAGGAACACCACTGCTTCGAGCAGTGTCACATAATTCTATTCTATTGCGCAGTCTTATGAAGAAATTGTTCCAGTGGCAACAAAGTTCTTCAGTTAAGACTGACTGATTGTATTTGTCCCAACAGGGTAATTGTACAGCCTGCGATAGTTGGAGTAGAGTCAGAAAAGAGTCAGAGCCCACACTTCGAGATATTACCCCTAGCTCTTTGGAACGTACCGCAAAGAAAATGTGAAGTTTCAAGTGTATATTAAAAATGTAATGCCCACAGAGCATGGGCTAGATTGTGATAATGTCAAATACTGTATACTGCAAGTGCTTTCTTTTTTTTTTCTTTCTTTTTGTCTTCTAGGCCCTCAGTCCAGTGCAAAGCTGGGAGCATAGGTAAAGAATGATGTAATGCAGTGGCAGCCCAAAAGCATCTTTTGTTTGAATTGTGAAATGGCCACTCCGTAGTCGTCTCCTGATGAATCAGATGTGAGGGGCTGCTTTGTGGAATGAGCCCTTTGTAACAGCGCATCAACTGAAAGCAGAAGGAGACATTCACTTGGAGGGCTCTTTCTGAAAATGGGTTTAACTTTTCTTTTGCCAGTCACTACCAGCATGACCTCATACACTTTCAGTACAATGGAGTGGCTAAGCCTTTGAGTACATAGCCATTACATCATCTCTGCAAATTAGAGAGGGAGGTGGTAAAAGAGGCCTTATTGTTGTCATGGCTGATGAGATGATCAGGACTCAACTCATGGTTGCTGAGAGGTTGGTGGCTTTACTGGAAAGTGGCACAGAAAAATTGCTACTGATTGATAGCCGTCCCTTTGTGGAATACAATACATCCCACATCTTGGATGCTATCAATATCAACTGCTCCAAGCTTATGAAGCGGAGGCTGCAGCAGGACAAAGTGTTAATTACAGAACTCATTCAGCATTCAGCAAAACACAAGGTAAGGATGGTTTTTGCCTTTTTTTATTTTTTTTTATTTTTTATTTTAAGGCGGTGTGGAAGTAAAACTTTTAAAATAAAATTAACCTACATTGTAGTGAAATGAGTAATGATGAACTTTATTATCTTCCACAACTTTATTATCTAGTTCCCAGGAGCTACAGTAAATAAACTATTGGTGAAATTATGCTATAGGCAATACAGTAATGTTTAAGAATTACTCAAATAAAACTCCCCATCAGTTTACTTTTCTATAACCATCTTAAGAGTTTTTCATGTAGTATGGTCCTTATTTGTAGCTAATTCATATTTCAAGTATATGTTTTTGCAAATTAAACTTCAAACATCTTGGTATATGAAATACAGTGAATCCTGTGGTAAGGAGCCCCTCGAGAGACCAACACAAAATCCAGTTGTTGGAAGTTGTTTTCTTATACATGTGGAAGAGAACTATATTTAATACTTTCAAGGATTGTTTGGGATGGCCTTTTTTTGGGCAGTAAGGATTGCTTATTAAGAGGTTTTGCTGTATGTTGTGGAAGGATATATGTAAATTAGAAAAACTCCACCCATTCTGGATAATTGTAAAACATCTTTTGTTTGGATTTTAAAGGTAAGCTTTTCAGAGTTAGGCCAATGAGAGAGAATTTGAAGTGTAACTTAAGTGAATCTATTTGTGGATTTTATTTAAAAGGTCTGTTAATGTTTCCAAAATATTTTGGGTTGAGCAGAAAAGATGGGAGGCGGGGAGGGGAAGAGAGTGAATGTCTGCATAAACTTTTTGCCTCAGGTTGACATTTTATGATATAATCTGGAAAGTCTAATTTTCAAAAAGTTAATCAAATTTTATACATGTAATAAAATATATTTGTAGCAGTTCAAGTTTTTTTGGATAGGTAAATTGTTTGGGAGAAGAAACTAAAGGTTTGTTGCTTTATATTTGAATGCAAAACACCTTAATTTCAGGTAAACTTTTTTTGAAGTGGCTCAGATTTGCCCAGTGGATGAACCTCATGCAACAAGCTTCAGCCCTGATCAGATATTCCATTTACTAAACCTTGAAGGGATACAGTACAGTTAGGTCTAATAAGTGTAAAAATGTCAGTTTTTTGTTTAAACCTGTATGTAAAATCCAGATGCTAGAACCACTGTACAGTAAATATGTAGGGTCTCTTAATTCTGTTTGGTAAAGGGGAAGGTTTCCTATCCTTTCCCTTATCTGCAATTATTTGCTTTTCAGATTGAGATTGATTGCAAGCAGGTGGTGGTGGTATATGATCAAAGTTCCAAGGATGTTGCCTCTCTCTCATCTGACTGCTTTCTTACTGTACTACTGGGCAAGTTGGAGAACAACTTCAACTCTGTACACCTGCTTTCAGGTAGGATGCAAGAAAACCACTTGAGTGAGGGAGGGTGTAATTCTTTATATGTGGAGAGATTGCACACTTTTCGCGTGTTTTGCATGTATTAAGAAAAGTGTTATACTGAACCTGCTGTAGTCAGTTCACTTAAGTTTATTCATGTAACTGTAGGGTTTAAAAAATAGTCACAGTACTATGTGCAGATGTATATGCTGCACATGCGAGCATCTCTATAAAACTTAAGGTCCTGACTTCTATTTACACTAGGGGTATGGCTACACTGGCACTTTACAGCGCTGCAACTTTCGCGCTCAGGGGTGTGAAAAAACACCCCCCTGCGCGCTGCAAGATACAGCGCTGTAAAGCCTCAGTGTAATCAGTGTGGCAGCACTGGGAGCGCGGCTCCCAGGGTTGCACGCTACACCCGTAGAGGATGTGGTTTACATGCTGCGCTGGGAGAGCTCTCTCCCAGCGCTGCCACTCTGACCACACTCACACTTCAAAGCGCTGCTGCGGCAGAGCTTTGAAATTTCAAGTGTAGCCATACCCTAGGGCTCTTTACAGTATTCTGGTTCTGTAAAATGAGAATTGGGTCCTAGGCCTTTTTAGCTAGAAATGCTGATTATATTTGACCCTGAAGCAGCTTTAGGAATGCAGTTCCTGGCTTCTAAAGCCTTGTATACACTTGGGGAGAGAGAGGGGAGGAGTGTTCCTCCATCGCTGAACTGGAGCATAGAACTAAAATGTCTACACTGTGGAAACAAACACCATATTCTCAGTCTTGTGTGGTTTAAAATCTGTTCTCTCCCCTTTCCCCTGCTCTCAATTCTCCCCAAGTCTGAATCGGAGAAACAGAAACTTGCCCTCCAAAAAACACAGCAACAAAAACCCTCAGAGAAATTACTTGAGTCATTGGGAAGGGAAAGGTGCATAGAAATTAGGGAGAAAATGGTTATAAGAAAATGGAATGCAGAGGGAAAGGGGAAAGGGAAGAAATTCTAAAGAAATATTTCCTTGTAGCAGGAGGCTGCATTTGAGGTTTTTCAGTGACTTCATCCAACAGTGGTGGTGAATTGCTTTGGTTGCTGATAGAAACTGAGGAAATTGCCAACTCTAATTTGAAAGTGGGGTGTGGGGATCTCGGGGAGATCTTCCGACAGAGAGAAACTCAAGTAAATGCCTGGTGCTATTGATGCAGTGAAAAGTCTCCAGTGCTTGAAGCAAAATGAAGTTATAGTTATTTGACTTCAGTGGGAGCTATGCACAGACACAGAGCAGACTTGTTTAACTGTGTCTGAGTGCTTGGAGGCTAGTTTTACTTCTTGACAGTCTTATAAAGAGTTATGCTTCTGAGCTTTAGTTTCTGTCTCTACAGCCAAGTAATTCTTGAGTATGAGACCCCCCCTCAGCCCAGTAAACAGGAATAGTTTTACCCTCAGGGCACTGGATACATTTATTGAGAAAAACTGAGATATGTGACTAATGCTTTATTAAAATTGAAACTGTTTTTGTTTACAATGGACTTACTAGAAACAGTTCATGCCACATCATGAAATCCTTTTTCTGATCAAATGTTACAAGTGTCTAACCTGTCCAACTGGCTATGTTGAGGGTGCTGCTTCTTCGCTTTTTTATTTATTTTTTTTAAACATACGCTGGACTGTTGCATCATGCCACAATACAAAGTAATCATACTTAATGCACCCAGAGGGAAGACGTACCAAATTCTTACTTCTAGAAATGTCATAACTAAGGGAGAGATCACCTGCAGAAGAACCTGAAGGAGGCAGCCAGAGAAAACTCCATGAGGCTCACCTCCCAGCATTTTCAGGGAACCATCATCCTCTAATGGGAGTGGGGAGATCAGTCATGGGATCAGTTGGAAAAGACTGACACTCTGTGCATCTATTGTTTTCCTACTGGTGATATCGCTTGTGTCAGCTGTGATGGAGGCACAGTAGGACTCAGTACTGCTTTGGAAACGTGTGTGTGTGTGTGTGTGTGTGTGTGTGTGTGTGAGAGAGAGAGAGAGAGAGAGTGCGAGAGAGAGAGAGGAAAAAAAATGGGAAGCTGAGTGCTGAGCAGGGGAGCATGTTCAGTCTCCTGCTCTTCTTCCACCCCCATCCTCCCATGTGCCTCCTAATCTCCATGGAGAGAAGACCTCAAAGAACAGCCACACAGACTCTTCTGTGGCGTCTAGGTGAAGAGTGAGTAATAGTGCAGAGGGAAAGCACCCCAACTCTCCATGGCCAGGGCAAATCCCACTTGTGTAGGTCATGTTTACACTAGAAATAAATGTTTCTTACTGGCATGCTAGTTACGTGTTTAAAATTAAAACTTGCCTGGCCTGGTCTAAACTATTAAAGTGTTAGCTGATCAGCGTAAACCTAGGCTCCCCACTAAAGTTGAGCCCCAACCAGCTAATGTGTGACTACCCTAGTATAGACAGGACAATATATACTTTAACATGTATTTAAAAACTTCTTTTCTTAGTGAAGGTGAGGCTGTAGATTCACCCTCACGTAAAGTGGGGATAATCTGTTTTTTGTAGTTGCAGAGTATAAACAGTTGAGAGGTGGAAATATTTACTACATGTAGTAGATTAACTGTGCTATTTCAGGAAAGATGAGCCAAGTGAGAAACGACTATGAAAAAAAAATAATATAACTATTTGTGTACTCAAACTCCACTGCTTCATCGCCAAGTTTCCTTCTTTTATATCCAACTTCCTCTGTTTTTAGTATTTGTGTAGGAAAATATTTTGCCCAGTCTAAAATTCTGTTTATTTTTAATAGAAGGTTTGTAACTAAAAAAGGAGCAAGTCTTACACAAGTGGTGGACAAGGCTATAGATTAGGCCACAGTAGGAAATGTAATCTTAGAAAAGTTGCCTTCCCTGCTTGATAGTATTTCAAGTATGAGTCTAATGGAATGAATCTTTTTGCCTGTTTTAAAAAAAAAAAAAAAGTGTAAAATCTAGTTTAAAAAAAAACCAACAAAACAAGCAATAGTTTGCTGGTGCCTTGCTTTGTAGAAGACTGGATACAATTGTTTTTTCAGCAAGTTGATGACAAATCCTTGTGTAACATTTATGGCTAATAACGAGTTTAGGGTCAATGCACCTTGCAGAGAGGAAAAACTTAAGTCTAAAGTTTTTTTTCTTGATCACCGTGTAGCTTATTTACAACAATGACCTGAAATAAATGTGTTTTATGGGATCCATGGCTGAGTGTTCAATGAGTTATTTGGCTTTTTATTAATTGAGGCTTAATATAAAGGCACGCTCCCCCTTGAAGATTACTTTTAATTGAAATTACAGATGGAAAGCTTCTTAAAGGGACACTATTAGCTAAAACTCTTCATTTGACCTAGTAAAAACACTTAATCTTGTAGACAACATTCTTAGCATTCTAAAGATCTATTTTGGCTTTTAAATTTATTACTGTGCTCATGATATTGAAAAATGGACACTCACTGCTTATCCCTTTTCCCAGTGCAGTCAGTGGCACAACTCCCATTGACTTAAATTGGATCAGGATTAAAAAAATAATAAAAAATAAAGTGTAATTTGAACATTCTGTCCTACCTCTTAAAAGTGGGGAGTGTCTTAGCCAAGAACTTTTTTTAAAGCCACTATTGTTGGGGTGATGATGCTTGTTGCAGAAGCAGATCCATAATACATGTAAAAATGTCTAGATCCAGGCCTAATTCTGTAATCCTTTGACACAAACATAGTTCCAGTTACTTCATTGGGATTGCTCTTGGGTAAGGAAGGGTGGCAGCAGTAAGGCTCGTTTTGGTGGTAAGTCTCAAGGGCCACTTCTACTTTGGTCGGTCACTGAACTGCCACAGGCATTTGATGCGCCCATTACTCCTGGAGGAATTCTGTGCCACTGTGCAATGCAGAATTTTGCAGTAATGAATGTTATGCACACAGAATGTTCTTTCCCCCACAGAAATGGGCTGCAGTGGTGCTAGCCACCACTAGGGGCCACCAGACCCAGTGCTGCTCAGCTCACACATAGACATTGCTGAGGGGAGGGAAAGGGAGACAGAGGCTCCTGGTAGCTGCAGTTATCAGCGTGCCCTGAGAGAAGGAGAGGGTAGCGTGCAGGAAACTCCATGCAAGCCTGGAGCATCAGGCTGTTTCTCCCTCAGGATCCTTGGGTTTGGGATGGGGGAGGGAGAGAGCAGTTGTCTGGGCTAGGGGGTTTATGGCTGGCCTGTGGGGGAGGTTGGGGGGTGTGGGTATCTGGGATGGGGAGGCCCTGTGGCTTAGCTGTGAGGGAGAGGGGGCAGGGGATTGGGTGTATTGGCTGTGGGGGCCCTGCTGCTGGGCTCATGGGGTGGGGAAAGGAGGCAGAGAAACAGGAAGTAGATTGTCATAGGGGTTTCTTTAACATTCTGCTGCTGGGGGAATTTGTGTATGTCTGTATTGTCAGCAAGTATGTCTGTAACAGGTATTTTAAAATAAATTACCAAAATAATTGAAACTGGTGTGATTATGTAGTGTTGTTGTTTTGACAAATTTGCAGGATTTTAAAATATTGTATGCAGAATTTTTAATATTGTGGTGCAGAATGCCCCCAGGAGTAACCCATGTAGCACTACAACTGGCATCTTACAACTGCACATAACATAAGTGTGGCTGGTCTAGAAAACTTGCATAAGAGAGAGTGTACGCTAGCACTAGAACACTACATTAGAAGGATGTTAAGGTTGCACTCATTTTTGGCATTTCCTAGTTACTAAGGTTACCTGTGCAACCCTAATTTGCCCCCCCCTTGTACATATACATTATGATATAATAGCTAATTACATGATCCCATACTATTTTTTGATAGGACCTCTGCCTTACGTGAATTAAGCCTGTGTAGCAACTATTTTTGTATCTTTTTTCCATTCAGTGTGTGGCTCCATGCATTATTGGACACATCCTTCACCCATGCACACATAGATCATCAGCAGGGTCAGGATCTGTAGTTCCCCAGAGCTGTCCGCTGCCACTTGAGTAATGGTGTAAGTCTTGGAAGATAACAGTCTTCTGTTATGTGACTAGACTAATGGAGTGGGACGGAGATGCACTTTGCCAGTGGGTTTCACAGCTATTTGCTAGAACGTGTTACCTGGGAACAGTGGTTCACTTTTAGGTTCTGTGGAGGAGTGTGATCTAGTTGCTGTAGACTCTTCTGCTCCTCACCCATCTCTGGAATTCAAGCCAAGCAGCTTCCTCCTTCTCCTTGTTGCATGAGCACCACTGGAAGAGATTTGGGAGCATAGGACAGATGGTCTTTCTGCTTTCAGTTCTGGTGCCTGGCACCACACTGGCCTCAAGCAGTTAAATGGAGCGATTGCAAGGGTCCTGCTTGGCCCCTGAAGCCCTGGGAGGGAACATGTGCAGTTAGCTGCAGACAGGAGCTGGAGCATGCCCAGTGCAGATAAAATCTTTGGAGAATTTAGCTGCAATAACCATCCTTTTTTCCCCCAGAAGCTTATAACTTGGCCAAAATTGGACAGTTCCTTCTTCTTCCCCCTCCCCCCCCCAGACTCTCCACCTCCACCCCCCTGCCTGGGGGCAGCAAAAAGCTCATCCTTTTCCTCTGGTCAGCCCCCTTCAAACTTCAGCTCTTTGCTCTGAAGCCTGGAGGTGCAAGAGCTTTTCAAACAGTTTAACGGTTATTTTTTAAATGGGCAAAGCAGTGTATTCTTCCCTCATCTGAGAAATGGCTGAATTATTTTTGATAAGACTCCACCCCTCCCTGTTCCCCAACCCCTTCCTCCAAACAAAACCCGAGGTATGCCTGGCATGGAAAAGCTCAGCCTGAATGGCTGAAGTTTGACAAAGTTATAAGAAACTGAAAAGAGTTTTATAATGAGAAGTGACAGGCAATTTTAGCTACAGACTTTTTTCTACCAGCATCACTTATGATTTCAGTCTACTCCTCCAACTGGATTATTAGCATCTGTGAGTTTCATTCTCAAGGTATGAGAATTTATTGATATTTACTCAACTAATATGCACTGACATGCTTTTTGTGACTTAGTATCTTTTTAAGTGTGTCCTATGCTACAGCCAGTGCATAGTAACTGTTCGTTTTCTCCCTAGCCCTGCCCCATCTCAATAGAAAAAGAGAGAATTCAGACTAATTTTAGTTGTATGCAAGACACACAAAAATGGAGCCAAAAAACTTAGCTTTCTGTGGCCTTGTTTTCACAGATTATTCTTAACATTTGCCACATAGTGTTACTGCCACCAATGGAGCTCTATGTAAACAAGATGTGTTTGGCTTCTGGCATCTTTACCACCATCTACACTTGTTCTGAGCAGAGTTGGATGAGATGATAGTAAAAACACTAGTACAGTAGAAACTCAGAGCTTTGAACACCTTGAGAATGGAGGAGTTTGTAACTCTGAACAAAATGTTATGGTTGTTCTTTCAAAGCTTTACAACTGAACATTGACTTAATACAGCTTTGAAATTTTACTGTGCAGAAGAAAAATGCTTCTTCTAGCCATCTGAATTTAAAGGAAAAGCACAGAAACAGTTTTCTTACCATGTCAAATCTTTTTTTAAAAAAACTTTTCCATTTATTTATTTATTTATAGTAGTTTACATTTAAACACAGCGCTGTACTCTCTTTTCTTTGGTCTGTGCAGCTGCCAGTACTTCTAGTTCTGAATAAGGGGTGTGGTTGATCGGTCTGCTCATAACTCTGAGGTTCTACTGTACACTGCTCACACTAGAGCTCCCACCATTTCTGTCGCTGGTGGAGCTGCATCTTCAGTAGTGCAAGAGTAGGAAATTGTAAGAAAAAGCTCAGTATAGATACAGCCTGTCATGGTAACCTATCTTTGAAATGAATAGGGCCACTCATGTGAGTGAAGAGTTACAGAATTAGGGGGAGATTTTCAAAGGCACATATGATAGGTGCCTGATTGCTATTTGAAAATATTTTCCTGAAGACATTTTTACTTTTGGCACAGCCTGGGTAAAGACCTGTGCGCTCTTAAGCTTCCCTTGGTCTGTCTTTTTTGGCCTCTGTGGCACACAGTTCCTGGGCATGCTCTCTGTTACCCCTAAACACAAAAATAGGACGTGCTGGCCTAGGCCCCCAGGATGAGCGCTGTAAAGCATCCCAGATAATGGGGCCATGATCTGGTTAGGAGCCTTCTACTCACTGCTTTAATATAATGGATTTGGTTTTTAATCTGCTCCAAGAACTCAACAAAAATCTCTGTGAAGGGATAGAACAGGAGAGTGCAAGGAAAAATGTCTGCTGAAATGGCAGTGTTCCTAACCGAGCTGTGCTGCGTGAACTTATGTAATGGAAAATGGCAGGCATCCCTGTTTAGCTGAGCTGGAATGCATGAATTGTAATGATCTGAGTAGATTTGCAGTTCATTAAAACAAGGTGGAAACATTGCAAATTCATAGACGTTCAAGTCAGAAAGCTGACAACTTTATTTTCTTTGGTACTTATTTTTCTTTGGGGAAAAAACTGCTGTAGCTTTAGATAAGCATTTTAATAATATGTATAGGGGAAAATATGGAATAGGAACACAATTTTGAAGGTGCTACTCATAAGCCACAATTTGAAGAATATCTAATCCTACATGAAGCAAAGTACCACTTCACTAAAGTTTAGGTATTTATATACTTACAGGTTTTTATATTAATGCTTAATTTTGCTATTGAATGGTACATAAGGCACCTCTACAACTCCCACACGCCCTCAGTCTCGGTTCAGCTCTTGTTTGGAGGACAACAACTTCTTAAATTCTGGTTTGCTTTTATGGTCTTTGGTTCTAGGCTAGTCTTTTACATAGTCTTAGCAATTGTGCTGAAACAATCCACAAGTGAAAATAGAAATGAGGTAGATAAAAATAGATAAGTTAGACTTGGTTATCAGGCAAAACATTCTTTAATGTTGATACATAGCTTCAATTTTTTAATGGCCTTTTTGTTTCAAGGAGTACTAGAGTCCCACTTACAAATAGAAGTGGCCCAAGCTGAGGAGGAGGAGGAAAAGAATAACAAACCAGAAGTTTTTGGTTAAGTGGGAAACCTTTCATCAGTCAAATGCTATCTCTTCCTGCTTCTTTAGTGGATGCTTGCTGCTTGGTTTTTGGTCTGTCGCCTGGGATTTAGATTCTACCATCTCTCACTTCCCATGCTTCCTGACCTAAAATCAATTAAATGTATATTTAACACTGAGATTGGGAATGGCTATGCATATTATCTAAGTCAAGCTTGGCAATGCTGAGAAACGGCAGAAAGATGAGTAGTTTTTCTTTTCCCACCTGCTCATGTTGACAGAGAATACATTGAAGAAAACTTCAAAGAGAAGTTCTGTCTCCCTTTTTAACTCAGATAATCTCTAACAAGAATCTAAGATGGGGAGGGCAGAGAGGTTGTGGAAAATCAGACTGTTTGAATGACACTAAAAAGGGTGATGCAATCTTTGTAACTGCTTTTCTTGGGTATCCCCAGTATGCATTGTCTCTGGGCTCCTCCAACAGGCCTTCCACTCTTTCAGACAGACACTGTTACTGATTGATCTCTGGTTTCAATCGAGTCGCTAAGGAAGGAATTCTTCTGTGAATCTTGCCATGTAACCATATATCTGACTTTTGGTTTTCCAGCTGGATGTGTTTGCCAGACTGCTGGGATATTATGCTAAATATTTCACAAGAGAGAAATCTTTTTTTTAAATAAAGGATGTGCTGTTTCTTTGGACTTCATTTATTAGGTGCTCTCTGTGGATTTCCAGTACCCTCATTCACACCTCTAAACCAGGGGTTTTCAAACTTCATTGCGCTGTCACCCCTTTCTGACAACAAAAATTGCTACATGACCCCAGGAGGCGGGACTGAAGCCTGAGCCAACTCAAGCTCTGCTGCCTAGGCAGGGGGGCCAAAGCTGAAGTCCAAGGGCTTCAGCCCCAGGCAGGAGGCATGTAACCTGGGCTCGGGCTTCAGCCCTGGGCCCAGCAAGTCTAATGCTAGACCTGGCAACCCCATTAAAACAGGGTTGCAAACCACTTTAGGGTCCCGACCCACAGTTTGAGAACTGCTGCTCTAAACTGTGGTATCTAAAATTAACTTAGTCTCTCTTAGTTTGAGAAAGAGACAGCTTGAATTCCTTTGATATTTTAACCTCGCACAACTGGGGAGCCTCATTATAAAAGTCAGTTTTCTCTCATCCTCTCCCAAATTTAATTTTTTTCTCTCTCTTCCTCTCCTCCTGGGCTTCTCGGGTTGTCACCCATCCAGGTTTTACCCAGACAGTCTCGTTTTTGGCTTCTGTGTCCAGATGCCATTTAGGGTTGCCAGATGCCCAGTTTTTGACCAGAAAGTCCAGTAAAAAACGGGACCTGGTAACCATAAATGGCTCCCAAACCACAAGTCTGGTTCCATGCAGTTGGGTGAGGGGCTGGGTCATTAACCCGCACCAGCCCCTACTCAGCCTGGGCTGCCTCCTATCTGTAGGCAGTCTCCTTGAGATGATCCAGTGAGTGGCGGGAGGGTCCCATTACCAGCAATTAGAAAGGTGGCAACCCTACAGCTCCTCTACCAGATTTTTGGCAGAGAAGAACTGCATTGGGCTCCCTTCAGAGCTTGTGATGTTGCTCATCTTTGACAGAAGTGCGAGGAGTAAATTAAGTGATGAGTGGAACTGTCTGTTCTTACTAACTTTTTCCTATTTCTAGTTGAATTTTCTGACAATCTCAAAAATGAGTTTTTTGGTTTGGAAGGAGATACGGTATTAACGTGTGCACACATGACTCTTGGTTTCTTGTGCTTTGTCCACATGTTTTCAACTCACTGAAAAAGGGCACTCATCTTTGGACACTTACGGGAAAATTTCAGTTGGTGAGCCCCTAAAGCACTTGAGGGCATTTAAATAATTAGTGTGCAGTATGTATTAATCTTCTCAAAGTAACTTTAAAGGGATGTTAGGAGGAAGGATTGTCTAGTGGTTTGATTTATTTGTATTGTAATTATGTCTAGAAGTCTGAGCTGAGGACAGGGCCCTATTATGCATGGCATTCAATGAAAAGACTAATTCTACCCCCAAAGAATTTTCTTGTCACACACTTAGATTGTAAAAGATGGATACGAGAGACAGTGGGGAGTACAAGGTAACAGAGAGACTACGCTGATTAATGTAAGTCCAGTGATTACAGCCCTCCAGCTGCCTACTCATTGAGTATTTTCTAGGCATCACAGCAGAGGTGAGTTTTTTTTTTTTCAGGAAGATTTGAAAGAGGTTAGTGTAGTGGTCTTGTGGAACTTTACAGGAACTTCCTTCCATGCCAAAGGGGTTGCGTGAGAGAGAGGGCAACCATGAAATTGGACTGCTGGGCAATGAAGGCTGGCATTGGCAGAGCAGGAGCAAGGATTGACCACTTATGACCAGGTAAGAGAGGAGTTAGGGCGGGGCTAACCCATGTATGTACTCAAAACTGAAGATGAGTCGCTTGTGCTTGTGGTGAAAAGGGGATGTTTGAGGTAGCTGGAGACCAAGAGTTATAACATCTGGATTTTGAGTTATAATTTATTGCCAGGGACTTCCTGTGTGACCACCGTGCCTTTGTCCCCCATATATAAAATGGAGATAAAGCCCTACCTCACAGGGGTGAGGAGCCTTTATTAAAGGGCTTCTGAGCTGCTCTCAGCAAACATACTATGTAAATTAAGTATTTTTAATCAGAACGTGCCAACATTTAAATTTTTGCTGAAATCTTCCTGGTTATCTTTTTTGTCAGCACTACCCCTTTGAAGTGTGTATGAAGGCCTAGCTTGAACCAGCTGAAGGAACTAAGGCATGAATATACCGTACTCAAAATAAGTCACTGGAACACAGTCTGGGGAGAGGAAGCTTCTAATTTTATTTTCCTAATTTAAAATGCCTTTGCAGTAGGATTTCATCGTAAATGGGTATTAGATCGTACTGGTAAAATGTGTAAGTTACACATTTCTGTGATTTGTACTTTACAAATACAGGTCATAGATCCAGAACCTAGTAGAATTTGTTGTTATAATAGGGGTAGTTGTCCCTCTTCAGTGATGGATGCTGTTTGATGCCCCGGAGAAGGGACATTCTGTCTACAGAACTGATATAGTACCTGCAGCAGCAATCATCAATATTTTCCCCTGTGTTTATCAAACTACCACATTCTCATAGACTTTAAGGGCAGAAGGGACCATTATGATCATCTAGTCTGACCTTCTGCACAATGCAGTCCACAGAATCTCACCCATCCACTTCTATAACAAATCCCTAACCTATGTCTGAGTTACTGAAATCCTCAAATTGTGGTTTGAAGACCTCAAGCTGCAGAGAATCCACCAGCAAGTGACCCATGCCCCATGCTGCAGAGGAAGGCGAAAAACCTCCAGGGCCTCTGCCAATCTTTTTGAGAATGTTCTGCCTAATACTGATGTATCGTATATGTACTGTTATGCCGTCTGCTGGAGTTCTTTTTGAGAACTGTTCCGAATGCCCTTGTATCACTCGCACATGGGCATCTTTCATATACACGTTCTTCTGCTTGCCTGCTCTCCGCTTATTGATTTTCGCTCTCTCCTCTTCCTCGCTCGTGTGGCTCTCTGGTGCACTCACCTTTCCAGTAACCCTGACGATGTTCTGTTCGGTTCTTCTGGTGTCCAGTGCCATTGGCTTGTTGCAGTTTTATGTTTTTTTGAGGTTCCCAGGTTTTTGTACCAGTGTGTCTCTATGTGTATTAATCGGGACTTGGGTCTAATCCGTATAGGGCTTCCCACCCCAAGGCTGGTTTCCATGCAGTTGTGTCCTTTCTGGAGGGGACGGGTTCCTATTCTGCCGCATCCAGCCTGTATAGCTCTTTGGTGGCTTGCCATTTCTGTATTGCGTCTCTGAAGATTCCAATTGGATAGTGGGTGAGCTCTGAGTTCCTTGAAAGCATTTTAGATAATGTTGGTCAATTCCTTACAGTTCTGTTCTTTTCTTACCAGTTTTGGTGGCAGAGCTGTTTTGAACTGCATTGGTCACCTTCGAGCTTTTGTTGATTTTGTTGCTCATCTTTGCAGACGGGCTGGGCTCGTAAATAGTTTATGGTGGACTGGGTGCGACTTAATCTCCTATCTAGTGATGCGAACAATCTAAAAATGATGTGTTGAAGGTGTTCTTTTGTAAACCTGTGGCCTCGTCTGTCTGGCGTTATGCTCTTCACGTTTTTCAACCATATCTGTAAAAGGCACGTGGTCAGCTACTGGGATAAAGCGTGCGTGTAGCCTCTATGATCTGAGGGAAATAGTTGTGGCTACGTTTTCTCTTAATCTCTTCTCAACGGAACTAAGAGGTAGGATGAGTGATGCTAGAGGGTGTGAGGTCATGATGTTATAGGTCAGATGGTCTGAGCTTCGAGGTACTCGGTCCCTATTATTTGGTCATGGTCGCAATGAGACGTTACTAATCTACTCCAGCTTCTACACACGAGATGTGTAAAAGTGGATCCGGAGAGACTCGAGGTTGATAATTGTCTTTTTTGTGTTTGTACGTTGAGTCCTTGCGCCGATTACATGTGTTCAAGTTCCTATTTGGATACAGTTCCTCATGCTCCTACCATTGGTGTACCAGGTGCACGTCGGTATTGTTTGTTGTACATGATTGTGTTCCTTTCGAGTAGTGTGTGTGACGAGTTGAAAAAGTTGTGGTGTAATGTCGTGGGTGTGGGTGACTTCGCTTTAGCGCGCCTCCGCCGATCTAGGCTTGTTCGGTGGCTATTTTCCATTTCGTTGTGTGTGTGATGGATTTCTGTCTTGTTTCTTTTTTTTTTGTGTTGCTTCGTTGTTTGGTTTTTGTTTTTTTGCTACCAGATAGTGGATCTGCTCGTGGTGCATGAAGGCTGCTATGCTCGAGCTAGCGCTCTTGAGTCATGTTCATTGTTGTGTATCCTCTCTTTTTTTTCTCTCCTGCCCAGTATGGTAGTGTGTTTTCTTTTTCTTCCTCTTTTGAGGGATCTCTGGGCTTTTTTTGGCGCTTGGCTGGTTAACGCCTTGTTTAGTATGTCTCTTTTTCCAAATATCCGTTTTTAACGATAGTGGTCTGTTGTTTGCTGTGGTGGTGATAAACACTGTGGCTATTGTTGTGATGCTGTAGCTGTGAGTCCCATAAGAGTTCTTTTAACATGTGATCTGGGTATATTATTGCCATGGGGACTCCTGTGTTTTTACCACCGTGCCCTTGTCCTGCCCATTATTTAATGTTGAGATATCTGAAGTGCCTCCCTGCCACAGCTGGCGTGTTTTGTGTGCCTTATTAAAGGGTTTCGAGCTTGTCCTTGCAATACATTACTATTTGTAATAAATCATTGTCTAATTCAGAACGTTGCCAGCTCATTACATTTATTCTGAAATCTGCTGGTAGCTTTTGCGTCCATACTACCTGCCTTTGTAATGTGTTATGTATTAGGCTGTTTTGCTCTGCTTGAACAGTCTGTATTTTCTTCTTTTACGTGAACTAAGGCTGGTATATTACCCGATACTCAATCATAAGCTTACCTGTTGACAAGTTATGGGAGATGGTATGTCTCTTTTTTTTATCTTTTCCTAATTTAATTGCCTTTTCCTTTAGTGTTCGATGTCATCGTCATTCTGTGTCTGTCATGTTAAATTTGTTAGATTACTTATTTTTTTTTTGTGTGTTTACTTTTACCTTACAGGTCATTTAGTTCCAGAATCCTTATGTTAGATTTTTTGTTTTGTATTATTAGGTTGTGTAGTTGTCCCCCTTTCATGTGCTATGGATGCTGTTCTTTTTTATGGCCCCGGAGCACTGATGGGACATTTCTTGGTTTCTCGATTTCTTGATATTTTTAGATCCTTGTCCATTAGCATTCATCATTCTTTTTCCTCCTGTGTTTATTCAACACTATCCACTCTTTAACTTTTTATTATGTGTGTCTGTATGGGGTCCCTTTATAGCTCATCTAGTTACTCTCTTGCCGACAACTGTCCAATCAACCAGAATTTCCACCCTCCCTTCCCACTTGATTTTTTCCCCACCTTTTTTTCACCTTATAAACAAATCCACATAAAACCTACAAGTATCTGATTAGAGTAACCTGCAATCCTTCCAATTTGGGTTGATAGACCTCAAGCTGCAGAGAATCCCTCTCAGCTTCAGTTGCACACTCCAATCCCTTATTGTGAAGAGCGGAAGGCGATAATAACCCTCCGGTCCTACTGCCATATCTGCCCGGCCCAGGAAATGTGCTTATCGTTGCAACGACCCAAATGATTTCAGGTCGTCTCATTGTGTGACGCATACTCCTTAGCATGGGGCAAGTCCCAGCCGCCCCATAAGGGAAAGTCCTGTCGTTACTTCAATCCCAATCCCGATTTCAACATCATATCACCGACTACTGGGCACATTCTTCTCGGCTTTAACAGATTTATTGCCGAATTTAGGCTACTCCCTATACCATCTACCTCCATAAATTATCACGCTTTGTCTTAGCCGATTATGTCTTTTTGTCCCCCTCTTTACCCCCTTGGTAGGCTTTTCAGACTGTCATCTCCTCTAATTTGTGTTAGAACTCATCTATTTCACGTCCTAGAACTTTCCTAGTGTCGCGTTTATAGCCCTTGTTCTTGGCACATTGGTTCCTTAGCGCTTAAATAATTCCTCCTCCCTCCCTAATATTAATCCCTCTGATATTTCTCTAAAGGACAGGCATATCTCCCCTCCAACTCTTATTGGTGGGACTAACAGCAAGCTCTTTCAGTTCCTTTCAGTAGGCAGGCTTTTGATTCCTTGGATTCCTCTCTTAGCCCGTTCTTCTGCACCTGTTTTTGGATTGATCCTTCTTCAAACATATGGGCGACCGCACTTGCCCCTTTATTCCGATTAGTTCACCGTTGCCTTACTTTATAACAGGTGCACGCTTCCTCTATCTTTGCTGGCCATTACCTCAGCTTGATGCATCTCCAAATTGCATTATGCTTTTTTGGTCACCCATATCACTTTTATTGGCGGCTCCTATGAGTTCATTTCTTGAGTTCATCCAATACTCCTGATGTCCTTTCCTCCTTTTGCTTTCCAACTGTTGATTCCCCCCAATTTAACTCAATTCTTCGTTATTATCCCTAATGACATGATCTTTGTATTTTTCACTATTACATCCTTCTGTCATTTATTTACCACAGTTTACAATTGGTATTCCGATCTTTCGTTTTGTCGTTACTAATATTTTCCGGTCCTTCTCTGGTAGCATTACCCCCCACTTTGTGTCATCCGCACAACTTTATTCGCTTATTCCGTCTTTTTGTGCCAATTGGTCAGTATATTAAAACGCGTTAATTAGATGGTGGTCCCCCAAGTACTAGTATTCCTGAGGTAATATCCACTTAGTTAGCCACTCCTTCTTCTAGTCCTGACAGTTCACCTTTCAGTTTTACGCCTATTTGTAGTCTCCCCTTTAACCAGTTCCTTTATCCACTGTTTTCCATTTTTCATATTCGATTCCCCTCTTTCCATTAACTATAATCATTGTTTCTTTCCCATGTGTTACCATATCATGCCTTTGACTGAATCGGGTTAGTTCGTATCCACTTGTGTTTCCTTTGTTTTCTTATTAAAAATCTCTACTTCTTTCTCAAGGTTACTGGTTGAGAAGAGCTTTAGGTTGGTCTGGTCACTTATTGTATCTTTTCGTAACCACTGTTTGTATTGTTCTTTGTCCATACCATTATGACTCCTCATGTCTTTATACTACTTCTCCTTTCAAATTTTTTTTCCAGGACCCTTTATATTACTTACTAGACTGCTCAATTACTCACGTACCTATTAGTTTACTTGATCACTTTAGTTTCCTATTTCTATTTCGTGTGACTAGCGGGAGATATGTTATGCATTTTCCGTATTACTTTTTGTATCTAGCCCGCTGACATTTATGATTTCATTTTAAATTTTTCTTTGCTCATGAGTTGCAAGTTTCTATGGTATTGCTCTGTCCTTAATCATTCTTGGTTGACCCGGAGTTATCTGGGGCCTCGCTGATTTTTGAAGATTGTGCTGTTTCTTTGGACTTCATTATTAGGTGCTCTCTGTGGATTTCCAGTTACCCTCATTCACACCTCTAAACCAGGGGTTTTCAAACTTCATTGCGCTGTCACCCCTTTCTGACAACAAAATTTGCTACATGACCCCAGGAGGCGGGAACTGGAAGCCTGAGCCAACTCAAGCTCTGCTGCCTAGGCAGGGGCCAATGCTGAGTCCAAGTTGCTTCAGCCCAGGCAGGAGGCATTGTAACCTGGGCTCGGGCTTCAGCCCGGGCCCAGCAAGATCTAATGCTAGACCTGGGCACCCCCATTAAAACAGGGTTGCAAAACCACTTTAGGGTCCCGACCCACAGTTTGAGAACTGCTGCCTCTAAACTGTGGTATCTAAATTAACTTAGTCTCCTTAGTTTTGAGAAGAGACAGCTTGAATTCCTTTGATATTTTTAACCTCGCACAACTGGGAAGCCTTCATTATAAAAGTCAGTTTTTCTCTCATCCTCTCCCAAATTGTTAATTTTTTTCTCTTCTCTTCCTCTCCTCCTGGGCATTCTTCGGCGTTGTCACCCATCCAGGTTTTACCCAGACCGTCTCGGTTTTGGCTTTCTGTGTCCCAGAGCCATTTAGGGTTTGCCAGAATGCCCAGTTTTTGACCAGAAAGTCCAAGTAAAAAACTGACCTGGCTAACCATTAAATGGCTCCCAAAACCACAAGTCTGGTGCCATTGCATGGGGTGAGGGGCTGGACGTCTTAACCCGCACCAGCCCCTACTCAGCCGGGGCTCCTCCTATTCTTGTAGGCAGTCTCCTTGAGATGATCCAGTGAGTGGCGGGAGCGGTCCCATTACCAGCAATTAGAAAGGTGGCCAACCCTACATCTCCCTCTACCAGATTTTTGGCAGAGAAGAAACTGCATTGGCTCCCTTCAGAGCTTTGTGATGTTGCTCATCTTTGACAGCAAGTGCTGAGATAGTTAAATTAAGTGATGAGGTGGAAACTGTCTTTCTTACTAACTTTTTCCTATTTCTAGTGAATTTTCTGACAATCTTCAAAATGAGTTTTTTGTTTGGAAGGAGATACCCGGTATTACGTGTGCACACATGACTCTTGTTGTTTCTCTTTTGCTTTGTCCACATGTTTTCAACTCACTGAAAAAGGGCACTCATCTTTGGACACTTACCGGGAAATTTCAGTTGGTTGAAGCCCCTAAAGCACTTGAGGGCATTTTAAATAATAGTGGTGCAGTATGTATTAATCTTCCAAAGTAATTTAAAGGGGATGTTGGAGGAAGGTTGTTAGTGGTTTGATTTATTTGTATTGTAATTACTGTCTAGAAGTCTGAGCTGAGGACAGGGCCCTATTAGCATGCATTCATGAAAGACTAAATTCTACCCCAAAGAATTTTCTTGTTCACACACTTAGATTGTAAAGATGGATACGAGGACAGTGGGGCGTACAAGGTACGAGAGACTACGCTTGTATTAAGTCCTTAACAGGCCTCCAGCGCCTACTCCATTTGAGTATTTTCTAGGGCATCACAGCAGAGGTGGACGTTTTTTTTTTTCAGGAAGATTTGAAAGAGGTTAGTGAGTGTCTTGTGGAATTTACAGGAACCTTCCTTCCATTGCCAAAGGGGTTGCGTGAGAGAGAGGCAACCATGAAACTGGAGCTGCTGTGCATGACGAGCTGGCATTGGCAGAGCAGGCAGCAAGGACTTGACCACTTATGACAGGTAGAGAGGAGTTTAGGGCGGGGCTAACCCATTATGTACTCAAACTGAAGATGGTCGCTGTTGTGTTGTGGTGAAAAGGCGGATTGTTTGAGGTAGCTGGAGACCAAGAGTTATAACATTTGGATTTTGAGTTTTCAATTATTGCCAGGGCTTCCTGTGTGACCACCGCTGCCTTTTGCCCCCATATTAAAATGGAGATAAGCCCTCCTCACAGGGGTGAGAAGCTTATTAAGGCTGCTTGAGCGGTCTCAGCATAATCATACATGTAAATTAAGTTATTTTTAATCAGAACGTGCCAACATTTAATTCTTGCTAAATCTTTCCTGCGTTATCTTTTTGTCAGCACACCCCTTTGGTGTGTATGAAGGCCTAGACTTGAACAGCTGAAGGAACTAAGGCATGACTTTACGTTACTCAAAATACAGTCACTGGACACACAGTCTGGGGAGGGAAGCTTCTCATTTATTTGTCCTAATTTAAATGCCTTGCAGTGGTTTCATCGTAAATGGGTTATTAGATCGTACTGGTAAAATGTGTAAGTTACACATTTCTGTGATTTGTACTTTTACAATACAGGTCATAGATCAGAACCTAGTAGCATTTGTTGTTATAATTAGGGGTAGTTGTCCCTCTTCAGTATGGATGCTGATTTGATGCCCGGAGGAAGGGACATTTTCTGTCTTCAGAACTGATATTAGTACCTGCCGCAAGCAATCATCAATATTTCCCCTGTGTTTATCAAACTCCACATTCTCTAGACCTTTAAGGGCAGAGGGCCATTATGATCATCTAGTCTACCTTCTGCACAATTGTGCAGTCCACAGGATATCTCACCCATTCCACTTCTTATAACAAATCCCTAACCCTATGTCTGAGTTACTGAAATCCTTCAATTGTGGTTGAAGACCTCAAGCTGCAAGAGAATCCCCCAGCAAGTGACCCATGCCCCATGCTGCAGAGGAAGGCGAAAAAAACCTCCAGGGCCTCTGCCAATCTGCCCTGGAGGAAATTTCCTTCCCGACCCCAAATATGGCGATCAGTAAACCCTGAGCATGTGGGCAAGACTCACCAGCCAGCACCCATAGGAAAGATTCTCTGTCAGTATTCAGTCCCAACCCATTTAACATCAATCACAGACTACTGGGCATACTTCTCTGTGATAATCAAAGATTAATTGCCAAAAATTAGGCTATCCACCAATACCATCTCCTCCATAAACTTATCAAGCTTTGTCTTAAAGCCAGTATATGTCTTTTTGCCCCCACTACTCCCCTTGGAAGGCTGTTCCGACTTCACTCCTCTAATGGTTAGGAACCTTCATCTATTTCAAGTCTAAACTTCCTAGTGTCCAGTTTATAGCCTTGTTCTTGTGTCCAACATTGGTACTAAGCTTAAATAATTCCTCCCCCTCCCTAATATTAATCCCTCTGATATATTTATAAGAGCACGCATATTCCCCCCTCAACTTCCTTTTGGTTGGCCTAACAGCCAAGCTCTTTCAGTCTCCTTTCATAAGGCAGGTTTTCTATTCCTTGGATCATCCTAGTAGCCCGTCTTCTGCACCTGTTCTGGTTTTGAATTATCCTTCTTAAAACATGGGGACCAGAACTGCACACATATTCCAGAGAGGTCACCAGTGCCTTATATAACAGTGCTAACAGCTCCTTATCTTTGCTGGCAATACCTCGCCTTGATGCATCCTAAACTGCATTAGCTTTTTTTAAAGGCCATATCACATTGGCGGCTCATCAGTCATCCTGTGATTCAACCAACTATCCGAGGTCCTTCTTCCTCCCTTGTTGCTTTCCAACTGTTGGTGTCCCCAATTTATACTAAATTCTTGTTATTTATCCCTAATGCATGAACTTGCACTTTTCACTATTAAATTTTCATTCTATTACTATACCCCAGTTTACAAGGGTCATCCAGATCTTCCTGTACTAATATCCCGGTCCTTCTCTGGTGTAGCAATACCCCCCAGCTTTGTGTCATCCGCAACTTTATTAGCACATTCCGCTTTTTGTGCCAAGGTCAGTAATAAAAAGGTTAAATAAGATTTGGTCCCCAAACTAATCCCTGAGGAATATCCACTAGTAACCTCCTTTCCAGCCTGACAGTTCACCTTTTCAGTACGACCATTGTAGTCTCCCCTTTAACCAGTTCCTTATCCACCTTTCAATTTTCATATTGATCCCCATCTTTTCCATTTAATAATATTTCCCCTGTGTACCATATCAATGCCTTATTGAATCGAGGTAGATTAGATCCACTGTGTTTCCTTTGTCTATAAAAATCTGCTACTTCTCAAGAAGAAGTTCTAGGTTGGTTTGACCTATGTAACTTTTGAAACCCTGTTGTATTTGTCCCTTACCATGACCTCAATGTCCTTAACTCTTCTCTCTTCAAATTTTTCTCCAGACTTATATACTACAGATGTCAAACTAACAGACCTATAGTTACTCTGATCACTTAGTTCCTATCTTTAAAAAGGGAAAAATGTTAGCAATTCTCCAGTTCATACGGTACAGCCCCTGAATTTACTGATTCATTAAAAATTCTTGCTAATGGGCTTGCAATTTCATGTGCCTTGTTCCTTTAATATTCTTGATTGAAGATTATCTGGGCCCCTCCGATTTGTCCCATTAAGCTGTTCGAGTTTGGCTTCTACCTCGTATGTGGTAATATCTACCCTCATATCCTCATTCCCATTTGTCATCCTTCCGTTATCCCTAAGCTCCTCATTAGCCTTATTAAAGACTGAGGCAAAGTATTTGTTTAGATATTGGGCCATGTCTAGATTATCTTTAACCTCCATTCCATCCTCAGTGTTAGCGGTCCCACTTTTTCTTTCTTTGTTTTCTTCTTATTTATATGGCTATAGAACCTCTTACTGTTGGTTTTAATTCCCTTTTAATTCTGATCCAGAGGGACCAATTCTAGGATTGTGAGAGTAGTTCTGTCTCTATGCCTATTCAGTCTTTGCATGTTAAACTAAGTGGTTTTAAGGATCCGTCTCAGTTTTCTCCTGCAAACTAATTGTGACCATTAGTAGTGCCAATTTTCGCATCATTCAGGTACCCCGTGGTCAAGGTGTGTGGTACAGGCCTCTCTTTGTGCCAAGATGATGACGAATTTGAACAGGAAAATAACTCCTCCTGAAGGAGTTTGTGAAAACTTTTTTTCATCCCTTCTAGGTTTGGCCCTATATTGTTTCCCGAGTTAGCTAGGAAGGGAACTGAAACGCCTCTGGTATTAGGATTATCATAACACATGTAAACTGTATTGGGAATCTTGAGTGCTTTGATGAAAGGGAGGTTGAGCAGCCACCACTTTTCAGATCCATAGCAACAGGGTAATTTAAATAGGAGACTGGATTTTGGCAGAAGTCTGTGAATGGAAGTGGAGGCATGTATGCAACGAAAGCTGGCTTTACAGTAAAGATTTGGGGGGGCGGAGGGGGAAGGCAACTGAGTGCTTGTGGGTGGCAGAAAATTTTGGGCTGCTCAACCACTGAAGGCTTTTGGCACCGTAACGTAGTTTCATAGAAACTCAATTTGAGAATCATAGCCACAAGTAATGAACTAAACAAGTCTGCACTAGAATGCACTGTGGTACATCAGTCTGTTGAGTGCTGCGACTGCTGCCTAAAATGAACGGATGTTGATGCTTATTTAAAACTGTGAACTCATTGAAGAGAATCTAGTTCATTCTAACAAGCTACCTAATGAACTGATTTTAGGTTTAGCCAGTTATGTCTAATTGTAATTTCTTGTAGAGCTGTATCTTCCAAACTCAGTTAATAAGTTTACAGAGCCAAAACAAAAAGCTGAAGTATAGTGGATTATTTTTTCAGATAGGTACAGTCCAGCTGACTTAATGTCAACATCCATTTACCAGACTTTTTTTGGACATCTAATATCATCTTCTTCTATAGGACCAGACCGTTCTCCAAACCAAAAAATAAAATTGCCAAGGCTGAATCATATTTTTGCAATTATTTGGTGCTGAAAAGTGAAATCCATTATTCGTCTGTCTGTCTGTCCATACTTACTCTGCAGATAGGTTGCAGTGAAAAGCCACTTTGACATTAAGTACTCCTTTGGAACTGGCAATCATTTTTTCATACAATAAATAAGAAATTGCAATTTAGCTTTGTTGAATAGAAACAGATTTCCATTTAGTTTATTGATATGAGGTGAACTCATCTGTGTTACCATATTTTTATTTGCAGGGCACAGGTAATCTTTCAAAACCTTCATTTAAAAAGGCCTTCAAATTTCTGCACTTATTGGAGGGATTGTTGGTGCACAGTTTATACTTCTAGGAAATTCCCCTCTTCCCACCCTCCCCCCCCCCCGCCCCCTGATAGTTTTAAAACAAATAAAAGAGGCTTTGTTTTGTTGTTTGATTCCAATTTAACAATAAAGCGTGGAAGAACCTGAATGGCTCAATAATGCTATTTAAAAACAAATATTTCAAAGTTTTTCTTGACTTCTTCAGTCTCTCTAATTTCAGTCCTTTGTGCATTTGGCAGTTGCCCTAATTGCTAGGGCTACAAAGAATAGCTTGCCAGATATTTCAAACAGAGGATTACCCTTGTGGTTTAGGCACCCTTAGTTAGAAGGTGAACTGAGATTTACCAAAACTTGCCTAGGAGGTTAGGACCTAGGTCCAGTCAAGTTTATCAAAAGCTTCAGTGAAACTTTATTAAACTACTAGTTTTGTTAATGACCTGTAGATCTTCTTGCTACAATTTCAACATGCCCATGTGATTGATTTACTATTTGCAAGGGCTGGAGTGGTAGTGGAGAATAGGTGGTGTTTAGAAATGAGTGCCAAAAGAAAAGCACATTGTCTCTTCCTAAGACAAACAGCAGGGTGCTGCAGATCTGATCTTGCCAGTAGCCTAGTTCCAATTGAAGTAGTTACAGAGATTAAGTTTGCCTTGGCAGAAAGGTGATGCACACATTCAGGGTTGGCCCACAGCATTTTGGCACCTGAGGCGGGGAGGTCAAATGATGCCCCCATACCTCCTCGCTTGGGCCAAAACTTTGAAATGTATCAATTCTGCCTTCTTCCTGTTCTTCTCCTCTCATGGTACTGCTCTGCTACCTACCCCAATAAAGGAGACCTAACAACTTAAAATGCCTTGCTTAAAATTTTTGAACAACACGTAACTTTCAAACTCCTGAACAGCAAATCTAACTTTTCTTGTCTGCATAGTAAACACTGGCATTTTTATGTGAAAAATCAAAGTGGTGCTTTGTGCCTTCTTGGTGGCAAAGATTTGAACTGCTTCCTGCTGAAAGTCCACAGTCTGGGCTAGCTCATGCTCTGTTGAGATGGTTGCAAGGACGACCAGCCTCTCCTGTGTCATGGTGGAGAATAGATGAGTTTTTATTAACTTCAGCTTGGAGGAGCTGCGTTCTCCACTGGCAACTGTTACAGGAAGTGTTAGAAGTATGCGCAGAGCAACAAAAGCATTTGGAAAGAGGGTGGCCATCTTATTTGTGCACGTATATTCCAGAACAGCCTTTGGAATTGATCCTGCGGAAATGTATCTTGAAAGGGCTTTCAGTTCATCACCTAAATCACTCGCATCAATATCGTGCATGTCGTCATCATGTGTTAACACTGTCTCTAGTGCCCTGCATTGCTGGTGTAGGTTGTCTTCAGGTATAGTGAGGAGTTTTGGAATATCATATAACATCCCAAATATACTGCTGTGTTCCTTGAGCTGCATGAAACGTTCTTCAACTGACTGTTTTGCACAATCTAGCACCTGGTTGAAGAATTCAGCTTTGAATTGTTGTTTGGGGTCTCTTATGGGATTATCCTGGGCTTCGTAATCAAAATGTCGTCGTCTTCGTGACTCTTGTATTCTTGAATGGGTGGGAAATTAGCATCAGTGTGATGTTCCTCTGCTAACTTCTGTGCACTCTTCAGAAAGTTTTGAAATCCCTCTGTAACAGTGTACCCCATAAGGCTTTATAAATGTATGTATGATATAACTGGAATAGGGTTTTGCTACATATGCCATGTAACATATCTGTGTAAAGGTTATGATCTACTGGTTATGTTCATCCTAGTTGTATGCAGGCACCATTTGTGTGTTCAAAGTTATGAACATTGGCTGTATAATTGCTTGATTTCTAAGTAGCCTTAGTTAGAACATTTGGTCACTTCTTGGGAAAGGAGTGTGCAAATTAGGTGCTCAATCAGGAAGTACTTAACAGACAAAAGAGCTTGGAAGACTCCAATCCACATGAGAAGTCTACCTGAGGACGTTCAAGGTAGCATGTGGGTAATGGTTACTACCTGCAAGTCCTGAGTCATGCATGGACATGTGACTTGCCCAGGTGATTCCGAATCTCCATTTTGTGACTGGATTCTACACAGGGTGAGGAGGTGGTCTCCACCCAAAAGAGAGAGTCTATTTAAACCCCTGGGAGACCCCTCCATTTTGTCTTCAGCTGGCTAAAGAAGGAGCCTCTCCACCCCCAGAGGATACTTGAAGGAAACTAGAACAAAGGAGAGTAACTACAGGGGGTGTGAATGAGTACTGGACCCAGGCTAAAGGGAGATTAGCCTGTAAAAGGGAGCATTCTGGAACTGGTGAGGATCCTATCTGTATTTAGTTTGATTAGACATAGATTTGCACATTTTATTTTATTTTGCTTGGTGACTTACTTTTGTTCTGTCTATTACTACTTGGAACCACTTAAATCCTACTTTCTGTATTTAATAACAACACTTTTTTTACTTATTAATTAACTCAGAGTATGTATTAATACCGGGGGAGCAAACAACCGTGCATATCTCCCTATCAGTGTTATAGAGGGCAAACAATTTCAGTTTACTCTGTATAAGCTTTATACAGGGTAAAATGGATTTATTTGGATTTAGACCTCATTGGGAGTTGGGCATCTGAGCGCTAAAGACAAGCGCACTTCTGTGAGCTGTTTTCAGGTAAACCTGCAGCTTTGGGGCAGACCCTGGGTCTTTGTTGGAGCAGATGGGAGTGTCTGGCTCAGCAAGACAGGGTGCTGAAGTCCTGAGCTGGCAGGGAAAACAGGGATAGAAGTAGTATTGGCACATCGGGTGGCAGCTCCCAGGGGGGGTTCTGTAATCCAACCCATCACACCCTCATCTGACCGCTAAGACTGCAGGTATGACTTTGCTTTGTCCAGTCGTTCCATTGCTCCAGATATATCAAGGTCAGCACCTTGGAGTCTCTTGCTTACAACATTTATTTCAAACAATATGTCATGCCACAACACTAAGCCACACAGAAACTTGAAGTTATGTATGTTTCTGTGATTCCATTTCCCTCTGCCACTGTTCTCCCACGAACAGTTCTTGTAATTGCATTATCCTCCATAATGGCAACTATGGCATCATCTATCTTCCCAGTTTAGTGTTTGTTAGGCTTTATCGCCTCCACTCGACTTTCCCATCATGTGGCACACAGTGGTTTCAGCGTCAAAGATGTTTGCAGATGTTACTTCCAAATTTGCCATAGATTAGCTGATGCAGTGAAAAATACATAGATGCTTTGAATAGGGTGACCAGATGTCCGAATAAAATTGGGACTGTCCTGATTTTTAGGCATTTGTCCCATGCCCCGATCGATGTTTGGTTGGGACGCAATTTGTCCCAATAATTCAGCGGCCTCACTAGAAGCTGATGCTGCATCACTGACCACCAAGTTCAATGCGTGAGAACTGCATGGGACCAAAAAAACTCGAAGGTTTAACTCTCGGATCCGTGTCTGCACTCATCTGTTCTTTCCTTTCATGTTGGCACCATTATCTTAGCTGACATGAGAGGTCAGGGCTATCACAATTCCTGTATCTTTCAGCTTTTTAAGAAGCACATTGATGATACCACAGGAGCTGGTATGACAAATGTCAATAAATATTAGAAAATGCTCTGTGACAGTTACATTGCAGGGACATTTTCACTAGGTTCTGTTGTTGTTGTTACAAAATGCACCATTAAAGTCATTTGTTCCATATGGCTGATGTCAAGTGTGCAGTCCAGAATAACAAAGTAATAGCTTGCTGACTTCAGATCTGCCACAATGTTCTGTTTAACTTTTATTGCCAGTAACTGTGTGATCTCATTTTGAATTGTTTTTCCAAAGTACAGTAACTCCTCACTTAACGTTGTAGTTATGTTCCTGAAAAATGGAACCGTAAGAAGGTGGGATATTTCCCTTCCTGCTAAAGGGAGGGAGGCTCAGTGGTTTGAGCATTGGCATGCTAAACCCAGGGTTGTGAGTTCAATCCCTGAGGGTGCCATTTAGGAATTTGGGGATTGGTCCTGCTTTGAGCAGGGGGTTGGACTAGATGATCTCCTGAGGTCCCTTCCAACCCTAATAATCTATGATTCTATGAACTAGCAATTGGCTGAGCTCTCAAGGGTTAACTCTCTCACTCTGCAAGGCAGCAGGAATGGAGGGAGATATTCGCATTTCCCTTAAGTACACTGCCTTGTTAATTAGATTAGCTTGCTGAGACCACAGCTCTGGTGTGTCCCTCCCTGCTCTATGGAAGATGGGGAAGCGGGGTGCAGGAGCAGAGGGGAGGGGGACACCCTATTACCCCCCTCTTCTTCCACCACCACCCCCCCCGCACAGCTCAGGGAGCAGTTCCAAGGCAGAGGGCAGGAGCAGCACATGGCAGTAGGGGGAGGGACACAGCTGAACTGCAGGCAGCTGCTGCATAGGGAAGTTAGGGGAGCAGGGAGCTGATGGGGGGCTGCTGGTCCACCCTGGTTCCAAGCCCCCACCAGCTAGCTACAACGGGCTACTCTTCTTGCAAGCAGTAGACAAAGCAGGCAGCTGCCAAAGGACATTAGAAGGGAGCATTGCACAACTTTAAACGAGCATGTTCCCTAATTGATCAGCAACAAAACAATGTTAACCGGGACAACTTTAAGTGAGGAGTTACTGTAGTGGTGTGTATACATTTCTTGGGTGGTGACAGCATCAAATTCAGCCATCAGCTCCACAATGTTAAGGAAGTTTTCCATTGTTTGGCACATACAGTTGATCTGAAGTGCCATGCAGTGCTAGGTTTTGGATAGCAAGCATTCTCACAATGGAAATGAGCCTTTTCAGAACATTTTGCCAGTAAAGAGACTCTGATGAATCTTCTCTTGATGCTGATCATCTATGGTGGCCTTTAACCTTTGTCTCATCTGAAGCTCTTTCCACCTATGCAATGCTCTCTGGTGATTTGCTGCCTTCTCATAGCATGCCAGCTTTTTCCAGTCCTTTGTTCCTGTTGAATGCACTGTGGCTGGAACATTAGACTGGAAGAGTTTGCAACAAAAACAGTATGCAGCATTCTGGGTTTTTGAGTACATAAGCCACGTCCTCTCCACTTTGTCACCATTGGGGATTTCACGCCAGTAATGTGTTGAATGGAAACTTCTATTTTTATTGTCTTTGGGGAACATGAAGTTTTTCACTTGCTGTGGCCCATACAGTACAAGGAAGTCCATCGGACTACTGCTAAAGTGGGTCCACAGTCCTGGATCATCTAGACTCAAGGAACTAAACTCAGCAGCAGCTGTTTCTCACGCCTCCACCACACTCTTCTCTGATCTACACTTTTCTTCCATTTGAGATGGAGATATGGATGCTGCAGCAGCTGCCAGGCCACCTGCACTCTGACTAAGTGGAAGATCAAGCATCTCCTCACCACTCACATCCTCACTGGGGCCGGAAGGCTCACCATGAACATTTGTGTCTATGTATCTCAGGAGAGCTCCTTCCTGCTTAGATAGAAAAGCTTCCTTTTGCTTTCTTTCTTTTTCTGAGTGCTGCCCCAGAGGGGTGTTTTTTCTTTGTTCACTCATGACTGCTGTTCTGTGCCAGCTATTGTGGCCCTCAACACTCAGTTGAAGGAGACAAATAAGCAGGCTGGTAGCAGGGCCTGAGTGAGGGAAGATATCAGCGTCCAAAGGGCCTAACTGGCTCCTACTGCTTCAGTTGACTGTCTGTTCTCCTCAAGTGGGTTCAGGGAAGCAGCAGGAAACAGGAAGCTTCCTGGGAAGCTGGTGTTAATCAGTCCAGGCTCCTGGAGGTGCTAGAGAGGTACATAAGAGGCTTCTCCTCCTCTCTCTCTCCCTGTAGCTCCTGCTGCTTTCTGTTATTCCCTCTCACCTTTTCTCCTGTCTGCCTGTTATGTCTTTTGTGCCCTCCTTCCTCCAGCACAGCACTCCACCATCTCTGTGCATCTAGAGGAGAGGGAATACATATGCACCAGCAGCAGACATAATTTTCTACGCTCTGGGGCCTAGTGGCACCCTCTGCTCATTCTGGCAAGGCGGCCGCTTCAGTTCGCCTCATGGTAACGACAACCCTGCACACGTTATGAAAGTGGAGGACACACACTCACTCACTCACTCTCTCTCTCTTTTTCCTGGTAAGCTTGAATGTGTGACTTTTTGAAGGTGGGATTTGTGCTCTGTGTCCTCATCTGTCCACCAAATTAGTTTTCCAGTTACCTTTACAACAAGACAATAGTAGTATCATTAACTAAAGCTCTGTTCTTGCATAGGAAGATGCTTATATTGGGTTATGCTAGTTTTCAGCCTGCAGGTACTCTAGTATGGAACACAACCAATCTTTACAGCCAGAGATACTTGAAACAAGATGGGATACTTTTTCACTATTAGAACATTTTTATGTAAAACTTCAGTATCGTGATTGAGTATTTCTGATGTCAAACACCAGCTAACAAAAGTATGGACAATGCCAGGTCTTTGGGCTGGAATTTAGTTTGACTCCTACATTGCAGCTTACAGTTATGGTACAGATAGATGTTGTTGTTTCGAGTTCCTGATACTATGCTATTTATTTGGATCAGAAAGCCTGAACTGAAATTGTTGCATTTCCTAGTGACATCTGTCAATATTTGTATTTTTACTGAGGCTGTGTTTGTGTGGATAATGGCTGCTGTTTGGATTGGTCTCTGCTGTTGTGGGGAAGAAATAATAGAAGGTATTTAACAGAAGGGAACTAAAGACACATTCATTAAGATGTTGCATCTGACGTTGAAAGGAGTGTGGCATATTAAAGGCAGACTGAGTAAGAAATAAGGATTGGCTCTCACACCCTTTGAAGGCAGTGGCTCTGTGGAAGAGTGTACTCACCACAGGCACGCCACCCCATGGCTGGGCAGGACATAGTGGCTTCTCCTTTGGCAGCCCTTGAGCTTCAGCTCAACTTCAGGCTTTGTGGACCTTCCAGCAGCTGCCTCCAGGGTCTTTGCACCACTGCCTTAGGTGGGCCCAGAGGGGAGCCCAGGCCTACAATCTGCTCTGGATTCCAGACCAGGAAACAGATAAAGACTGTTTCTTCAGACCCTCTCTTCTGTATCCCTCGGCTGCTTCTGACCGTACGCCACAGCATGGCTCTTCTCACAGCCTGTTCCTAGGCTGACTCTCTTCTGCAGATCCACCCCCAAAATGGGAACCAAGCTAGGTCAGGGGAACAAAAGGAACATAACGGTCCTGCAACAGGGCTGCCTGCCCTGAGGAGGCTCTGAGACTTTAGAGGTTCTGGTTTGGCTCTGGCCCCAGCTGGGTCTTGCTTCATGAAGCTAGCCGAAAGGTCCTCTCCCAGTCAGCTTCTACTGGGCTGGACTCTTCCTTTTTTAACTCCTCCCTCCAGGCTTGGCACTTCACACATGTAACAGGATGGGGCTGATTGGTCCCACAGACTCTCCTTAACCCTTTCTTAGTGTGGAGTCTACATACCCCATCACAGGCTCTCTGATGCCAGTGGGACAAGATCTTGAACTGTGCTTACATGTTTGTGGCTAACAGTTTTGACCTTGTCTGCACTAGCATTTGTCTTCCTATTTCCTACCAGCAGAGCTACATGAATGGTGGGAATGCTAGTGTAGACAGGTCAGTGGTAACCACTGGGGTTGTAGTCCTAGTGTCTGTTAGACCTTCTTTGAGCAGACTTAAACAATACTGTGGTTAAAACACTAGCAGCCAGTCTACATATGTGATAATGCAACGAGGGGAAAACTTTAATAAAAATACTAGGGTAACCATAATGTGCAGAGAATCTAAAGCATTAACCAGAATGAATGAGGGACCAGTTAGTCAAGATTCTTGTTACTTTTACTGACCATCTGCCAGGGGAATCCCAGAATCTAGATTTTTACTTTCTTCCTTTATTTAAAAAAAAAAAGACTGAAGTTTCTACTTGTTGCAGCTTTGAAATGTGAGGTCTACAGGGAGAAGGGCTGAATTTTTTTGTTGGGGCACAAGGCTAGGATAATGGAAAAATTCTGCCGTCAGTGTTCATTACGCTAACCATGCATTTTAACACCTTTAAAAACCCTGTGCCGATGACCCATCCTTCTCCTTTCCATTGCTGTGACAGCGATTGCAGTGAATTATTAAAGGCTTGGCTCAAGGGGAAAGGGACAATGTCATTGCTAATTCTAGGTGATCGGATATCTTTTGGGGGGCTATTTTTTGTTGTCTCCATTCCACAAGTAAATGTTGAGAATTCAGAGGTACCTCAAGTTTTTGAGGTAATGAAGAGAAGAAACATTTCAGGATTCTTTTAGATCTTGGTGGGGGGCATATGAGGCAAGACTCTGTGCTGGATTATATACTGGAGTTGGCAGTCACAGCAGCTGTGGCAAAGACACACATGCAGCTCTATCAACTTGCTTCTCTAGGGTTTTCCAGCTGCATCCCATCACTGCTCCCCGCCCCCAGATTATTTGTGTGTTGAGAATTGATAGTGGGGTACACTAAAATACTTTGACTTGCACTTTCCCCACTAAACTGAAACTCGGGTTTTTGCTTTTCTTAGGTGGGTTTGCTGAATTCTCCGGCTGTTTCCCTGGCCTCTGTGAAGGAAAATCTGTTCTAGTCCCTACTTGTATTTCTCAACCTTGCTTACCTGTCTCCAACATTGGTCCAACCAGAATCCTGCCTCATCTTTACCTTGGTTGTCAGCGAGATGTCCTCAACAAGGTGTGTACTTTGAAATTATTATTTACGGCCATGGATGTGTAGTTTTCAGGAGTGAAAAGAGTTGCTTAAAAAGAAAACAAAAAAATATACAGATCACGCTTTCTGAAATAATTGCGTCTTGTGAGTGCATTGTGCTGTTACAGCAGTACAACTGCAAAACACCTTGCGTAAATGCAATTGGCAGACTTGTGTGGCTTAACCTCAATCAGCTATGTGATACCTATTTCAGCAATCTACCAGCCAACGGGAAATTAATCATCTGTCACTGCAGAAGTTGAACTAGCTTCATGTGTGGCTCCAACTAGTTCTTCTGGCAAACATACAAGTTATGAACACAAATGTACTGATGCCAAGTACAGGACAAAAAAAAATTTTGTGTTATTTCATGTATTTTCTAGAAGTGCTAGGAAAAATCTGTTTGAAACACCGGGCATCTTGTAAGGAGATATAACTGCATATATCCTTCTTTAAAGTCATCTTATCAAATATAAAGTCTTGGACAGTCCATTGGGCCTTTTAAATTCATCCATACTATAGCACTGTAATCGCGGTAAAACACTGATCACAAGTATAAATAAGTTTAATAGATCGCTGTTCCTTGGCTGCTTTCCTAAAATCAGCAGCTCTGCAGTGTCTTTAAAATAGCCAATTACACGTTCTGTGGGGGAACTAAAAATTCTTGCAGGGGGCCAGGCTCATAATTTATCTAAAAGCTTCCTCAATATCTAATTTCTATTGCCTTATGTGCATACATGACCTACCTACATCCCTGGCTCATGCTTCAGCCCTCAAGTCACCTCACCAGGTAATAACTTTTGTTTTATGTTGAAATGAAGGGGGGACAAAACCTTCCCTCTTTCTCAAAATTCCAGTTTATTCCCATTTGACAGCTAGTATTTACAAGGTGTTTAAATACTGAGCTGTGAGAACTATCTAAGACCCAAAAAGAGGTTTTTTCCCTGTCCCTAACAGGTTACCTCTTCACCCAAGTAGGGAATGTCCAGTTTTGTATGCATGTAAAAACTTGTGTGTGAAGACATTTCTTGTTCCAGTCTTAACAGGCCTGTAATTCTATCACAGTCAGATCCCTTTACCATAATTATTCTTTCCAGTTCCTTCTGTTTCTCTCTGCTTTCCAGTCTGTTTTTAATAAGGTATTGTTCATGGCTTTTTAGATCCATTATTTTAATGGAGTCCTAGGAGTACAGGCAATTTACTAGTTAGTTGTTTCCACAGCACATAAAGAAAGCAGCCAGTATGGAGGATAGTCCATGGCGATTATATTCACTTGAGATTTCTTTTAAAACTTGGACATATTTTACTGTACAACAAGCCAGCAGTTTAGACCCAACTTGTTTTTGGTGGATGTCTGAGTAATTTATCATTTTTCTTAACATGTATATTCTTAGTGGTCCCAGGACAGTACAAATCAAAGATTTTTCTTTTTTGCCTTGCCACAAACCCATGGAACTTCTCCAAGACGCTTTATTTTCTATTCTGATTATTTTAAATACACAGTGATCCCCAAGGAGGGTCATGTCCAGACATCACAAAGTCCTGCTCAGCAGCCCCACCAGATTCCTGATCAAGGTCCCTGCGTTCAGGATAAGGGACAGAACTCTTGCTCTCATGTTATCCATCTGGTTCTGAGACACTAAAGGCTTTGCTATTCGTTATGCCCATAGTGGCCCCTACCCAGTGAATAATCCTAAAGGGGGAAAAAGAAGCTCTTCTCGACACTTACAAGAAATTAATGCCTCTAAAGGGAGGAAAGTACTTGCACAGTTATTGTATGTGTAATCTTCAAGGACAAAGCTTGGGTTAATTTTGTTGAGAAATGGGTGTGGGATAAGGGGAGTGAATCCTTTCAGAGTGGAGGGGTTGTCTGCGAGAGCCCTAAGTGTGTGTGTGTGTGTGTGTGTCTCTCTCTCTCCTTTTTTTTTCTTTTTTTTTCTTTGGTTCCGCAGAAGCAGGGGAACATGCCATTAGAATTTCTGATCTTGATGTAAAGGTATGTGGCCACTAGATTGATAGAAGTCCTTCAGTCGTCCATGACTAGAGCTAAAGTGGGACCCTAGAATTCCATCAAATCCTACATTTCTTCATCTATCTGTTGAGGGAATTCAGGTCTATAATCATTATCCACTTTCCATTTCCTTTGGAGAGCCACATAAAAGGTGGAATAAATCTCTCTCCCCCGAATTGGTGGTTCTGTCCCTGTCCTGGATAGATTATTATTTTCTTCATTTATCAGTTTGCTAGAAGTTCTAGCAGAAACTAGGAACTGTCTTTTGGGTTTCTTATCAGTTCCAGGGCAAAGCAGCATCTTATGATCTCAGACCTATTTGTCCATCATACATTGTCCTTCCTCCCTCTCTCTCTGAACAAAAGGTGGAAGACTCCTATTGTGAGCTAGACATCTCTGATGGGGCTTACCCTGCAGTAAGTAGGTAGTTTTAAGGGTATTGATGGCCCTCTGCTTATTGTCCTGGTGACTTGCCTCTTCGGGCAAGTCTGTACCAAGACTTTCACCTTGAATATCTGTAGCCTTTTCTGCCTTCTCTATGTAGCTGAGAGAGCAAAAGGAAGATCTCTGCGTCTGGAATCCCATTGACACCTTCCCAGGTGATTTAGCAGCAGAAAGAGACTTTCCTTCTCTTTTATGGTAGATGCCAACAGCCTTCTTCATTTAGCTTTCCTGAGCACCTCAGTTTTCTGGCAGTCTGCTAGTACCAACAGTGATGGATATGTGAGGTACTACGTTTCAGAGAACAAGTTGGAAGAGGGCTCACTGTGATAAGAACTCCAATGCTTGATTGCCTAGATGAAAGGGCCACTTTCGCAGCCTTTCTCTAGCGCCAGGATATGACTATTGAGAGTGTCCTTAAAAGGAGAGCAATCTAGAAGAGATGGATCATTTAAAAAAAAATGTTCTAAAGGGATGAAAGTGAGGACTCGCTGCTGGAAGGAAGGCAGGGAACCAAACTTAGTGACAAGTGGCAGAAGAACTTTCTCTGAGGCAGCCATTAGGATTGCATGCCCCCGACTGACAGCTCGGCTTCTGTCTCCACTGCTTCAGGTTACAAGACAAGGCCCTTATTAGGATGAGAAGATAGGCTCCTTGTTCATGTTTTTAAATTGTGGAAAGTGCAGGAAAATATATGGGCAATTCTGCAGGGAAATCCCAAATTGTATAAAATTCACAGGTCTCTATTGTCCCTGCTTTTCCCTTCTAAGTGCTCTCTGATCATCAGTTGTCTGTCTGTGTGGTGAGCAATCCCAACCAGACCAACTGATCTCCACATCACTGAAACTTATACAAAATATTCTGCAAAACGAATTATAAATCTGCCATAAGATTCAGCTGTGGATATTGGAGCCTGTAGATGATTCAGTCTAGTTTATGGGGCTGGAGGAGTCTCTGACACATCACTTGGCAAGCTTGCTGAGTGTTGTCCTCTGCAGTCTTATGTGAGACTCCTGGGAGAAACTAAACATTTTATCCTGTTGCAGAAGTTTTTTGTACCTTCAATCTGAAGTTACCAGTAATCCCCAACCTAGACCAATTAAAACAATATTCACAATGTTTCTGATTCATAAGTATAGTTGGTAAATAGTATCACTTATTTAAAGGTAAGGCATGCAGAAATGTGTGGTTGCAAATTTTTATGACTAACAAAAATTGAAACGTCTTTACAAAGTCCCAGGGATTCTTTACATGTTCGCTTTGTTGACGTTACAGTTTTTTTAAACAAATATTTTAAGAGAACACCTATTTCTATTTTAGGATTTTATATTGGATAGCTTTTTAGAGTTTAAATTAAAAATAGGTACAAAGTTCAGAAATGCTTCTCGTGTACCCATTATGAATTTAGTACTTGAGGCCTGGCACTGAAATATTTAGGCATTTATCTTTTACTCGTATGAGTAGACCCATCGAAATCTGTCAGACTGGGCATGCAGGCAAAGTTGGTATAAACATTTGTAAAGTCAGGCTCTTATTAACCCTCTCTACTATTAACTTTCTGTATTTATGGATAACGAAAATTGACTAGTCAGTTCCACTTTCTGGGTCTCAAAACATTTAAGACAAAGTTTGAGTATTTGCAAAAATGTTACAAGGGGGTATTTAGATCCAAACACACTCTGTTTTTGTTAATCTTAAAATTTTTGTAAGGACACAACCTACATTTTGGGCATATGCTTACCTGACTGTGTATCTTTCAAAGGATGGCATATAACGTACAAGTCCGTGTTTGCAGGTGTAAGCAAGAGTTGCTCAGGCTTGTGTATATTTCATAGGCACATTTTATATAAGTAACTGTAAAACCTTTTGCTTTGCTCCTTACAGAACTATTTTGTTTTCCTAGACCTGGCTTTTTTGTCCTGGAAAAATATGGCATTTTAGGGTAGTCATTTATTTTAAGATTAAACAAGTCACAAAATGTAAATAACTTGATAAAAGAGCATTTACCTCCTTTTCATGTAGTTGTTAATATTAGGATTTCTGGATCTTCCTCCCATGAATTTGCCTTACAGTGAAATCACTATTCTGGTTATTACATTATAGTCTGCAGCTCTGTGAATGATTGATATCCCAAACACAAGGAATCATAACTTCTTTCTTTAGGCCTAGTCCCAAAGATGAGCACCGACTCCTTTTTAAAAACACAAACAAACAAAAAAAAAGCCTCAAATACACATAGACTTGGAATGCGCTGTTTTATGCCATCCTCTCCATTCCAATTTACATAATCAGTTCCTCACCAAAAATCTTTAAGTTTGAGTTGAGGTTCTTAGAGTGAGTGGCCCACCAGCACCATATGAAAAAGCTAAGAGAGAAGCCATTCAACACCCCGTCTACATTCACTCAGCAGTTCCCCTTCCACAGCTCGTATAGCTCTTCCCTCATCCTGAACAAACCGTCTCAAAGTCCAGCAATGGTTGTTGGCGATAAATTCATTTCCCCCCTCCCCCGGTTGTGGCTTTCGTAAATTACCTTGAGTGTGGTTCTGTGTGTGATTTTTAGAGGCATGTGAAAGTAAATGAGGTACACTGTCAAACTGCAAATGGCAGCTGCATTCCTGTAACATTTGGGAGAACTTACATGAGTTGGTGATCTGTATTATTCTTAGTGATCTGAATTTGGTGGTTATTTTTTTTCTTTTAGTATTTGCATTGATGGGAGTCAAGCAACCTTGATTCAAACTTAAAAATATCACGCCCACGCCCACCCCCGCCAGACTCCATTCCCAACTCCCTGGTTAGGGTAGCATTGAGCTTGGCACTCACATCAGGACTAAAATGCCTGTTTCATGTTGAATGACTGAATTAACTTCCATATTTGGCACAGTAACTCTTCAGAGGACAGATGTCTTCTCTGTGTGTGTTTTTAAGCAAACTGTTTATTGACTCTTGTGGAGGAAACATTGATAAATGCTCCCTGTTGGAAACATTGTGCTGTATTCCTCACGTTTCTCTAGGTCCCTGGCTATACAAGATTCTCAAATATAGTAGTAAAGAGGGTTGTAGGATCAATAGTTAAAGTGTGCAACTTGCCAAGTATGTATTTTGTGTTCTGTTTAATCCCTAAGAAGTTATATCCTTCTAGTGTGCCAAAAAATACAAACACACAAACCTACAAGTTTACTACTGCCAAACTGATTTCTCTCTTAAAAATAGAACTGGGTATGCAAACAGGAAAAGGGAGAAATTAATTTAATGGACAAAAGATCAAGTCTGCAGACATCTTAAGAGCCAGCTGTTTGGGAAGATACAGTAATGGGGGGTGGGGGCACTAATTGCTGTAAACTGTACATTTTAAAAATATTTAAATTGCTAGACCATCATTTTTCTTACTGAATGTGCTTACATGTAAATCCCAGCCTTAATGTGACAGCTGTATCAATTATTTTTAAACACATATAAAGCTGTACAGCAATTAATTACACACACACACACACACACACACACACACACACACACACACACACACACACACACAGTTTGCCTTCACTATTGCATTTTCCCAAACAGAGGGCTCTTAAGGAGGTGTGTGCCTAGACCTGAATTTCAGTAGAAACTCCGTGCCTAATTCCCCTTGGGTCCTTTTGACGATCCCAGCTGGAAGGATTTGAATGCGCTTATAAGCGTGCTGCTCACCACTGTTCTTTGGAGAATATTCACCCCACAGCACAGAGCTTGCACAAGTCCCGAAGCCACACTTACAACTCATGTTTTAGGCTGAATTTTACTCACTGAGTACAGCAAGTCAAAATGGGGGAAGAATTCCTCTTTAGCTCACACTCTTTTTTTACCTCTAGCCTCTCAACAGTTCTGTTGGAATAAGGTGAGTGCATCACACATACACTCTTTCTCTCTCTGACCCTACCCCCGCCCCCCAACCTCTCCCCAGATCTGGTCATGTCAGATGTCTTTGGTTTAGTGCCCAGTCCAGTTGGTAGGCAGGCTCAGAGCATTCCTGATTGGGCCCTGCAGGTGAGACAGGTGGAGACCGCCTATTTTTGAAATCCCCTGGGGTTTAGTCATGAGCTAGAGCACCAAGCAGCTCAGCAGCATCAGGATTTAGGCAGGTTTGCACAGGCCACCTGCAGAAACTTAGGTGCATGGGGACTTCAAGTGTCTATAGGATTAGGCAGCAGCTGAAGGAGATTTGAGGATCACAGTGCTGCCTAACTGTTGGACTTGGAAGTGTAAGTCCCTTTGTGGATCTAGCTGTGACTTGCCCAAGTTCACAAAAGAAGTGTGTGGCAGAACCAGGAAGCTAGGATGAAAAAGCCCCGATTCTGACAGATGTTGGGAAAATGTATTCCAGATCGGGACCTTTAGCTCTTCACTAACCAGGGTAGACTGATTTATATGCAGAACCTACCTTCATACAACTCTCAGAAGCCAGGGATATCCTAGCCAACTGGGGAAGTGGTTAACTTATTATTTGGTGATGAAAGTGTTAGTTCTAGCAGGGATGTTTTCACTTGCCATTATTAAGGCTAAGATTTTGTCATGGTTGTTTTTTGTTAGTCATGGACAGGTCACAGTCAATAAACAAAAATTCACTGAAGCAGTGACCTGTCTGTGACTTTTCGTGCTGCAGCTCCATGGTTTCTCCTGCCATCTGGGTCACTGGGAGCAATGGGGTTCCCCCTCTGCCTGAGGGAGCTGAAAGCTGTAGGGGGGCCCCCCTCCATCACAGTGGCTGGGAGCTGCAGGGTCGCCATACTTCCCAAAGAGAAAATGAGACTCCCCCAGCCGCTCACTCGAGGTGTCCTCCCTCCCCCTGCATGAGGCTGTTTGGCTGGAACCCCAAGGAGGGCCATCTCAGGAGTCTGTCACCTGTCGCTGGAACCTTGCAGGGGACCCCCTGTCACTGTAACTCTGTCAGGACCCTGCTGGTTGCCAGCTCCTGGGGCTGAAGCAGAAAATGTCACGGAGAACTCTAGAAATCACAGATTCCATGACTTCCGCAACCTCTATGACATAAACATAGTTTTAGCCATTATACGTGCAAAAATGCAGAGAATATTGACTGCAACAACAAAAAATTGGAATTGCTAATAAGTTACATACATTTTAGGGATCATTCTTCTATTGTATTAGCAGTATGGGAGCTATCAGATTCATTTCACATTTTTCATTGACCCCTCTTTTATGCCCTCACTGAGAGGGTAACTTTATTCTGTGACAGGTAACCCAGAACTACATATATGTTAAGTAAGCCAGTTAATACTGGACATGCTGGGAGTGCCAGTTCTGTTGCCACCAAACAAACATATGTTTTAACAAAAATGGCAGCGAATTCCACCTCTCCTATTAACAACGCTTTACACTTTAGAATAGTGGAGGGGTTTCCCCTCTCCTTCTTTTGTAAGTCTCCCTTTATGAGTATGTAATCATTCCATCCATTTAAGTGTGTCTTGATCAGATCGTTTTTAGCAAGATAATCCCACACAGAAGTTTTTGCAGAAGCTGGGAAGGGCAACAGGAGATGGATCACTTGATTGTCTGTCTGTCTGTTCTGCTCAATCCCTCTGGGGCACCTGGCATTGGCCACTGTTGGAATACAGGATACTAGGCTAGATGGACCTTTGGTCTGACCCAGTATGGCCATTCTTATGTCTAACATATAGTTAGAATTATGCAAATAGGAATTCTGATCTAGCTTCCAGATAAGTAACACTCAAACTAGGCTCAGGATTACTTTTATATGCTTAATTTTTTTACCTGCCAGAGATAGGGCTGTATTTTTTTCACTCTTGATCTTTGTCTCTTATAGGAGCTGATGCAGCAGAATGCTATTGGTTATGTATTAAATGCAAGCAATACCTGTCCAAAACCTGACTTTATCCCAGAGTCACATTTCTTGAGAGTTCCTGTGAATGACAGCTTCTGCGAGAAAATTTTGCCTTGGTTAGACAAATCAGTTGATTTTATTGGTAAGAAGATGAGCTGAAATAGTTCTATGCTAATTATGTCATGTATTTTTTTAAAGCATTTTTATCCATTTTAATTCTTGGATTATTTTTTTTGCTAAGTGTCTCATTGTCTTTTATTATGAGAAAGTAAACAGAAGCACCTGATCTACCTTCCATATTGCAATTGTCATTTTATATACCACTCTTGTATCCCTACCCATACATCTCCTCTCTAAACTCAGCAGTCCCCAACCTTCAACTTCTGCTCCAGCTCAGGTCTCTCTGTCTCTAATTATGTTCTTGCCTATCTGTGAACCCCTTTCTTTTCTGCTATACTTATTTTGAGATAGAATGAGTAGATCTGAAAATGCTGCTCAGGCACCATCAACTTTATATAATTGCACAATAATATTTTCATTGTTTTTGTTCATTCTCTATGTATACTGACATTTGGCTTATGGGGGAGGGTGAGGGGAAGGAGCAGTGCTATGCACTGACTAGATGTTTTTATGGAGTTGACACAGAAGACTTTCTCCTGAGCGGTTACAGTTACATTGAAATGTTGTTAGGTTTTTTAATAGTTCAGTTGCATTTATCAGCATAAAAGGCAATGCCACATACAGGAACAAAATGACATGTATAAATATAAGTGTGCATGTGTGTTTAAAATTTATAAATATATGCAATCATTCTGCCATCAGAAAACGTTCGTTAGCTGGTGATCTTTGGAATAAGTAATGCTGTACCCTACCTACGTGGTCTCTCTGTTGGCTAGAAAACAGCCTGCCTCTCTCTATCACAGTAACAATTAAGAAAGGTACTTCTGCTGATAATTTGCAGAGGGGATTTTTAAGGTCTTAGAAGCAGTAAGAGCATCAGCACATACCATAGCAGTGCCATAAAAAGCGAAATAGAGTTAAGCGCCAATTGCAGATTCCTGCTGAACACACATGTAGCATTTCATGAATGTCATGTGGGAACAAAACTCTGCCATAATCTTTCTTAAAGGGACATAGGTGGGTCAAATTTGGCTTCAGATTTAGGATTTTTGTAAAAATAAGCTTATCCAAAAGATAAGAAACGTAACCACAGATTTTCTTCACAATTGGACAGAAGGCTTTAAACAAATAAACAATTTTATAAGGACTTAGCAACAGCATTGTAAGATTTTCATTCTCCAGCACAGATTAAAAGGACAGTTGACACCGACTTAACTTTTGCGTAAGTCTTAACCTAAATCATAGAATTCCCCTGGGTCACATACCCTGTGATGTAACGAAAATTTTTAAATCATTGCTCTAGGTATGAGTTTAGTATAAACGTAAATTTTGGCTTCAGCGGAAATGGAAAGATAAAAGTTTTGAGCTCCTCTCTTTTCTCTTCTCTTGTATCATCTTCTTCCTGATCCAAAACAAAGGTGTGGGTGTGGGTGTTTGTTTGTAACTATTACAGGTTTCCTTTATTTTATTTTATTTTTTAAAAATCTGCATGAAGAACTTGAACTATGATTAAGCTCCCATTGAGTTCATTAGGTGCAGGACAACAAAGCTACTGCTCCATCAGTCTTACTATTTTATTTTTATTTTTTTTTTTTTTTTTTTTTTTGAGGAGAGAGCATTGTGTTTTAGAGCAAGAGGGAGGAAGCCAAGAGAGCTGCACTTTCAGGTCCTGCTCTGAGCTTTGACACTGACACTGACCCACCACGTGAACTTGGTCAAATCATTTAATTTGTGTTACATTTTATTCATATATAAAATGGGAACAAATCCTTCCCAGTGAGTCCTTGTCAGGCTTATTATTTAGTGCATCATGAGATGGTTTCTGTAGTGCTGTAAGTATACAGTAATATTCTTAATACAAGAACAGATCCAACATGGGTACATGCAATGAAAGAGAGAGCATCAGTCATAACACTGATTTCTGCTTGAAGCTTCCATGGGATCTGGTATAAAGAGTGAACTGTATAGTTCTGTCATTTCAACAGGGAGGTATTAAATATTTCATCACCCTGTGCCATTGACTGTGACACTTTGTGATTTTTTCTTTTTATTGTACAGAGAAAGCAAAAGCCTCAAATGGGCGAGTTTTAGTGCACTGTTTAGCGGGGATCTCCCGCTCTGCCACAATTGCAATTGCATACATCATGAAGAGAATGGATATGTCCCTTGATGAAGCCTACAGGTAAGGATAGATTTTTCCTTTTAAATGAGCTTTTGTGCTTGTCAGCTTGAAACTTATTAACATTATTTCATGATGTACTCTTTCCTCTTCATCCAAGAATGCCAGAAGTTGCTCTTGCTTTAAATCTGGGCTTCCTGCAGACTCAGCCCTGCTGCTGTTTTGTAGGAAGTAAAAACCTAACATTGATGTAGACAGACACATGCATGAAGTGGAGCAGCAGGCTGCAACTTTTATTAAATTTTAATACAGTAGGGGCACTACCCACCCATCACCCATACTTTCCTATACCAGGCATTTAACTGGTTCCAGTGTGGGATTACAGGGCTTCTTACCATATAACTCATAACGTGGGGTGGCTTTCTTCAGCCGACGCCTCCTATCCCCTGCTCTGAGTCCTAGCCTCCCTACCCCACCCCCCACAAGGGGGACAGAGGCTGCAGCAGGCTAGGGACCTCAGCCTGCGAGGGTCACAAGGTCTTACCTATCACATGAGCCCAAGGCCGACTCCCAAAATTCCAGCTATTTTACTTGGGGGAACCATTCATTTTATTCTCTTAACTGCACTGGAAATGGGGCACAAGTTGCAACAAATAAACTCTACCTTGGTTAGGTGCTAAGCACACTGCTATTTAACCTACTGTGGCTTGAAGGTGTCACAAAGAAGGCAAAAAACTTCCTGGTCCTCTGCCAGTTGGTCCATAAGAGAGAAAATTCCTTCCTGATCTCCTAAACAGGTGATAGACCAAACAGGGTCTAGGCAATGAGCATATGTCAGACCAGGTTCCCATTTCTGCTTCGGGTGGGTAGGGTGAGCTACTGAAATGGAGCCAAAAGAGGCTCCATGGAGCCCCTGTGCTGAGCTAAATCCTGAGAGCTGGGGAATGGTGGCCAATCAGTACGTTTCTCCCCCAGCTGGCCAATGGGTGCCAGAGACCCCAGAGGGAGAAGCTACCTCTTGTCCCTCGGTGAGTTTCTCCCTCGCTCCTGAAACTGTCCCCCTTTCACCACTGGCCCCATCAAGTTCCTCCACCCATGGATGTGGGTGTGTGGCAGTTAGCTCCCAACTGCAGAATATAGTCTTGGCCTCTGCTCAGAGTAGGTAAGGGGTAGAATGTTAAATAATAGTAATAGCTAGGAAGAAATAGAATACACAGATGAGACCACATATAGGCCACCATCTAGTAGTCTGTGCCAATATAAGCCACAAAGAGAGAGGAGAGAAACCAGAATAGCAAATGTTGTTTATATAGTGTGTGCACTTTTTAAAATGCTAGATTGAATCTAATGATTTACCGGTGGTATTGGATGATGATCACAAATGGCTGTAGTGAAGGTCTTCTAGGAATTAAGTAAACTGAATGATGAATCATTTGTTGCCATTGAAGTCCGTCAATGATCATTCTGAAAATCTTTTGAAGTAACTGTTCTTTGGGCAGCCAAGGATTTTGTACAACAATTGAGCTATGTTTCACATGAGTCGGCAAGTTTGGAATCTAGCTTGACTGTGAATGCTTCGGGAAGGTTGAACACAGGCTTGTTACCACCATTTTTGTACTTCATTTGACAAACATTTTGTTCTCAATGCCGCAGAAAGCCAACCTGGCTTTCTTTTCATTCACTTCTGAGTACATTATTATCTGTAATGTGCACTATAAGCTCCCAAGAACATAATTTTGAACAACTGCTGCTGAGCTGGTAGACACACCTTGCAAATTACTACAGGTGTCACTGTGATGGGAAGAAGGGTATTTGAAAATCTGCCTGTGGGTAACTTCCATTTGAGTGGGAGAATTTCTTCTGGATCTAACCAATGTTTCATTAGAGAGGGGATAGAAACTCTAGTTTTTAAAGGCTGCTCTTTACAGAATGTGGGAGATGTATCATGTAAGATTTGAACACTGCACCTCCTCAGAACTTGTTAGGAACCTACTAATGCAAAGGAAGTTCCATTAGATATGGTGAAAGTGGTGCAAATGGGGGATGCTGATGAACAAACTAGGAATTAGACAGGACATAGACAAAAATACATGGTTTATATGCAGTGATTACCTGTTTTACAAGGCAGAATGAGATTCTGTGTTACAGTCACTTTAGGTTGGCAACACTGGGAGAAATTAAACTGGCATTGTATGCATGACGGAAGTCTAACACCTTTTCTAATGAGATTTCTCATTGGCTATAAGCACTCAGTCAATTGAAGGAGTGCTTTCTCCAAACTTTTGCAATGAATTCTAGCATGTCACTGTCAATCAAGTGTAAAACTTCTGTGCAGAGTTGTGGTAAAGGACTTTTTTTTTTTTTTAAACACAACTGTTTAGCGTTGTTTTGGTGCAAAGCTTTTAAAAATCTACAAAGGGCATATTTTATTTTCTGAATTAGTGAAAGGTAGAAGATAAACAACTATAAAATAACTTGTCTGAAACCTTAGATTTACATTTGTTACAAGTAAAGTCCAAGTAAAGGGTCAAAATATTTTCTGTAGTTTATTTTGCACATCTGACTACCGTATAAGGAGAAACAGCAAAAATGACTAAAATCAATCCATTTTGTCTGATTAAAGAAACAATTAACATGCTTGTAAAACCCCAAACTGGCATGTTGTCTTCTATATATGCAGAACTACTACATTTTCCTTAACTGACTGGTTTCAAGGTGGTAGTGTCCCTTTAAAAACAGCTTTGGGGGCCTCTAGCAGCACACAGGACAGAAGTGCCAACATGATGGAAAGAAGTTACTGGGTTAATCCAGCAGAGAGGAAAACAATTAGAACAAAGATGGTATGAAATCAGTCACTGAATTCCTGAATACATTAGAATGAATACTTCAAGTTCCTTGCTCAGGAGATTCTGAGCTGGAGAATAATCTGCAGGATGTACCATTTCTCCCAGCTGCCAGAGGATTCATGTGTGAGGGTGGTGTGTCAGCTGCCATTTTATGGTCATTGTCTGATCTTCCAATTCAAATTATTAATTATTATTTTGCCTATTTTCACTAGTCACAGGATTAGCACTGAAAGGGTTCGCATACGCTGTAATCAAAAGGTTCCAGGTCCTCTCCATGACTGGTAGCGGTGGCTACTGCAAACCAAACCAAAGGAGAAAAGCAGTCTCTTGTGTTTTTGTAGTTCGTTATTTCATGGTTCTATAACTTAGTTATATGGATTTTTCTGTTTTGGGCTGACTGGAACAGTTTCTTGTGGAGACCTTTTTTGTTTAGCTTTTTTAATATCGTAGTATATTTTGAGTGTTTTACTTTCCCACATGTGCATGTGTGTAAGAGAAAATGACTTTCCTCTAGAGTTCACCAATTTTTGATGGTTTTTGCTCCTCTTTTAATACTCTTCCTCACCCTATTTCCTAGACTTCCAGATTTTTGCCTTTCCCTGATGGGTTTTTATATTCTTCTCCCACCCAAATACATGATCACAGGGACAGATGCCTTTGCTGCCACTCCCACTTATACTGTCTTTTTGTGATTGCTCCTGCCATTTTGTTACTTGTGTTTTCATTCCTGGAAACACACAAGGGTGGGAGGGTGGGGTTGGACTCCTATGTTGGGACGTACATCGACAATGGTAACTGTTTACAGGCTGTAAAGAACAGGTAGTATTCATGGGCTACAATGCAAATCAAAACAAGTTGTCAAGAAGTAACTGTATATAACTTCAGAGGAAGTGTTTGCCTAAACTTCAATATTGAACCTCTGTTTACTTTTGGATTCTAATTTAGCAAATGTACTTTCTTAATGTTATATATTTTAAGTTCATCTGGTTCAATACTGGATGCTTAAATTTAAGCATGTACATAAATTCCATTGATTTCAATAGGATGTAAGGAGGAGTTTCAGTGCTTTACTGAACAGGCATGAAGCAAATTTTTACAAAATTGCCAGCCAAGGAACTGAGGGGAATCTATTTCTGAAAAATTCTGAAATGTTAACATAGCCCAACTGTGTTGCATTTTTAGATTTAATGATATAAAAGTCAATTAATTTTGAGTTGGCTGAAGACAGAAAGATTGATGTATCATAGAAACCAGTGGTCGTTGTTGCGCAAATTAGGCCCAACATATTGCAGAACAGGCTGACCCTGCCTACAAGAAGATAAAAACGGGATAGAGAGGTGGTCAGACAATGCTAATATTGGCAAGGGAAACTAATTTTAAAATATTGAGAGAAGGTTAAAGGTGATCTACCGGGGGGTGGGGGAGAATGAAGAACTCTTTTTTTTTCTTTTAATATACAAAGAAGGTCTGACAGGCTCTTAAAAAAAAATCCCAGCAAAACAGGGTATCCGGAACCAGAGAATCTGAAGTAAAAACTTGCACAGAATAACACCTTTATATATAGTGAGGAAGCAAAAATAAAGGCACCTTTCTCCCCCTCTTCTTCAAGAAGAGCTATGTAAAGTGTAAAAAGGGGAGAGAATATTTTGGGTTGTCTGGTTGCTTACGTTTGAGTTGTTCAATTCATTGCTGTCTAATTTAAATTTAATGTAATAATTGGAGATATACCTATCTCCTAGAACAGGAAGGGACCTTGAAAGATCATCAAGTCTAGTCCCCTGCCTTCACTAGCAGGACCAAGTTCTGATTTTTGCCCTAGATCCCTAAGTGGCCCCCTCAAGGATTGAACTCACAACCCTGGGTTTAGCAGGCCAATGCTCAAACCACTGAGCTATCCCTCCCTCCTCAAGCTATCCCTCCGAAAGTTTGCCGATCCTTGCTGTGGGCACTTAATTCTCTTAGTTGTAAAAGCTGGAATTTCCAAAGAGGNTTTTTTTTTTTTTTTTTTGAGGAGAGAGCATTGTGTTTTAGAGCAAGAGGGAGGAAGCCAAGAGAGCTGCACTTTCAGGTCCTGCTCTGAGCTTTGACACTGACACTGACCCACCACGTGAACTTGGTCAAATCATTTAATTTGTGTTACATTTTATTCATATATAAAATGGGAACAAATCCTTCCCAGTGAGTCCTTGTCAGGCTTATTATTTAGTGCATCATGAGATGGTTTCTGTAGTGCTGTAAGTATACAGTAATATTCTTAATACAAGAACAGATCCAACATGGGTACATGCAATGAAAGAGAGAGCATCAGTCATAACACTGATTTCTGCTTGAAGCTTCCATGGGATCTGGTATAAAGAGTGAACTGTATAGTTCTGTCATTTCAACAGGGAGGTATTAAATATTTCATCACCCTGTGCCATTGACTGTGACACTTTGTGATTTTTTCTTTTTATTGTACAGAGAAAGCAAAAGCCTCAAATGGGCGAGTTTTAGTGCACTGTTTAGCGGGGATCTCCCGCTCTGCCACAATTGCAATTGCATACATCATGAAGAGAATGGATATGTCCCTTGATGAAGCCTACAGGTAAGGATAGATTTTTCCTTTTAAATGAGCTTTTGTGCTTGTCAGCTTGAAACTTATTAACATTATTTCATGATGTACTCTTTCCTCTTCATCCAAGAATGCCAGAAGTTGCTCTTGCTTTAAATCTGGGCTTCCTGCAGACTCAGCCCTGCTGCTGTTTTGTAGGAAGTAAAAACCTAACATTGATGTAGACAGACACATGCATGAAGTGGAGCAGCAGGCTGCAACTTTTATTAAATTTTAATACAGTAGGGGCACTACCCACCCATCACCCATACTTTCCTATACCAGGCATTTAACTGGTTCCAGTGTGGGATTACAGGGCTTCTTACCATATAACTCATAACGTGGGGTGGCTTTCTTCAGCCGACGCCTCCTATCCCCTGCTCTGAGTCCTAGCCTCCCTACCCCACCCCCCACAAGGGGGACAGAGGCTGCAGCAGGCTAGGGACCTCAGCCTGCGAGGGTCACAAGGTCTTACCTATCACATGAGCCCAAGGCCGACTCCCAAAATTCCAGCTATTTTACTTGGGGGAACCATTCATTTTATTCTCTTAACTGCACTGGAAATGGGGCACAAGTTGCAACAAATAAACTCTACCTTGGTTAGGTGCTAAGCACACTGCTATTTAACCTACTGTGGCTTGAAGGTGTCACAAAGAAGGCAAAAAACTTCCTGGTCCTCTGCCAGTTGGTCCATAAGAGAGAAAATTCCTTCCTGATCTCCTAAACAGGTGATAGACCAAACAGGGTCTAGGCAATGAGCATATGTCAGACCAGGTTCCCATTTCTGCTTCGGGTGGGTAGGGTGAGCTACTGAAATGGAGCCAAAAGAGGCTCCATGGAGCCCCTGTGCTGAGCTAAATCCTGAGAGCTGGGGAATGGTGGCCAATCAGTACGTTTCTCCCCCAGCTGGCCAATGGGTGCCAGAGACCCCAGAGGGAGAAGCTACCTCTTGTCCCTCGGTGAGTTTCTCCCTCGCTCCTGAAACTGTCCCCCTTTCACCACTGGCCCCATCAAGTTCCTCCACCCATGGATGTGGGTGTGTGGCAGTTAGCTCCCAACTGCAGAATATAGTCTTGGCCTCTGCTCAGAGTAGGTAAGGGGTAGAATGTTAAATAATAGTAATAGCTAGGAAGAAATAGAATACACAGATGAGACCACATATAGGCCACCATCTAGTAGTCTGTGCCAATATAAGCCACAAAGAGAGAGGAGAGAAACCAGAATAGCAAATGTTGTTTATATAGTGTGTGCACTTTTTAAAATGCTAGATTGAATCTAATGATTTACCGGTGGTATTGGATGATGATCACAAATGGCTGTAGTGAAGGTCTTCTAGGAATTAAGTAAACTGAATGATGAATCATTTGTTGCCATTGAAGTCCGTCAATGATCATTCTGAAAATCTTTTGAAGTAACTGTTCTTTGGGCAGCCAAGGATTTTGTACAACAATTGAGCTATGTTTCACATGAGTCGGCAAGTTTGGAATCTAGCTTGACTGTGAATGCTTCGGGAAGGTTGAACACAGGCTTGTTACCACCATTTTTGTACTTCATTTGACAAACATTTTGTTCTCAATGCCGCAGAAAGCCAACCTGGCTTTCTTTTCATTCACTTCTGAGTACATTATTATCTGTAATGTGCACTATAAGCTCCCAAGAACATAATTTTGAACAACTGCTGCTGAGCTGGTAGACACACCTTGCAAATTACTACAGGTGTCACTGTGATGGGAAGAAGGGTATTTGAAAATCTGCCTGTGGGTAACTTCCATTTGAGTGGGAGAATTTCTTCTGGATCTAACCAATGTTTCATTAGAGAGGGGATAGAAACTCTAGTTTTTAAAGGCTGCTCTTTACAGAATGTGGGAGATGTATCATGTAAGATTTGAACACTGCACCTCCTCAGAACTTGTTAGGAACCTACTAATGCAAAGGAAGTTCCATTAGATATGGTGAAAGTGGTGCAAATGGGGGATGCTGATGAACAAACTAGGAATTAGACAGGACATAGACAAAAATACATGGTTTATATGCAGTGATTACCTGTTTTACAAGGCAGAATGAGATTCTGTGTTACAGTCACTTTAGGTTGGCAACACTGGGAGAAATTAAACTGGCATTGTATGCATGACGGAAGTCTAACACCTTTTCTAATGAGATTTCTCATTGGCTATAAGCACTCAGTCAATTGAAGGAGTGCTTTCTCCAAACTTTTGCAATGAATTCTAGCATGTCACTGTCAATCAAGTGTAAAACTTCTGTGCAGAGTTGTGGTAAAGGACTTTTTTTTTTTTTTAAACACAACTGTTTAGCGTTGTTTTGGTGCAAAGCTTTTAAAAATCTACAAAGGGCATATTTTATTTTCTGAATTAGTGAAAGGTAGAAGATAAACAACTATAAAATAACTTGTCTGAAACCTTAGATTTACATTTGTTACAAGTAAAGTCCAAGTAAAGGGTCAAAATATTTTCTGTAGTTTATTTTGCACATCTGACTACCGTATAAGGAGAAACAGCAAAAATGACTAAAATCAATCCATTTTGTCTGATTAAAGAAACAATTAACATGCTTGTAAAACCCCAAACTGGCATGTTGTCTTCTATATATGCAGAACTACTACATTTTCCTTAACTGACTGGTTTCAAGGTGGTAGTGTCCCTTTAAAAACAGCTTTGGGGGCCTCTAGCAGCACACAGGACAGAAGTGCCAACATGATGGAAAGAAGTTACTGGGTTAATCCAGCAGAGAGGAAAACAATTAGAACAAAGATGGTATGAAATCAGTCACTGAATTCCTGAATACATTAGAATGAATACTTCAAGTTCCTTGCTCAGGAGATTCTGAGCTGGAGAATAATCTGCAGGATGTACCATTTCTCCCAGCTGCCAGAGGATTCATGTGTGAGGGTGGTGTGTCAGCTGCCATTTTATGGTCATTGTCTGATCTTCCAATTCAAATTATTAATTATTATTTTGCCTATTTTCACTAGTCACAGGATTAGCACTGAAAGGGTTCGCATACGCTGTAATCAAAAGGTTCCAGGTCCTCTCCATGACTGGTAGCGGTGGCTACTGCAAACCAAACCAAAGGAGAAAAGCAGTCTCTTGTGTTTTTGTAGTTCGTTATTTCATGGTTCTATAACTTAGTTATATGGATTTTTCTGTTTTGGGCTGACTGGAACAGTTTCTTGTGGAGACCTTTTTTGTTTAGCTTTTTTAATATCGTAGTATATTTTGAGTGTTTTACTTTCCCACATGTGCATGTGTGTAAGAGAAAATGACTTTCCTCTAGAGTTCACCAATTTTTGATGGTTTTTGCTCCTCTTTTAATACTCTTCCTCACCCTATTTCCTAGACTTCCAGATTTTTGCCTTTCCCTGATGGGTTTTTATATTCTTCTCCCACCCAAATACATGATCACAGGGACAGATGCCTTTGCTGCCACTCCCACTTATACTGTCTTTTTGTGATTGCTCCTGCCATTTTGTTACTTGTGTTTTCATTCCTGGAAACACACAAGGGTGGGAGGGTGGGGTTGGACTCCTATGTTGGGACGTACATCGACAATGGTAACTGTTTACAGGCTGTAAAGAACAGGTAGTATTCATGGGCTACAATGCAAATCAAAACAAGTTGTCAAGAAGTAACTGTATATAACTTCAGAGGAAGTGTTTGCCTAAACTTCAATATTGAACCTCTGTTTACTTTTGGATTCTAATTTAGCAAATGTACTTTCTTAATGTTATATATTTTAAGTTCATCTGGTTCAATACTGGATGCTTAAATTTAAGCATGTACATAAATTCCATTGATTTCAATAGGATGTAAGGAGGAGTTTCAGTGCTTTACTGAACAGGCATGAAGCAAATTTTTACAAAATTGCCAGCCAAGGAACTGAGGGGAATCTATTTCTGAAAAATTCTGAAATGTTAACATAGCCCAACTGTGTTGCATTTTTAGATTTAATGATATAAAAGTCAATTAATTTTGAGTTGGCTGAAGACAGAAAGATTGATGTATCATAGAAACCAGTGGTCGTTGTTGCGCAAATTAGGCCCAACATATTGCAGAACAGGCTGACCCTGCCTACAAGAAGATAAAAACGGGATAGAGAGGTGGTCAGACAATGCTAATATTGGCAAGGGAAACTAATTTTAAAATATTGAGAGAAGGTTAAAGGTGATCTACCGGGGGGTGGGGGAGAATGAAGAACTCTTTTTTTTTCTTTTAATATACAAAGAAGGTCTGACAGGCTCTTAAAAAAAAATCCCAGCAAAACAGGGTATCCGGAACCAGAGAATCTGAAGTAAAAACTTGCACAGAATAACACCTTTATATATAGTGAGGAAGCAAAAATAAAGGCACCTTTCTCCCCCTCTTCTTCAAGAAGAGCTATGTAAAGTGTAAAAAGGGGAGAGAATATTTTGGGTTGTCTGGTTGCTTACGTTTGAGTTGTTCAATTCATTGCTGTCTAATTTAAATTTAATGTAATAATTGGAGATATACCTATCTCCTAGAACAGGAAGGGACCTTGAAAGATCATCAAGTCTAGTCCCCTGCCTTCACTAGCAGGACCAAGTTCTGATTTTTGCCCTAGATCCCTAAGTGGCCCCCTCAAGGATTGAACTCACAACCCTGGGTTTAGCAGGCCAATGCTCAAACCACTGAGCTATCCCTCCGTCGTTGCCTCTTCCATGCATCTATTAATGATTCTTCTTTGAACCTGACTCAAATATCTTAACAAGGATCAAGACACCCCAAGGACTGTAAGCCTCGTACTCTTAGTGGGAATATTAGTCACATTTTAAACAGTAGGGTTTTTAAATAATTCTTGTATTTTCTTTTTAGATTTGTGAAAGAAAAAAGGGCAACAATTTCTCCCAACTTCAATTTCCTGGGCCAGCTTCTGGATTTTGAGAAGAAGATTAAGAACCAGACGGGGCAGCCTGGGTCAATTAGCAAGCTGAAACGTTTGCATTTGGAAAAAAGCAGTGAGCATGGACTGGTCATTGAAAGTGGACAGAGCAGTGGCCTCTCCACTAATCAGCTTGGCACTAACTCTACCTCCAAGCCTGTGGAGCAGAAGCCAATGGACTCTGGAAGTCTGCCATGCTCGCACTTAACAGCATTTGAGGATAGCCCGCTGGTACAGGGCATAAATGGACTCCAGGTGTCCTCTGAGAAGGTAGAAGATAGCAACAGACTGAAGCGCTCCTTTTCTTTGGATATCAAATCTGTATCCTACTCAGCAAGCAGCAGCTGTGTGACCACATCGGTGCAGGGTTTTGCAGCGGCAGAGGACACTTTAAAGCAGTTGAATGTTTGTAGTATTCTAGATGGCGGCAACAAGCTGTGTCAGTTCTCTCCTGTCCAGGAAGTTTCAGAACAGACGCCAGAGACCAGCCCCGATAAAGAGGTGGCCAATCCTCCCAAAAAACCTCAAAATGCCTGGCAGCTGGACAGCCAGAGCAAGCGGCAGCACATGGGGAGGACCGGCAGCGGCAGCACAATTCAAAGGTCACTGTTGTACCCGCTGCATCGAAGTGGGAGCATGGAAGACAACTACAGAACAAACTTCCTGTTTGGTCTTTCCACCAGTCAGCAACATGTGGGAAAGTCTGCTGCTGGGCTGGGCCTGAAAGGCTGGCACTCTGACATTTTAGCTCCTCAGACATCCACCACATCCCTTACCAACAGCTGGTATTTTGCTACGGAATCCTCACACTTCTACTCGGCTTCTGCAATCTATGGGAGCAGCGCCACTTACTCTGCTTACAGTTGCAGCCAGTTGCCCACTGGCTGTGACCAGGCCAGCGCTGTGCGCAGGAGGCAGAAGCACAGTGACAGAGGTGACTCAAGGCGCAGCTGGCATGAGGAAAGCTCCTTTGAAAAGCAGTTTAAGCGAAGAAGCTGCCAGATGGAATTTGGGGAGAGCATCATGTCAGAAAACCGATCCCGAGAGGAACTGGGGAAAGTGGGCAGCCAGTCTAGCTTTTCGGGCAGCATGGAAATCATTGAGGTATCCTGAGAAATAGCAGACAATTGTGACACTGTAGCTGGCTTATTTTTCCCGTTGTTTAAAAGAATTCCCTGTAAATCTGAAATTTTTAAAAATCTGGGGCTTCAATGTGAAGGCAATGAATAGATTTATACCAGACATGACAAACTAAAATCTGCATGGGGGAGAGCCGCTGTATTTTTTTGTTTTGTTTTTTTTCTCTCCCTCCGGCTAAAGGTGGAAGGCCAGGTGTTTCAGAAGTTTTCCCTGACAGATGAAGCAATTATATGTGACAAATTGCACATCCTTTAAAGGAAGCTTTCTTAGTGACTGACAGGCCATCTCCCTGGTTCCACTGACACACACTACTCAAAATCACAAAAATGAATTCTAGCATCCCTTTTCAAACCCTCCCTTCCCCCCCAAATCAACAATGCACCCTAGCCCTGAGACTGAGCCAACTTCTGGAGAGAGATCCATTTCCTTAGGACACAGACTACTTATGAATCCAAACAAGTGGTGACTGATCACAGCAGGGCTGGGCTAAAAACAAAGCTCAGACAATGTAAATATTGATGTAACTATCATTCTAATGGACAGGTTTGAGGTGACTTGCCAGAAAGCTGCTTTAGAGCAAAATCATACCTCATAAAATAAAGCTTTCATGGCTACCCACTCTCTGGTAGTCAGTTTGCAAGCAGTGTGAATAGATGACTGGCCACACAGTGAGACTGATTAAAGCCGTCTACGCACAAGTTTCTCAGTTGGCTTAGAGACCAGTGGTAAAATTTAATCTTCTCAAATGTGCTCACTCCCCAGTTCATTTTAACACAAAACCAGACAGGGTTTTTTAGTGTGTGATTATGAAGTTGGCTTTGAGGTGTGGATCTGTCACCTCTAAACCTGATACTAAAGGAAGAACTGAATGCTGTAGCATGAATGGTGGATAATATTTAGGGCTATGTGCAAGAGATAAGTGGCTGGGTGCAAGTAGCACCATCCCTTTGTCTACTGCAAATTAATTGGTGAGGAGAGAGCAGGGTTTTTTTGTTTGTTTGTTTTTTTAAAGAAAATTGGTAAAAGCCTTGGATTTGTCCTCTACAAATGTAGCAACAGTATGAGAATTGCCCCATCTGTGCTTTCCCCTTTCCCGAAAGGGGAAGGCTTAGTCTCTACTTCCCACCTTTTAAAAAAAGGAAAAAGTAATTGTTTCCACATCCTTGCCCAAATTTTGAGGATTCGCACACACTTAGTCATGTACATATCCCTTCTTCAATCCTCAAACCTTGTCGGACCCACTAACTTCAGATGAGAAGTGGAGCAGTCTGTTAAGATAAAGTCTCAATCATCCAAGAGCGACAGAAGAGGTTCCACATTACTATCCTTCATGGGCTGGGGGTAGAAGATGGCATTTAAAGAAATAAGACGTAAAAAAAAAAAAAATTAAGACCAAGTGCTGGAGATAAAAGAATTTCCGATGACATGCTCTAAGCTAACCTGAGAATCTGGCCATTGCGGTTCTGTCTCTATCCCCACTGTAGGCCTTCTGTGTTACTACAACATAGTTTTGCTGATGGCGAGAGTTGTAAATCCTGCCACTGCTGCTTTTGTTGTTGCTGGCCAGTACCTGTTTCGGAGCCTTAACTACCTATTGGAGATTCCTGCTAGGGAAGATCTTGTCATATCCTTGCTGCCAGAGGGGACAGGGATAGGGCTTGTTCTTTTATTTTATTTTAATTTATTCTGAGAGGGAGAAAACCAGCTGCTTTCTCTCTCTAGCCTGTGATTCTTGTGGTACTCTGGCTGCCACTTCCCCCAGCCATTTTATATGCCTTGTTAGAGGATTATGGTATTAAAACAACAGATGATACGCAGGGGTCTAACCTGCTTCGTCATTCAGTCCAGTGTTGTGACAAAGATCACAAAGTGAAAATTCTCCAGATCCCTACAGTGTCCTGCAGTAGGTGTAGGGGAGGGGGAGATGTATAGGACCCACTGTTTGTACAGTTTCAGTGCAGGCAGCTGAAAATATAAAATACTTTATAATGATTAACTGCTTTTTAAAGCAGTTGGCTGAGGTTTTGTCAGTTAAGATCTGGTAGTCACTGAAGCCCTAGTACAAGTCAGCAGCTTGTTTTTGTTCTTTAAGAGTAGCTAGTTGGTGACTCAAATCTCAGGTTTTACTATATTGAGAAATGGACAGGATTGTGTCTCTTTCGTTGTGTTTATGGCTAGGATGTGACTTAAATGTCCTATGATGGACTTTTTTAAAACTACCACTGAGAGAAAGCTACAGAGTTGATTAACTTGATCCTAAAGCGTGCGAGACACACAGACTGCAACTGGAATGGTTGAATCCATAGACTGTTTGTTGTGTGTGTATGAAATGCAGGAAGGGAGGGTAGTTTGGGCAAGCATGTAGGTTGATGCCACAGAGCATATCAGATCTTGGCTAATCACTACCCATACTGCCACTTGTTTGATATAGCAAGTGAAAGTGATTGTTCAGCATACAAACAACACAATGTGTGTAACATACAGGATACATGTGATCCATTTATGAGATCTCATGTAAACCAGATTTCAGTTACAACCACTTTTTTTTTAAGTAACCATTTTAAATCAAATATTTCATAAGAACAGGGTTTGGAAAGTATTTTAAAGACATCCCTGCCAGCAGAAACAAAGCTAAGATCTTCCAGGCTTCTAATAGGAGATTTTTATTTTTTTTGTTTAAACCCTCTTTCTTGGCAACTGAAATCTGGTCTCATTGCAACTCCTGATAATTCCAAACATCCTCCCATCGACAGTTAAGTCATGCTGCAGGATCAGCAGTCTATTGGCTTGGGCTGTTGAGCAGATCACCATGGGAGAAAGAAGCCTTGGAGCCTGTCTAGTAGTGGTATCTCCTTAGCTCATTTCTGTACTCATATCCTGTACCTGAGAGATGCTAGAAAATGGGTTTAAGAAGTTTGGAAAGTGAGATGGAGGCTGGGGGGAGAAGTGTGTAAATGTTTAATCTGAATATAATGTTCTTTGGTGTATGGCAAGCTGTTTAAATGGTTCAAAGATGAGTTTCTCATCTTGATGTGTTATGAGCATTACTTGTATGTTATGATGAAATAAAATCAGAAGTGGTACCTGTTTCTATAGAATGGCTGTGAGACTTTTTCTGCAGTCAGCTGCAGAGCATGCACCTACCTGTCTGCATACAACACAGTTCCAGGCAACCAAGAGGTTGGATCTCCTGTATGCGTTGTGAACTTTGTCAGCAGCTGCTTCTGGTCATCTGCTTATTAGTTACAGAATGGGTAGCTTTGTTGAAGTGGAGGCAAATGAATGTTGAACTTTAACTGAGCTTAGTCACACCTGGCAGGCAGTAGTGATACTATATCTTCAATAATCATTTGGTAGCGTTGCCTGTTACTACACACCCTCTACCCATTAGAACAGCAAACGCTGTTGTATGCTTGTGTTAGCCTTTTAAACTGTCTGTTGTTGTTAAACACAATTGCCCAGTCGTACTTGCTTTACTAGGCAATAATCCAGTTCCCCAAGTGGATAGTCTGAGGCTTTGTAGAACAGCTGTGCTACTGGTCTTGCAGCAACTATTTCACTGTTTAAATTACCTAGGGGCCAAGGGAGTGCCTCATGTGCTATGCTCTCATGCTGCCCTTCCCCGAGTTTGTTTAGCATGACAGATAACGGCTTTGACTGATGCTGCATGTGCAGCTGTGTGCACACAGTGCCTTCTTGCTGCTGAGGGGGAGTGACACATGAGGGGACAGTGGACATGCCAGCCTGGCCTCACCTTTGAGACTTAAGTTGTAGCAGTTATGCAGTAAGTGTGCTGCTTTTTTTCTGGGAAAAGCAAGTAAGATTAAACTCTTCCAGTACTGAACTGAGGATGAGGCTGTTTCTTTGGCTGAGATGTCAACCTACCAGCTGGTCAAGGCATTGGTGCTGCTGCACCCCCTGGCTTGAAGTGGATTCCATCATATACAGGGTTTACAGTTTGGTTCAATGGCTCTCAGCACCCCCACTACACAAATTGTTCCAGCACGCCTGAGTCAAGGGTGATACCACTGGAGGCTATAATGACAAACCCATAATGACAAACCCTTGCTTGCCAGCTTATTAAAATCATTCCTAACTATCCACCCAAAATTCAGCAGGTTTTTTGTTTGTTTTTTTTAAAAAGACAAGTTCCATTTACAATATTAAAAAGGAGAGGGTAAAGTTTCTGTGTTTCCCCTTCCCTAGCAATCTATCTTTGTGCTGGCTTTCTGAAAACAAAGGGCCAGTGCTAAATAAATGCCTGAATCCAATACAGGAAAAAAAAATAGGGCAGGAGCAACGTCTCATCTAAACTGCTTCATGTTCTTATGTGAAGAAAAATGCACATTTTGGAAACCTTGCAGTATCTGCTCTCGCTCGACTTCACTCTGCCCCCAGCAAGTTGAGTTCTGATTTAAATAGAACAACATTTTGCACTTGAGTTCTCCATGAGAAATAGACCTTAAAAGGAACAAGAGTAATTTCAAAATGAGTCTGCTTATCTTCCAGTTGTTCCTCACACCCACTCTGCATACAACACCCAGCCGTTGCATGATTTTACAGTACTTCTCTCCCCACACCCACCCTCCTGTGCTCCATGCTGGTGCCATCAGAGCACTGCACCAAGAGACCCCAAGCCTTCTCTGGCAGAAAGGAAGGAGATGAAATACAATTGGACTCACCAAACCTTCGTCAGCTGCACCAGCAGCTTGCATGTTGCCACAAGCCAGTTCTAACATTCTCAGATCTGTCTCCTACTATTTCAGGGGTCTGGTAGCCTACTGATTAAATGCACTGCCTTTTCACCTGTGGAACCTCTGTCTACACAGCAAAGAAAAACATGGGCCTGTTTCATTGCTGTGTAGATTTCCAGGCTCAGTCTGCAGCCTAAGCTCTGGGACCCTTTGACCACTCAGGGCTCTGGAGCCCAGGCTCCAATCCAAGCCTAGAAGTCTACACAGCACTGAAATAGCCCTGCAGCCTGAGCCTTGGCTGTCTAGTTGCTGTGTAGACATGCCTTTAGCATCATCTCAAGGCCAAGTTTCAGACCTGGGTTGTTCAGTCCAGATTCTAGTGGATGACTTGGTCTACATCTCCAGTCACAAACAAGAGAACTCCATAATGCAAAAAAAGGCAATATAGTGCTGTTGAGTGAAAGGAACTTAACAAATTTGAAATGCTTTACTTTATAGGTATTAAGAGAGCAGTAAGTAACACTTCTATAGAGACATTTTTGCAGGTTGTTCAAGCTTCCCAAAGTGTGTGTGCAGAGTGTTCATCTGTCAAAACTGTAACTTGCTGTAAGTAGTGAAGGGCAGTGGAACAAGCTGCTGTTAGTTATGAACACAGCAACCACACAACCTGATTTGATCGGTGCTTGTCCTGTTTATGAAAAATCTCCGAGGGGTGGTGGTTTCAAAAGCACTCATTATTGGCCTAACTCTACGGCCCCCGTCTTCAGTAGAACCAGAGTTAGACCAAGGCTGAACAGTTCTGAAAATCAGTTCTCACTAGGAGCTCCTGCCTCTCTCTCACATTAAAGCTGAGCAAAAATGTATCTGAAGTTTAAATTCAATAGTTGGGTTTTTTAGTTACCATGCTATTCCCTCACCAAACTCCCTTGCATTTGTTTAACCTTTAAATTCCTACTGAGGTAAAAAATATTCCATTGTTGTAATACTGTGGTGATCACAGTAAACACTCATCCCACAATACAATTTATTTTGAAGCCCAAAAGAATTCTGCTCATAATTATCCTTATTGGACAACTGAGTTCCTGGCAAACTACCCTTCTAGAGTATTACCTGAAGTTCAACTGGAATTCAGGTCTTCCAGGTGGAACTGTCATACGTAAGACATATTAGAGTTTCTAGAAATAAATCTTCCATTACAGTTTATACTTCCAGATGAAGGACAACTGTTATAAACAGAAAACAAAACAGCTGTTTCTAGCATTCAGCAGTTCTACCCTTTCCCTGAAAGCGCTGCCTTTTTAAAAAGCTGGAGTGTAATTAGGTTTATCAACTGCTGCAAAAGAGACTGAAAGATTATAGAGTTGTCCTATTAGAGGGAGGTGCTGACAATTAGTCATTTACATTTATTTTTAGCTTATGGGAAATTTTTGAATATGTAATTCCACCTACTGTTTGGGAACTGGCAGAGGTAAAGCTCTGACTATGGTACTACAGATTACAGCAACAGAGCCTTTGATTAAGTCACTGCTTTGCTCTGGCAGTGTCAAAGAGGTCAAAGACTGAACTGGCATGGAGAAAAAATTAAGGCCTTGAAACTGCAACTGACTCCATGCAAACACATGCCTACCCCACATGTAGTGCCCTGAACAGTGCTGGGGCTCTGTGGGTACAGAGGCCTTACTGCCTGAGTGATTCTTAGTTCAGGAATGGACCTTAACTCTATACCTTGAGAGATGGCCATTCCAGGTCACAGCTGCGGTACACTGACAGACTCCTGTGAGAAAATAGGACTTCCAGGTGCCTGGACTACAATTGTGGTAACATCCCACAATCACTTACAAATTGGTTTAACAAGTATTTATTTTGTATTTTTCAAAACCCCAGCACCAAGGGGAGTTTTTGCATTGTTGTTTTTCTTATCCCAAACCCAATGTATGCAGGCAGACTCATGTGCTTTTTCCTTTTAGCCCTTGGTCTTCTAGCTGGCTGGTTGCTGTTATGGGTTGATCAGGGAGATGCAGCCTGCATTTTCCCACCCATGAATTCCTTGTTTCCCCTTGAACAATCCTACCCCATCTTCTTCCCTCCCTCCACAGCAGAAATGAGACCCAGTGAAAGAACTTTAGCAGATGTTTCAAGTCCTTCTGCTATGCACAATTCAGTCCTAAACATATGACACTAAACCCATTGCCCAGTAACACACCTTTACACCAGGAGATAGCTACTACTGTACTGGTGGTGTGTTTAATGCTATGCTTATGGTAGCAAATGCCAGGGGTCAATAGTCAACCCTCCTGCTTAACAGGCTAGAGGCCCAGTGCTGTATTTCAAAGCTAGAAATTATCATGCAGAAAACCTGTTGCTAAACTAATAGTGCATGTGTGAAAAGGTAATACAGAGTTAGTGTGATTAATGAACACTTCTGTACTTAAAGCGCTCTCCTGCAGCTTAGATGGCTGCTGGCTGAATCACTACAGGATTACCCCACAGCTGAACTCCAAGCATTTTTCAGAATGAGACAGTTAACTTCAAAGGATATGCATCATAAAACAGTGAACAGGGTTAAAGACCTCCACCCCCAGGATAACGCACAGGAACTGGACAGTATGTCTAAAGAAAAGAAGTTTTCCCCCCCTGAAGAAGTGACCACAGAGGAGGTTCCAGCATGAATCACACATCCTTCATTTATTAATAAAACCTAAACAGTGCCAAACCGAATAAATATTTCAAGTCAAGGTTGTCCCCTGGGCTAGAGCAATTTCTGGTCCTCTATCCCCTTTTACCTCTGTGCTACTTTAACTAAAATTGGACTATTGAATGACTGTTAGAGCGGGAGCTGCAGGTGCCTGTTGAGACAAACTGCTGTTGAAAGGCTTCCTGGCTTCTGGAGGGCTGGACAGGGGACCCAGCTCGACCAGGGAACCTTCCAAATGGAGAGCGAAAAGAGAAATGAAAACACTCAGTATTTTTCCTTCTTTCGTTAAACATTGTTTATAACCTTCCCCTGCTCTTTTCTCCTCCAGATTGGAACTATTTTTCTTAGTGGAAGGATAAACTTGCTAATCATTTGTTGATCTAATCCCCCTCAAAATGGTTATAATTTTTTTTAAATTAAATATTTAAAATTATAAGGAGCCATAGGCCAGCACTTCTCTGGTGGCTGAAGTAACACGATGTTGAACTTTGTCCAATGTCTCACTACCACCAGGGCCGGCGCCAGCTTTTTTCCTCTTTTGCAGCAGCAGCTCAAAGAGGAAGAGAGGGACTGAGGGACTCGCCGCTGAAGACCCGGACGTGCCATCTCTTTCCACTGGCTGCCCCAAGCACCTGCTTCCTTTGCTGGTGCCTGGAGCTGGCCCTGACTGCCACAGCCCCTGCTCTGACGTTATCTTGGTTTCACACTCTCTAGGGTTGCGTGACTTCAAGCAACCCCAACCACATCTTTCCTCTACAGCATAGGACTGGAGGCAGGCCATACTTACACACTGACCTCTCCAGAGCTTTGGCAAATTTTTGGCTGCGTACCCTCCAGGCCTACCTAGAAAGGCTGCAGGAAAGCAGCCAATCAGAATGCAGCAGGCTCAGCTGAAAGGCACTGCAGGGCCCGAGCAGTTCAGTTGCTGGCTGGAACCAGAAGGGTGAAAATGGACTAAGGAACTGTAAAACTCCACAGGTAAAGGACTAGGGAGAATCCCTGCACAAGCAGGGATAGGATTGTTACAAGCTCTCCAGGCAAAAATGCCTGAGAGAAGACCCTGAGAAATCATGATAGAGACTGGGAAACTCTCCAGACAAGGAGCCCTAGGACAGACCCTGCTCAAATGGGACCAAGAACCCAAGAAGAGGAAGGGGCTACGTGGGAAGTGGCCTAGGGAATAGCAGCAGCAACTATTGCAGGAAGCATCACCTGTCTGCTATTTATAGGGTCCCTGGGTCAGGATCTGGAGTACTGGGTGGGCCTGGTGTGGCCAAAGCCCTGAGAAGGGGATAAGGCTTGTTTAGACGCGCAAGTGAAGGGCAGGACTTAGAGTCTTCAAGGTGAAAGCCCTGCGGGAACTGCTCTCTACCAGGGCAGACACAGACTTAAAGGTAGCCCAGAAGGGGCTGAGAACTGAGCGCAGAAACAGGGCTAAAGACAGTAACAAGGTCACAGGGACAGGTCCTGTTGGACCTTTCACCCCAGGAAAGGTTCCTTCATGTGTTCAGATTGTGTGACTTCATTGTAGGGCTGAGCCACTGAAGACCCACCTGATGAGGGCAACAGCTGACAAGGGGCACCGCAAGCAGAGAGTGCAGGTTTGCACCTCGCTGACAAGAGGTACTCACAAGAGATAAGTCACAGCCCTGTCACAGCAACAATCTACTTAGTGAGAAAACTGATAAGTCTTTTCACACTCTTAAAGACTCCTGTGCAACCATCTACTCCTCTGGTATTTACACCCCAGCACCTTGGAGAAGTACTCCAAACCATCTCCTTATAAACTATGTCCTGCACCTCACCTCTTTTACCATCAGAGAACTTATGAGCCTCCCAGGAAGTGACATGTTCACAGGGGTACAACACATCTTTTAATAACAGCAGGAAGATCTCCATGAGAAAATGTTACACCATTAAATGGAAAGATTTTCTATCTGGTGCCAACGTCGTCCAATACCTCCAAAGCACTCAGACATTTTGGACTATCTCCTTTCCCTAAAGAACTCAGGCCTATCTCTCAGCTTACAGTGTGCATTTCACAGCAATCAACACCTTCCATACTGTGGTGGTGAACTATTGAGTCTTCACCCACCCTACAACTTTTAAGGTTTTCGAAAAGGACTTACTAGAACATTTCCTCTGGTACCAGAACCGGCACCAACCCGGGACCTCAATCTGATGTCAGCGCTCATAAATCCTCCTTTTGAAAATTTGGCTTCCTGCTCCTTTTATCAGTCTCAGAAGGTGGCCTTCCTGACTGCAATCACCTCCACAAGACTCGGTGAGCTCAGCACCCTTAAGGCAGACCCTCCAGACAAGTTCTTTCATAAGGATAAGGTTTCTTTGAGGTTCCACCCCAAGTTCATTCCCAACATTCCCTCTGAACTCCTCTTGATTCAGATCATACCTGCCTGTTTTCTATTCAAAACCCTCAGAACACCAACCAAAGAAGACAGGAAGCGCCAGTCTCTGTATGTCTGCTGCGCCTTAGTTTTCTACCTGCAAAGGAGAAAATCCTTCAAGAAATCTCTGAGATTCTTTGTTTCCATTACTGAGAGGATGGAAGAGGAAGCAATCTCCTCACAGAGACTTTCTAAATGGATCTCAGATTGCTTCCTGCTCTGCTATGAGCTGATGGAGACTCCTTCCCCTCAAGGGGTGGAGGGCTCACTTGGCTAGAGCTCAAGCTACCTCAGTGGCTTCTCTTTAGGGTGTTCCCCTCTTGGATATTACAGTCTGGTACAAGCGCATCCTTCAGTGTGGTACAGTGGTCCTGCAGTCTGTGGTACAGCATGGTTCCCCGCACCCCCCTCCTCTATGAATACTATGTAAGTCATCCTCAGTGGAGTACGCCATAGGGATCACCACTCGAAGAAGAAAGGAAGGTTATTTATCTTGCAGTAACTGGAATTCTCTGAGATGTATGGTCCCTGTGGGTATTTCGCTGCCTACCTGCCTTCTCCTCTGCTTCAGATCCTTTCCTAAGGTGAGTCACAGTAGAAAAAGAATTGGGAGAGGTGGTCAGGCTACGTCACCCCTTATGCTTTTGGGTCAGAGCACGAGGTGACAAAGGCATGGACAGTCTCAGTGCATATAGCCCATGCAGACCCACAGTGGTATACTCAGACAGATCAAACATCTCCAAGAATTCCAGTTACTGTAAAGTAAGTAATCTTCCTTTCTCCAAAAGGAAAGAGTTTGAGTTAAATAGGTGTTACTAAAACACACGTTTAGAAAACCGACTCAAGTTTCAATCCCGCATGACAGTGGTTCTCAACCTTTCCAGACTACTGTACCCCTTTCAGGATTCTGATTTGTGTTGTGTACCCCAAGTTTCACTTCATTTAAACAACTTGATTACAAAATCAGACATAAAAATACAAAGGTGTCACAGCACAGAGTTACTGAAAAATTGCTTACTTTTTCATTTTGACCATATAATTATAAAATAAATCAATAGGCATATAAATATTGTACTTACATGTCAGTGTATAATATTTAGAGCCATATAAATAAGTCATTGTCTGTATGAAATTTTGGTTTGCACTGACTTCGCTAGTGCTTATTATGTTGCCTGTTGTAAAACTAGGCAAGTATCTGATAAGCTGAGGTACCCCTGGGGAACACCTCTGTGTACCCTTAGAGTACATATACCCCTGGTTGAGAACCACGGCCCTATAATATCAGAAACCCACCTTGTTCTCCAGAGGATTTTCAATCAATAACAGGAGGCCAAGGACTAATATTTCTAGTTTAAAACAAAAGAAACATGCAGCAAGAATTTTTTTAGCAACCCCCCAACCATCAGCCTTTTTTATCATCATAATGCAGCAGCAAAGGACAGGAATGTTTATTTTCCTTTTACAGTCACCTTGGAGTATTACTAGTGTCAGGGTGTGGGGCTGAATCTCTTCCAGAACTACTGGCCAGCTGTGTTTCATGGATGGCATAACAGAGAGCGTTATTGGGACTATTTTTGATGCTGTTTGGGAGGAGGTTTGGAAAAGGAATTGCATTTGTAGGCTAGGGACTCCAGGCTTTCACCAAATGCCATACTAAACAGCATGAAGGGTAAAAAGAGCATCTAACACCTTGAGTATCGCATATGTCTGAGGTGAAGCCAATAAGTAGGACGTGGAGCAAACTGGAGAGCAGCAGCAGTTAAGAAAACCAACAGCAGCAAAATGACCAAAGCAGCAGCTTATGGAGCTATAGAAGGGAGTAGCTTTCCCACCGCAAGTGGGCCAAAGACTTACGGGTTACAAAATCGAACGGTGGAGAAATGAAATAAAATTGTTAACGATTAGAGAACGTGTACATGACATTTTACAAAGCAATTGTCACACGTACGCTTTCTGTGCCACCCATTGAATAGAATGGCTGACACTCTGAGGATGTTTGGCATCAGGGCCCAGTTATATTTTCCAGTTAAGCTACTATTTTTATTGGTTTGTTTTGATGCCCAGCATTGATGCCTGCCTGCCACATTGTTGTTTCCTTGCTATTTATAAGGCATTAACAGGGTGCTCAGCAGCGTCCAGAGAGCTATACAACCAGATTCTCACAAATAAGACTTTTTTTCACAATCAGACCATTTTCTAGATCTTTCATGGCAACAAGTGCGTAAATTAAGAAGTTGCTGATTTGCTGTGGCATCTAAGTTACCTCTAAGCTGTGCGGCCATACGACAGGCTATCAAGCACCATAGAGGCAGGGAGAAGCACCTCTCCCGCGGTCCCAGAGCTGCCCTGGCCAGGGAAAGGTGCCTCTCCCTTGGCCCCAGGATGCTACTACAAAGGCTGAGGGGAGTCCTCTCTCCCCGCTGCAGCCCCAGAGCAGCCTGCACCCCAAACCTCATCCCCAGCCTCACCCCAGAGCCTGCACCCCCAGCCGGAGCCCCCTCCCCACACTCCAAACCCTTCAACCCCACCCCCACCACACATCACCTCCATACTGGTGCACATAACAAAATTAATTCCGCACATGGACATTAAAAATTAGAGGGAATATTGTGTCATCTGCAGCAAATTACATCACTGCCTTAGTTTCTGCAGCTGTAGTAAAATGGAGAGAATACTCAAGACACCTGCCTCACTTGTGCTGCAAGGAGCAATATTGGAAAGTACTTAGAAGATGGTCAAGTGTTGTGTATGCACGTGTGACCACACTTAGGGAGACAAAATAGATTGAGGAACCACAGGATATATTGCCTCTGACCTAGTACCTTAATACCAGGAGTCCAACTGTCCAGACCTTTATAGGAGAGAAAACATTTACAGTACCTACCTTCTAAAAAAAGACCTAACAAAATGTAAGCTCTGGTATCTTGTGACCTACCCAGTGGTATAAGCCTCCAGCTCCTAGCTCTGCACAACTCGTCATTGGTCTAGGACTGAATATTGCCCATCCTCGATCTCATGCCAGTGTAATTTGAGAGAGAAGGTAATACTTGTGTGTCAGGTTGATTTAAGGAAATATGGCGGCTGTTTGAAGCTGCTTGAGGGCATGTCAGACACCCAGGGATGATGGAATAGTGGGCAGAGATCAGGGTTGCGCCAAGGTGCATAAGGGATCTTATTACAGTGCTCCCCAATTTAGCAAATGGATCCCTCCACTACGGAGGCAATGTGTGTTATATGGCTTTTGGCTTGCAAGTGTCTTGACAATCTAGGAAAGAGCCCAGGACCTCGGGGCCTGATTCCCCCTTGCCTTGAACTTTGGGTTGTCATTAGAACTGGTGCAAAGCTCCAGAACATTCTGGGGACTCTATTCCCACACAATGTTCAGAGGGCTTGAGTCCAACATTGCTATGTTTCAAATACAAGTCAAAGTGGGCTGCGCTCTGCAATATGGATACCAATAAAAACCACCTGGCCTTAGGTGATGCAACAAAGGAGAACAATAAGCAGCTTGCTGCCAATAGGCAGCAATTAATATTGACAGGAGCCTGAGTCACTCTTATTCACCAGTGCTTAGACACAACTGTGTAAAATGCTACCATTGGTGTGAGGAAAGGGAGAATTCTGATTTGGCAGCATTTTGCTCACAAGTACACACGGTATAAAGCAGTGGAGAACTGGGTTCCTTAAGCTGCCTTTACTGCATGTATCCTGCCAATAAATCTTTTGCCAAATCTGAATCATTAATTGTTCCTCATTTCAAAGGGACTCTATTCCCACACAATGTTCAGAGGGCTTGAGTCCAACATTGCTATGTTTCAAATATAAGTCGAAGTGGGCTGCACTCTGCAATATGGATACCAATACAAACCACCTGGCCTTAGGTGATGCAACAAAGGAGAACAATAGGCAGAAATTAATATTGACAGGAGCCTGAGTCACTCTTATTCACCAGTGCTTAGACACAAACTTTGGTTGAGTAAATTCTCTACATGTACAATAATGTTTTTAAAGCCCCGTAGGAGGCATTCAAAAAACCTTTGGGTAAATAACCTAACCATCCACTACATGGGGAGGATGTCACAGGAGGCTCTCAAACAGAACTGTGAATACACTACTAGCATTCAAAGCAGCCAACAGGAATCACACTCTGCTTCAGGATTCCAAGATCCAGGCCTGCTGCAGCATGTGCCCTGTGGAATGGTGTAGTGACTACTCAAGCCAAGTACACGTGTGTGTTTCACCCCCAGTGACATTTTGTGATTAAAGTAACAAGCACACGTTTGGGCCTGATTGTGGGTCTTGATTTCTTTTCTCAGGTCGCTACAAGCCAAAAGCAGGGAAGGGTTCCTCACTTTTGAGTTAACACTAATCATGAAGCAGCTATTCCAATCATTACATATTTGTGGCTTACATAGTGCTGTTCATCTAGAGATCCCAAAGTACTGTACAAAGGTTAGTAAAGTATTATTACCCCCATTTTAGAGATGGAGAAACCATGGCCCAGAGAGGTGCACTGACCTGCCAAAGGTCACCCAGCAGGCAAGTGAAAGAGCCAGGAATAGAACCCAGCTGTCTACGTCCCAGAGCAGAGCTCTACCCGCACGAGCACACTGCCTCCCTTGCAGAGCTGCATGGTGTTTGCAACAGAGTGAGAACGTCCTGTTGCCTTTGGAGCAGTTTGTGGAGCATAATCCCAAAGGGCGGTGTGGTTTTAGTCATGAAACACTGCACTCACAACTGCTCTCAGAACGAAGGCAGCTGAGCCAACACACCAAGCTCAATAGACACTTTAGCCTCCCATCAAAGATATAACTACAGTCTTCCAGCTAAAGGCAGCAGCAAACAATCTGACCAGCATGTTAAAGGCTCCCAACACATTTACCTCCTGATGCAAAACCAAAGGATGCCAAGATTTCAATAGAATTGCTCTGAGGTAAATGGTCTGGATTAGCATCACTACGTGGGGGGCTAGAGCAGGGCCTGTATAACAATAATGACACAGACACATGGAACTGGAACAGTTATTCATTTACAGCCCCATAAATTAGTAAGACCATAAAATAGGCCCTCAAGGAAAGAGATGCTGACTAGAACTGAACGGGAAACTTCTTTGCCATGCAAACCATGTTAATTACAACAACAGGTAGATTTAATAAACCTGTTCCTGGCTCCACATTTTCACCTATAAAACATACATGTTTCCAGGGCTGGGGAATGCTGTAAATATCTGCCAGCCATCGAATTGTTCACCTCTCCAGTGGCATGGAAAGCACACTACTGGGTTTATTACACCCAATCCCCCTTTGAAATTTTTCTAAAAAGCTCAGGTGGAGGAATCGCTCCTCTTGGAGACTGAATCTAGTTACAGGAATGAAGCACATGTTTCAACACAGATGGCGGTGCTATGGGGATAAAAGAAGGGTAAATTTTCTTCTCCAAACAATCCTAATAGGGAGCTCCTTTATTCCTGGCTGTACTGTTTCAATTCACAGTTCTGGCAGCTGAGACAGCTCTTCCTCTTAAAGCCTGGCAAAAAGTCAGGCAGCAAAGCGGTCTGTTCCAAGTGACTGCCAGTTGGGCGTGCTGGAAGCGTGTCGTTGTGCTGAATGTTCGAATGAGAAGGTGAGGCAAGGGAGTTTGGAGAGACTATAACTTGAGCTCCCTGTCAGGTTTCATGGTGAAGGGTTCCAGCCTCTCGCTTTCAGGCAGCATGCTGTTTAGCTTCTCCATGAGAGGGACCGTCTGGTCAATGCCCATCTGTATGCGGCGGAGGATCGCAGACATCTCGTTGACCTTTTGGATCTGCTCTGCATACTTGGCGTACCTTTTCTGGCGCTCCTGCATGAAGCTATAGAGAGTTTCCACTGAAAGATCCATCTGTTTAAAAACAAAACAGAGAGGGCCACGTTAGGCTAGAGTTTCCAAATGCCTTTCAGTGGGGCATGTGACTCTTACCAGTGATCAAGTGTATTTGTCAATCTGCCAGATCTCTCTCAGTAGCTATAAAAACAAGCTTCTCTAGCAGCTCTCTCTTGCCCATCTATAAAATCAGATATAATATGTACCTACCTATCGTGGAAGTGGTACAGATGAGTTAGTGCTGGAATAGCACTTTGCATTTGTATTGGTTATTTCATCTTCAAAGTAATTCACAATGTATCACCTGTTCCCAGCTTTCTAATCTACAATTTTAAAACCTATTAAGTGTTCCAGCTGTTAGTCATTTATAATGAATGCATGACAGGATAATTCCTTTTTTTTTTTTTTTTTTTTTTTAAAAAAGGATTTTGAATATTGACAGATCTCGTGTATACATCTCTCTCATTCACAGCAGTTGGGAGTATTTACATTCCAAACCCTCAGGAACCATCTAAGACCCCAAAATACCCAACCCTGCAATGGCTCAGGCATATGATCACACACTTGCATGCACTTCAGTTTGCTGACTATTCAGACTTGGGTATTTCCAAGCACTTGAGCACAGATCTTGTCTCTGGCATGCAACACTGGTAAGTGGGAGTCCTCAATCATCAACTGAAGTATGATAAATATACAGAATTGTGAAAGTACTACATTCAGTCTCCACAGAAAACTTCGTCCTCAGTCACAAATGAAAATGCTAGGTTGTGGCTACCAGCTGAAGAGGAGAAAGCGGGCATGATGGCTTAACTTTAGACCACAGGCCTTCTGCTCTCATTGTCACTAGCTGAAGTTACCATTGTGCCACATAAATTGGTAACACCACTGCAGTGAGTTTCAGGAATCCTGTCACACTACTGTAATATGGGGAGGAAGAAAAGCATTTTTGATCGTGGAACTCTTTTCTTGTTTCCTCAACCAGCACTGCTTTCTGTTGTTCTGCTGGTGTGAACAAACTTTGCCAAGATTGCTCATTTTAACTAATAGTGTTAGACTGAGGGTGTTGACCCCAGTAACTGGCTCAACAGTGATGTACAAACTAACCGGCTTTGCTGATCACATCTGCACTGTACATTTTCCCACATAGCGCTCACTAAACAATTGAGGTCTTGTCCCAGCATGCATTAGGGAAGGATACTCTGGAAGCAGACTCTTTAGCTGCTCCAAAGTCCTGCTTGTGAATGGTGGGGGGGGGGGGGGGGGAATGTCTCCAAGACAATAGAGAGGAGGAGTCAGCCAAGGTTTTGTTAAATGACTATTGAATCCAGTTGATGCAGTCTACATCAGCAATGTCTGGCAAGAGTTCAGGAAGAAAAACAGCAGGGAAGGAATTAAGGCAAAAGTAGTCAGGAAAAAATATTTTGCTAAGGAACTGAAGTTACAAGTAGTATTAAAATAATGTGTGTCTGTTTAATTGCCATGCAGATTTAGGAGTATTTTTTCTATCACCTCCACCAGTGCTGGATACAGTATCAATTAACCTTTAATTCTTTCTGGCCTGCTTTCTGTCACTCTCAGGCTGAAATCCTTACTTTCCTCTCTGTTCTTTCCTGTGGATTCCTCCCTCTACCCATTCACACATGGGACAAAATAAAAGCCAGCAGAGCAGGAAACTCCAAATAGTGTGGAAACAATTTAAGCCTGCTTAGGGGTTTCCATTAAAACTCCAGATTAATACTTTGATGCTAGCTCTGCAAATTGTAGTGTGTAAAAGCAGATCACCACCAGGTCGGCTTGGGATGGAAGTAAATTCAATCCAGTGTTTAAAAATGAGCCACCTAATGAGAGAGTGCTGTGGTATGGTAGCCAGTTGGAATCCTTTCAAAAGTCAGCATGCCTCATTAAACACAGCAACACGGGGTCTGAAGCAGAAATTGCCCCTGGTTTTAAAGTTACGTTCTTCACATGGCCTCAAAACCCCAAGCAATAGGCAAAGCTTATCTTTACTAAAGGTTTGAACATAGTAAACAATCAAATAATCAGAATTATTAGCTTCTATATAGAGCCCTTATTAAGAGATCTCTGGGCATTTTGTGAATGTGATAAGTATCATTATCGCCATTTAGGGAAGTGGAGGCACAGAAAGTTTACACTTGACCTGCAAAGAAAAAATAATAATGGGCTTGTGCTACTTTGGATGTACACACAAAGGCTAAAAAAAGAGCCTGTCCCTCATGCCCCAAAAGAAGTGGGTGGGTTCACTTGGTGGTTGTTTTTTTCCACATTAGTAATTCAGGTTTTGTCTACTCTGGAAGACTATGGCAATTGCACAGCTAGTGATCTCACAAGAGGATGAAATTTGTGCAACTGATTGAGGGGAAATGATCAAACTGTTTAAAAAATAATGTTTTGTGTTAACATCTGTTTATAATGCCAATGCCTATCTGTGTATATGGGCCTGTCATTGTTACAGGGCAAGCTGCATCTCTGAAGTCAATGGGTGTCTTTTCTTCACCTTAATGGGCTTTCATGTCTTAAGCAACATGCCCAAGAACAAATAAGAAGTCTGCATCAGAGTCCAGAACTAAACACAGGCCACGTCTAGACTACGCGCCGTATCGGCACGTTAAAATCGATTGCTCGGGGATCGATATATTGCGTCTAATCTAGACAGGATATATCGATCCCTGAGCGCGCTTATATCGATTCTGGAACTTCACCAACCCCAACGGAGTTCCGGAATCGACATGGCGAGCCGCGGACATCGATCCCGCGCGGTGAGGATGGGTGAGTAAATCGATTTTAGATATTCGACTTCAGCTACGTTATTCACATAGCTGAAATTGCGTATCTAAAATCGATTTTACCCCATAGTGTAGACCAGCCCACAGACTTCCCAACTGCCAGACCAGAGTGCGAACAACACACCAGTCCTTCTTAACTGGGACTAAGGGAAAAGGAAGTGTTTATCAGTTAGGGTGCAAAATATACATCCTCCAAGGCTTCCTCCCTTCCCTCCTCCTGTCCAAAAGAATTCCTCCTGCTAAATCTAGGCTTCCCTGATTTTGCATTTCTAAAGTAAAACAGGTTTTTTCCCCTGCTCCCGCATAAAAAAGTAAGTCTTAACAGTATAACATAATAAAAACAGGTACAAGCCCAATGTTTTTTAAATACATTCTTTTACAAGTCAATGGCAGAGTCAGCAATAGAATCTGGGTCTGCGGGTTTCTAGTCCAGTGCTCTGGTCACTGGGCCAGTAATGTAGAGATAACAGTTCATGCACCTAAGAAGTAAACAGGCAGTGGGTTTACATTCATGAAAACTGGATCTCAGCCAACTGTGGCTGAAATGCTGCAGAGGACTTTGGAGGTGAGAAACGTCTTTAGACAGGAGATTAACTTTGTTAAGTTTAGGCTCTAGAGAACGTGTTTTGATTTTGTTTTATTCTTACTTTCTATCATTTGAATCTTGAATCTTTGATAACATGTATTCTGATTTTCACTCTAAATATATCTAAGTGCTGTGATATTAAGCAAGGTGCTGATCCTGACCTGAATCATTCAATCTGGTGTGTATTGCTCCTTTGGGGCCAGCAGACCTGGTATTACTATGAGCATTCAGTGGAGATCGGACTGAACACACTATAGGGGAATGTTTCAAAAGGGACTCGGGGGCTGGGGTGCCCCTATTGTTAACCTGCAAGGCAAAGTAAGGGCTGGTAAGGGCTTGCAGAGTTCAAAGGAGAGTGCTTGGGTGGCTAATGGGCTGGTGCTGGAAACTGACACCCAGTTAAGCACAAGACTCCCTCATGATGAGGCAAGGGCGTAACAATGTGGCGTTCAGTCCCGGGTACCCCGAGAGCTATCACAATGGTGTATTCAGCAGACTGATACACAGTTTGTTGGTTAACTAAAGATCACAATCCCAACACTTGCAAACTAGATTCTAAGAGGTTCACAAGAGAGAAGATTGGCAATAGACAAAGAAAAATTTGCTGTTTTCTGTTCATTTCAGGTAAGGGAAAGAGAATAATAGAAAATATAAAACGAGCAAGCAGGATGGATGGCCAAAGGATCAGGGTGATCCAACAAAGGGGCCTGAGAGCAAAGGGGAAAAAACAGCCTGGCATATCCCTCAGTGAAATTGCTATGAAGTTGGAGCTCACCAGGATGAAGCTGATAGCAGAAAAGGAACAAGAGCACCAGAGGTGAGCAGCTGCAGAGAGAGCCAAAGAGCAAGAGTCAGAGAGATTAGCCCAAGAAGCTGTACATGAGCAAAAACATGGAGAGTGAACACGTACACAGGATGCTGGAGATGCAGATACAGAAGCCAGTAAGCAGTCCTCTCCAAAGATCACACAGCTGGGACAAACTGTGACCTAATTACAAGGAAACTTGCTGCACTGAGGAATATTTGGCCACCTTGGAAAGGATCTGCAGTGTGCAGAACATCGCTGAGGACCAGAGAATGACTGTTGTGTTCTCCAAGCTGATGGGGAAAGCATTACAAGTGTTTAATGATATGGATGCAAGTGAAGCTATATGAAATGTGATGTTTTTAAACTGTTTCCATTAAAAGGGTTTCGAATTACACCAGAGGCTTATCGCCTCATATTGAGGAACCTTAAAATGATTGATAAATTAAGTCGAGGAGAATATGTGCATAAAATGGTGGATTATTTGAAAAAACAGATTAAAAGTAAAGGGGCAAACGCCCGTGACAAATTGGTGGATTTAATAGCTCAAGAGCAGTTCTCTGAGGTTTGGACTGAAGAAGTGTGAACTGCTGTGTGGGAGAAAACTCCTGTATCAGTAGAAGCAACTGCAGAAACAGCTGACTTAAACGTACGAGCAAGGCAATGCAGGGAGCGCAGGCCCCAAGGAGAAGGACCAAGATTTGGAATAAAAGTGGGTCCCCGATTTGTCTGTAGGAATAAGGAAGGGGAAAGTGAAGTCCACCCGATCCCAGTACCACTCTCCTCCTAGGACCCCAGCCCAAGAAGATGGTCCCAGAAAGTGTTACTCATGTGCTTCCCCTGATCACATGAAAAGGGATTGTCCTATGAATGGTAGTTCCAAACACTCAACGATCTGTTCAAGTTAATATATCTACCCTGGAGTCAGAAATTTCAGTGGCGGCAGAGGGAACTCTGGTTAACTCTGTCAGGTCTGACTTCTCAGAGGTGGACAAAGATTTCATTAAAATGGCCAAAGTAAATGGCAAAGTCTGTCAAGGCTAACAAAACAGTGGTGCTCAGATCTCCCTAATCAGGAGAGATGCAATTCAGGAAAGCAACATGTTTTCTGGGGGAGAAGTGAATCTGCTATCGTTAAGTCAGATTAAAATGACAGTGCCTTTAGCATGCATTCTATTGGAATGGGAAGGTTTAAGGGGTAACTTAAAAGTGGGAGTTCTTGAGAATTTACCAGCTGATGTGCTGATTGGTAATGATATGCTCTTACTGCCCAAAGCTGTTACTATTATGACCCATAGTAAAAAGGAATACGTCTCTGAGTTCCCAGAATTTAACACTGAGGAAGGAAAGGTGGATTCTCTCTCTTTATCAGCAGATGATAGTTTTGTGTCTCAAAGTGTAACCTTTTGCAGGAGGAGGGGGAGTCTTTCACCTTACCTGTGCCAGACCTCCTTGCAAGCAAAAGCCAAACAATTTTTGATGTTGAACAGGAAGCAGGCCTGGTCTACACTGCGGGGAAGAGGGGGAAATAGATCTAAGTTATGCAATTTCAGCTACGTGAATAACATAGCTGAAGTCGACGTACTTAGATCGACTTATCGTGGTGTCTTCACTATGGTGAGTCGACTGCTGCTGCTCCCCCGTCGACTCTGCCTGCACCTCTCATGGTGGTGGAGTATGGGAGTCAACGGGAGAGCACTTGGGGGGGGAGGGGTCGATTTATCGCCAGCAGTGCAGACTTACCCGCAGACTCTCCCTAGAAAGCATAAAAGGAATCATATTCATGAAGCCCCAAATCAAGAAAACAGGGCAAGTTTTTTTATACAAGATGGAAGGATGTACAGAAAAGCACCCTTGAGGAAAAATAAAAGGTCCTGCACTCACCTGCGGCGGGAAGTGGAGTGCCACGGCTGAGAGCTGGCAGAATGGAGCTGGCTGGGGCTGGGCTGCTCCACTTCCTGCTGCAGGTGAGTGCAGGGAGCTTGGGGAAAGGACACCCCCGTACTCACCTGCGGCGGGAAGCGGAGCGATGTGGCCCCAGCCCGCTCCACTCTGCCACCTCCCAGCCGTGGCACTCTGCTTCCCGCCACAGGTGAGTGCGGGGAGGTTGGGGAAAGGACGCCCGGCTGTTCCACTTCCATTGGTGCTGGTGAGTGTGGGGGGATCCCTTCTCCCAAGCCCCCTTCCCCGAGCAACAGAGCTGAGGCCGGGGCGGGAAGCAGAGCGGGGTGCTCCTGGCCCGCCACTAATCCCCCGGGCCACTCTGGAACCGTGGGGCCCCAAAAAGTGCCCTCCCACAGCTACTGCCCCCTAGATCTGGTAGGGAACCCCTGACTGTGACAGGCTGGATCACAGAAACCCCCCTGGGAGCTGCCACCTGATGTGCCAAGACTACCTCTGCTCCTGCTTTCCCTACCAGTTCAGGACTCCAGCACCCTGTCTTGCTGAGCCAGACACTCCTGTCTGCTCCAACAGGGTCTGAATTACTTGCCTCAAAGCTGCAGGTTTACCTGAAAACAGCTCACAGAAGTGTGCTTGTCTTTAGCACTCAGATGCCCAACTCCCAATGGGAGAATAAAATGTATGCAGGGTAAACTCATAAATTGTTCGCCCTCTATAACACTGATAGAGAGATATGCACAGTTGTTTGCTCCCCCAGGTATTAATACATACTCTGAGTTAATTAATAAATAAAAAGTGATACTATTAGATACAGAAAGTAGAATGTAAGTGGTTCCAAGTAGTAACAGACAGAACAAAGTAAGTCACCAAGCAAAATAAAATAAAACACGCAAATCTATGTCTAATCAAACTAAATACAGATAATCTCACCCTTAGAGATGCTTCAGTAAGCTTTTTCCTCAGACTGGATACCTTCCAGACCTGGGCACAATTCTTTCCCCTGGTACAGCTCTTGTTCCAGCTTAGGTGGTAGCTAGGGGATTCTTCATGATGGCTCCTCCTTTGTTCTCTTCCACCCCTTTATATATCTTTTGCATAAGGCGGGAATCCTTTGTCTCTCTCTGGGTTTCCACTCCCCCTCACTGGAAAAGCACCTAGTTAAAGATGTAAAAGCAGCAGAGAATCCTGTGGCACCTTATAGACTAACAGACGTTTTGGAGCGTGAGCTTTCGTGGGTGAATACCCACTTCGTCAGAAGTGGGTATTCACCCACGAAAGCTCACGCTCCAAAACGTCTGTTAGTCTATAAGGTGCCACAGGATTCTCTGCTGCTTTTACAGATCCAGACTAACACGGCTACCCCTCTGATAGTTAAAGATGGATTCCAGTTCATGTGAAGACCCCAAGCCTTCATTCCTCCCAGCCTGACTCACAGGAAGGCTTGCTTGCAAATAGAGCCCCGGTCAATTGTCCTGGTTGATGGGAGCCATCAAGATTCCAAACCACCATTAATGGCCAGCACTTTGCATAATTACAATAGGCCCTCAGAATTATATTTCATATTCTATCCCAGATACAAGAGTGGTACATTTATACCAATAGGACGATCACACGCAGTAGATTATAAGCTTTGTAATGATACTTTACTAGAGATCTTTTGCATGAAGCATATTCCAGTTACATTATATTCACTTATTACCATATTTTTATAAACTCATATAGACTGCACAACATCCACACTGACTGCCCCCGAGACCCTCTGCCCCAGCCTGACCCAGCACCCTTTACACACTGCTCAGAGCAGCGTGTCACAGCTTTACTGCGTTGTATGCGAACCTGCGTTATATCGGGCCGTGTTATACCAGGGTAAAGGTGTATGTGGTAATCAAGCAGTAATGGTCCTAGCTATTTACCAGAAAATTTAGGATCCTGATAGGCCATTCTCTCTTTTGGTATGGCTACATTGAACCACAGGTATCAATGCCAAACTACTACACCTGACATTGCTCTAAGACTATTATGTGGCAATTGTACATATTAAAGGGAGAGAGTATATAGTGGAAGATGCCTTGTCCAGGCAAGAGAGTTATGGTCAGACAACTATGGATCAGCCAGTGGCTAACCCCACTACATCAACATAAGGGGGGAGGTGTGACTCAAGAATCCCTTAATGCCAACTGGTAAGAGGACTACAGGAACATCTTGACATTGGTATGTCCACTCTGGTTCACCAAAATATGTCAAGTGAGGTCTTAAATGAAAGCCAGGGTCACATTGGTCATTAATATCATTGTGAAATGTATTTAAGGAATTATGTGTTTGTACTGAGAACATGTCCTTAGATTTTGTATCAAGACATGAGTCACCAGCAGAGGTGAAGAAATGGGTTTTCTGCCAGATAAGAGATGTTTATTCACCTTTCCCTGTCATATGTAAATTAAGCACTGTAAGCCAGCATTGTTATCAAAGAGATGTGAAATCAACAGGCAACAGCATACAGGAACAAGAAGTCATGTGGGCTCACATTGTCTCAGAGTACACACAAGGAACTTTGAGGACATAACTAGAAAGCAAAGCAAACACTGCAGCTAGAAAATAAACACAATGCCCGTTTACATTAATGAAAATGGGATCCCAGCCAACCTTGGCTGAAATGCTGCAGAGGACTTTGGGGATGAGAGAAACTTCTTTAGACAGGAGGTAAGCCTGTTAGTTAAGTTTAGGCTCTAGAAAGTGTGTCGTGATTTTGTTTTATGTAACCACTTGTTTCCAATATTCTTGTTCTCTATCATTTGAATCTGTGAGAATAAATGTATTCTGGTTTTCACTATAAATATATATAAATGCTGTGATATTAAGCAAGGTGTTGATCCTGAGATGAATCATACAAGCTTGTGCCTACATGTGCCTTTGGGGGATGGCAGACCTGGTATTTCTGGGAGTGTTCAGTGGAGAAGGGGCTGAACACTATAGGGGAATGCTTTAAAGGGCCTCTGCAACTGAGGAGCATCTATTGTTAACTTGCAAGGGCAAATAAGGACTGGCAGCGCCCAGAGGGAAGTGCATGAGTGGCCAACAGGCTGACACCCTCCTGATGGAGGCAATGGTTACAAGATGACTCTCAGCCCTGGATAGCCTGACAACCACCACATAATTCATGGCATTTTGGGACATTTTGCACACACTGAATAGTTGCATTTCATCCCACAATTATTTCTGACCCATGCCGCTGACCAGAATGAGGATGTTAACTTAGTCAATGGAGGATTCAGATCAGCACTGGATGCTACCTTCTCCTTTTCAAGACACAGTGCAAAAATTAGTATAGTAAAAATGAATGATTCCTAGTCCTGAGTCAGTGGGATTTTATAGCACTTTTACAGTGAATACACCTTGAGCAATGGGAGGTTGAGGTCACAGCTTCTAAATTTTATCTCAATTTTGTCCTCACTTATGCCACTCACATTTTTTCATAGTTTCAAGATTTAATATGGGAAGAGAAAATATAATGAAAGTTTCATGACTCTTGAGCAAATTTTCAAAGCAGCGTTTGCCACGTTGACAGTGGTAGAAAAATATATTCTACAAAAAAATGCTGTGTCATTTCCAACCCCTCTTGAAATTTCCCTGGTGGCACAAAGATTTTTTTCTTTTCAGTAATAACCTTGCAGATCCCAATGACATGGCCCAAATTTTTGGTTTTTGCAGGTTTCTCTTGTCCCCGTTGCCTTCTCTGCAGGCTTTCAACCTGTATCTCTGCTGTGGCTCAGAGAACACTGCAATTAGAAGCACATCTATTCTGCAAAACTCACTTATTAAAACAATGCCCTTTAACATAAACGGCCTCCACTGTGCACTGTCAGGTGCCTGGCTATGACTGAATGAGTTTCTTCTTGCAGCTGCACATAAATCACATCTGAAAATGACAGATAGGAACATGACTGCACGGAATATTAGTCATGATGAGCTGGTGTGGAAATTCTTTTAAATAAACACACTCCAAGCTGAAGATAGACCTTCTCTCTGTCAGAAGCTAGAGAAAACATGTTTGGCAAATTACATTTCTGATAATGTTATGCAAGGTTAACACAACATCATGATGATTTCTGATGATGGAATATCTCCTTTCTCCCTATTTTATATGCTTGAAAATGAAAAATATACAGGGTGAGTAACCTAGTCAGTGCATAACACAACACACAAGAGATCCAGGAAGCCTGAACCCTGCTGTGCAAAAGCAATTGTGGATAGTTTTTTTTTCTGGAGTGTTACCAGGCCAACATTTGCAAAATAGATTATTTCAGGTTTTGTTTACCACTTCCAAGACCAAAACCCACCTTAATCCCCTCCTTTTCCATTTATATAACCTATCTGCCCTGCAAACAATGCCAAGGACTCATTCAATCCATGCTCTGTAGAGATGTAATCTGAGCTAGGGGGAAAAGCAGCATTAATTCTAATTGGATGTAAAACTCCTACTAGGATTTGAAAAAGTACACTGGAACCTGCACTACACACAAAGGGGCAAATTCCATGCCCCAAAAGCTCCAGTTATTTCAGTGGCATTTCTCTACGTTCATCTACATGATCCTTCATCATTATAATGTCTGAGCTGCAGTGTGTCTTAGCTAAGGTTTAGCCAGGACTACAGAGTCTGTTAGCCAAGGTCGTTCATATTTTTGGATGCAGGTTGTGCATATATTTTACTTAAAGCAACACCAGAGCGGTTTTTTAAATTAACTTCTGTAATTTTTAATGTGAACTTTTTCCTCTAGGTTGCCATGTACAGGGTGCATTTCTGGGCCTTCCACAAATCCTGACTATAACAACCTATCTTTTTCTCATGACCTCTATCCAGCACTTCCATATTTCTAACCAACTGGCATCCCCTTATCAAAACAGACTCAAGGTAAGATGTGACAGATCTCTCACATCACTGAATGCTGCTATGAAGCCTCCTGAAAACAAAATTATGTGTTGTACTGCTTAAATACATCTAATGTTAGAGAGTCCTGTTCTTAGTGTTGTGTCGTGTCACTAAAAACACACCCAAGTTCTTGAAGGCCTCACAGAAATGTGTGTTGTGGACAACCACTGTCCACTGTCATTGCACATGTGCTAGCTCTATTCTTCTTCTTGTCTTTTATTATGGTGATTAAGAGTGAAGTTGTAAGTTAAGAACAACAGGAAGGCCAAACATTTACTTAGTGTCCCTTTATCTGGATCTGTTGAGTGATGGATTAGCACTGTATTAAGGGAAGTTTAACCCAATGCTGACTCAAACACATTTATAACGTCAAAATTGTAAGAATGGACCAAAATAAATTTCACAGTAACTGCACTTAGCTCAGATCTAGACTGGAACACCACAAAAGATCACTTGGTATTAATTACTTCATTCCCTATTTCCCCACCTCTCCTCCCCAGGTATTTACAGTCCTTTCGGGGTCTTCCATTTTTCTTCCTACCATCTATAAAACCCCACATTCAAATAAAAAAGGCGAAGCATTTAAACCTAGTAAAATTCAGGGCTTTCTTATGTATCATAAGATTAATCTATGCAACTCATGCTACAGGGACATTACTATACTAGATGCCTTAGTAACAATCTACACAGGGTAGAACTGGCTGTCAGTGCAAGTGCCAGACAGTTTACAGGATAATAACCGACCTCAAAGTTATTAGTTTGATTGTTATCATGAGATTTGTGAAATCTGAATCATCACTAGGTCCTGACTTCCTAGTCTGAGCTGCAGATTGTCCCTTTTTAGATTTTAAACCTCTTCAGGAAGTATTAAATTACACTATGTTAACAGTTATGGGTGATTACTTACTGTAGGAAAGAACAAGCTTTTCTGTCTTCAGCAAAATTACAGGAGTTAACAAAACTTGCTACCACGAACAGTTCAAACAGTATGTTCTTACCCAATTCTATGAGGTATTTACCTGCTGCTATTTTTTGCCACAAGATTACTACATTTGGTACACAAAAACATCATAAAATTAGTCCTTTGACTTAAGCAATTTATCAGGCAATTGTCTCCCTGACACTGGATTTTGTTCAATCGATTCAGATTTCAGAAAAAAGATATTGCAATTCTTAATACTGCAGATTTTTCCAAATTCGCAGGAAAACCCCCTAGCTGACCTCAAATAATAAACCATTCAGTCAGTACTTTTACAAAATATTCGGCACAGACTTAAAAAGGGGTATCTGTGAGACAAATCTTTTCCAGATGCATTAATATGGGCTACCCCTAAAATCCATTCAAACCAAAGCTCGTCATGGAATGTGACTGCTCACTTGTTAAATGAGATATCACACGAGACTACATGACACTGGGGCCCTGGGATCTGCACGGAAAAATTAAAGTAGTAGTATTTTTGATCTATAAAAGGCCTAAATACCTTGGGACTCACCTATCTGAGAGAATCACGTTAAAGTGTAATACAGAATCTGGTCCAAGAGGTGCATGTAGCTGAACCTCTCAGTAATAGCAACCATGATGTAATTATATTATATTAATTATATTTAATTAATGTAATTGTATTTAACATCCTTGTAAGGGGGAAATATTAGTTAATGTAACGATGATTTTTAAAAAACACTCCAGAGGTGATCCTGGCAATTACAGGCCAGTAAGCCTAACTTCAGTACCAGGCAAATTGGTCAAAACTATAGTAAAGAACAGAATGAGAAACATAAATGAATACAGTATGTTGGGGAAGAGTCAACATGGCATTTGTAAATGGAAATCATGCCTCGCCAATCTATTAGAATTCTTTCAGGGTGTCAGCAAGCATGTGGACAAGGGTGATCCAGTAGATATAGAGTACTTGGACTTTCAGAAAGCCTTTGACAAGGTCCCACACCAACAGGTCTTAAGCAAAGTAAGCAGTCATAGGACAAGAGGGAAGGTCTTCTCATGGATCAGTAACTAGTAAAAAGATAGGAGACAAAAGGTAAGCATAAATGGTCCGTTCTTACAAGGGAAAGTGGTAAATAGTGGGGTCTCCCAATGATCTGTACTGGGATCTGTGCTGTTCAACATATTTGTAAATGATCTCAAAAAGGGAGTAAACAGCGAGGTGCTAAATAAAGTCTCTAGATAATGCTAAATTACTCAAGATAGTTAAGTGCAAAGCAGACGGTGAAGTTACAAACGGATCTCACAAAACTGGATCATTGGGCAACAAAATGGCAGATAAACTTCCATGTTGATAAATGCAAAGTAATGCACATTGGGAAACAATCCCAGCTATACACACAAAATGATGAGGTCTAAATTAGCTGTTAACAATCAAGAAAACATCTGCTTAATGTGCAGCGGCAGTCAAAAAAACTAACAGAATGTTAGGAACCATTAGGAAAGGGCTAGATAAGATGACAAAAAATATTATAATGCCACTATATAAATTACTCCTGGAAGGATTCTGCATAACTGCGTACCTACAGAAAATGCCCCCCCAAATACTCCCTGTGTTTTCCTGCAGAAAATGGCAGGGAAACAAAGGGAAGCCGTGCGAGGGAGAGGAGGGCGGTAGGCAACCATGAGCGCAGTTTGGGGGGGGGAGGGATTGCCCTCCTCCAAACAGGTGAGGCATGGGGGAGGAGGGGCGGCACACAGGGTTTACATGCCACTTCTCCCCGCATTCTGCAAGTGCAGAGCTGCCCAGCTGAAGGAAGCTGTGTCTGGGCTCCGCTGACTCTGCAGCTGAACTCCTGGGTCCTAGTGCCAGTTTTTCTCCCCTTCTGTGTGCTGGGAGCCTTCCTGTTCTCTATTCTGTGCAACAGTGAGTGCCCACAGTGGTGCTGGGTAAAGTGGGGTGGGGAAATGACAGAAGAGAAGGTGACGTGAAGAGGCAGTGGGGAAGGAAGAGGGAGTAGAATAGGGCAGGGGGAGGGGGATGAGGAGGGGAAGGGGATGGAGAAGAAAAGGGGAGCGGGGAATCGCGGAGGGAAGCAGGAGCCCGGCATGCTGCATCCCCTCTGCAGCAGCTGGGGCTCCCCTGTTAAGCAGCCCATTGAACCCCGACCTGGACCCCTCTGACAAGCCCCTCACACCCAGAGCCCCACCCCACTGATCCCCAACCAGCTGCACTTGGATCCCTATCCCATCAAGCCCCACAATCCCAGCAGCCAGACCCCCCACACCCTCCCGGCAAGCCCCATCTCCTCATGCTCAGCTCTCCCTTCCTGAGCCCCAACCACCTTCACCTGGATCCCCTGCAGAGTCCCACTGTCCCTTCACCCAGAACCCTCCAACAAGTCTCTGTGCATCCAGTTCTCCCACTGAGCTGCCCACACCCAAATTGCCCCACACAGAAACCTCTCACCCCACACCTGGATCCCCCTCACACTAAGCCCCTCCACACTTGGATCCTCCTGGGCTGAGCCTGCCTACCCCACACCTTGTGCACCTGGAGCAGAGGAGCAGGGCCCGGGGTGTTTCTGGGGCAGGCTCAGCCCTTGCACTGTGTCAGGGTCAGGTGCAGCCTCACTATCAAGTCCCTATACTGGTGGAAGTGGGGGCTTCAGAGTTATCTCCCACCTCAATGCAGCCAGTGGCCTGTGCTCCCCACTGCCATGCTGGAGACACATTTATTTATTGACAAATACAATTTGCAGAATTTTAAAATATTGTGCACATAATTTAATTTTTTGGTGCAGAACTCCCTCAGGAATAAATTAAATCCGTGGTTCAGCTACCCCTTAAATACTGCATAGAGTTCTGGTTGCTCCATCTCAGAAAAGATATATTAGGCTTGGAAAAGGTAAAGAAAAGGACAACAAAAATGATTAGGAGTATGGAACTCCTTCCATATGAGGAGAAAATTAAAAGACTTGGACTTTTCAGTATAGAAAGAGACAACTAAAAGGGATATTTTAGAGACCCCTTCTTTGCATGGTATCATAATCCTGTTTGTGGCCACAGAATAGCTTGTTGTGGGAATAGATTAGGAGCCCCAGCTTTTCACGAGGCCTTCCTGAAGTCAAAAGAAGTTTGTGCCATAGTGGAAGTGCAGCCTCATAGGAAAAAATTGCTGGAGTACTTAAGCCTTGGAGTGGAGGGAGGATGGACATAAAATCTTAAAAGGCTAATCTTCTGGAAATGAAGGTGGGTGAGCTTTTTGTTCATTTGTTTTCCCCAAGAGGACTTTACCTCAGAATGGAAAAAGGAGGGGCTGGACAAAGTGACTAATTCAGAGGTTCCATCACTCAAACTTGATACCCAGTAATCTGAATAACTTGTTTCTCATTCTCCTCCTACCTCTTAGTTTGTAGGAAACATGTTAACTCTGTTCTCAAAAGGGGTAAGGAGCAGAGATGGAGGGCTTGTTCACTCGAGCTATGTGACATTCTTGCACTCCCCTCTTGTCTGTTCCCGACTTGCAGTACATCTAACCCTTTCTAAGAGTGGCAAAGCTTAGCATCTCCATTTGAAAAGTTATAGCAGACTTTCCTAGGCCTTACGGAAAGGAAAAGGAACATCTGTTGGCTCCAGAGGGGTGAGATTCTGAATAATAATTGAACCTGCAGCCTGCAAACTTAATGATGTTCATTTTGACAGGGTATTTTACATAAACACCTTTTCACTTTAAAACGCAAACGATGATCTTCATGAGAAACATCTCAGTAATGGTCTTGGTTCTCTTTTAAAAATCAAAGCTTCAAAGATTCTTGTACAGATAGAAGAACAACTTGCAAAAAAATCTGCTTGGTTGAAATAATAAATATTTAGCACTTGGACAGTGTTTGTCTTGAAACGAATCCTCACAGAATCCCTTTGAAATATTATTTACTCCATTTTAAAGATCAGGAAACTGAGCCCTCATGGTCTGATTTTCTAAGGTGTGGTGAATCAACTTTAATACCCACTAGGGTTGCAACTCTGAAAATCAGACCATTAGTAACTCCCAGAAGGCTAGAGGGAGAGGGGGAGAGAGAGAGAGAGAGCGCGAGCCAGTAACAGAGTTGGAAATATCTCCAGACTAACTCTCTGCTATAGACAGGAATGTAAAAGAAGGCAATTAAGCTCTTTTTTCCTAGTGTGTGTATATAGGCACTAAAAAGGTGTGTTTTTATCACTGAATAGCTAATAACTGGAAAATCCTAGTGTAGACAGGACAAGTTGTCATTTTGCCTCAGTTTAGCAGGTCAAGGTAAAATACAGATTTCAGCCTGAAGTATCCCAAAAACCTCTGTACACAAGAGTAACTTCACCTACCATAGACATGCAGCTCTCTCTGGGGAGGAATGGAGGGTCACCTAGACTTATTAAATAAAGATTAACTATAACTTGTCCTGTGTACACTAAGATTTTACAATTTGCTAACTAACTATTCTGTCTTAAAAATATACTTTTCCCCCTAGTGTAGACATTACAAAGAAACCTACTTTATTCCCATATTCTCAGTACTCAAGCTTCTGCAAACCAGCTTCCAGTCTGTTTGAACAGCTTGGCCACAGAAATCAACTGTGTAATAATTAATCGGACAAGCTGCCAGCTTTCATCCTACACAATATTGCACTCCACTAAAGGGCAGATATACCACCCAGACAAACCTACACAAGTCATTTTGATGGAAAACTGACAGGTGATATCAAGTGCCACCACACAGAAGTAAAGTTCCACAGACTGACACACAAAAATCTAAGTTGTTCTTTCTGTAGTTTTTCAGACAGAAAAAAAAAAGAAAGATGTGTTAATTGCACAGTTTGGCAGTCACGTAACAAGCAATGGTGAATGCAAGCAATATTGTGACAGATGGTGATTCAGATGTCAATAATTCATGTGTGACACTGACTGAAAAATAATTTTAACAGGGAATTAATTTAAAGGAGTCAGGGCTCAAATTTCTAGATTAGGAAAGAACTGTCCTGGTTTTAAAACGTGATAGCTAACAGGCTTTTAAACAGGGCACTGAACTTAGTATAGTCAAGGCAAATTGAGTTTAAAAACCATGTTAAGATGTTTGTATTCAAGGACTGTTTGTTGTGCAAAGTATTGTTTAAAAATCACATTGCTTAAATCATCTTAGGTCATTTTTTAAATGTTAGCTATTTCCCTAGGCCTTGTCTACAAACAGAAGCTACACGGCTTGAAGTTGTATTGGTTTAGTCAGTTTAAGAGGTTCAAGCAAATTAAGCCAGGTTTAAACCAAAGTAAAAGCATCCAAACAAACTTATATTGGTTTACAAAACAGTTTTCAGTTAAACTGGTACAACTTCAAGCCCGGATGGCTTGTATACACACAACAGTTGTGCCACTTCACTATACTGCTTTAACTAAACCAGTACAACCCTCCATAGTGCGGATGCAGTTACACCAGTATAAAGGTGGCTTTACAGGAATACACTCTACCAGTATAAGCCTTGGTCTACATTACAAACTTTGGTCAACCTAAGTCAACCTGTGTAAACCTAGTTATGAATGTGCCTGCACCAAAATTTGTCTCCTGCCAACACATGCATCCAATTACAGCGATACAATAAAGCCACCTCCTTGATGCAGAGCCACAAATCTACCTCCTTAGGTCAGAGCCATGCAAGTGAAAACACCGCATTAGTTGTGTCAACCCTAAGAGTCCTCCAGCAGCTGTCCCACAATGCCCCTGACCTCATGATAATGGCTGCTCCAGTAACAATTTTGAACTCCATTGCCCTGGGGACACAGAGACCAGACGCCCACCTATCTGTTTTTGAAATACCTTTTCCCGATTGCCTACCTTGGTAAGCACTCCTACCAGCTCACTTCGGTTGTGTGCATCTAACTGTGCCAGCTCCAAACAAAGAGAAGACGCTACTAGACAAGTTCCTGCCTGGAGCAGGAAAGTAATCTTCGATCTCCATAACCTATGGGGAGAAGAGGTGGTGCAAGCACAACTATGGAACAGCTGTCATAAACAGATAGCTATGGGTTAATGTCTCTTTCACCTGGAAAGGGTTAACAAACAACACCTGAACAGAGGACCAATCAGGAAACAAGATACTTTCAAATCTCAAGGGAGGGAAGCCTTTGTTTGTGGTTTTGGGGATTGGCTTTGTTCTCTCTGGGTCCTGGACAGGACTAGAGGTGAAACCAGGTTTCTGCAATCTCCCTGCTACAGTCTCTTATCTATTCAGAATAGTGAGTAAGTAAAAAGGCGGTTATAGTCTTTTTTTTTGTTTTTTTCTTTATGTGCAAATGTGTAGTTTGCTGGAAATATTTTAAATTGTATTTTTCCTGGATAAGGCTGTTCATCCATTGGTTATAAGCTAAAAGACCCTGTAATATTTCATCTTGATTACAGAGACAATTTTTATGTTTTTTCTTTCTTTTTATTAAAAGTTTGCTTTTTAAGACCTGTTTGATTTTTTCCCTAGTTAAGGCTCAAGGGGATTGAGTCTGTACTCACCAGGGAATTGGTGGGGGAGAAGGGTCTTCCAGGGTAACCTAGGGAGGGAAATGGTTTATTCCCCTTTGTTGTGAGACTCAAGGAATCTGAGTCTTGGGGTCCCCAAGGAAGGTTTTTGGGAGACAGAGTGTACCAGACACTGTAATTTCTGGTTGGTGGCAGCACTACAGGATATAAGCTGGTAATTAAGCTTAGAGGATTCATGCTAGTATCTCATTTTCTGGACGCTAAGGTTCAGATTTGGGGAAGAATACTATGACAACAGCCACAAAAATACTGACATCTAATAGTGTGTCTGTCTCTTTTAATCAGTAGCCTCTGGTATGGTGACCTTGAGAGATCCTTCTTCCATGACTTCCAAAAATCTGACCCTTATCAGGAAAAGAAAGAAGCAGACTGAGGGAGGATATGTTTGGTGAGCTCCTCTAGGCCTCTAAGGCCTCAGTTCATGAGCACAAGGAGTAGAGTGGCCATGTGACTTGACCATGGAGGAGGCTTGAGAATTAAGGGTTCGGTTGTTCCACGAGAGGGGAAAAAGGACCAAGAGGCACATCAGGAAATATACCAGGCAATAAACTAACACATTGCAGAGCACTTCTGATATACATGTCCAAAGACCCCTGAATCAGTAGCCTTTCCAATCTTTGGAGAATTGCACGGGCAATTCTCCCAACACCACTCAACATAATACATGGGAGCATGGTGTACATCTCTACCTCTACCACTCCACACTGGGAGAAACAAGGAGAACTATACACCAACCTGTGAAAACACAGGCTCAGACACATCTGTGATGTTACACCTCATATTCTTTATGGAAATATGCTTATGATATGGATATGGCATAACTGAGGTATATTTTATGCAAGATGGGTCTTGTAAGATATTATTGGAAAGGTTATGATTTACTGAATATGATTATCCAATTTGTATTCATGTATCGTTTCTGAATCTGAAATTAGGAATATTAACTATGTAACAATTACAACTGTGTGTGTATTTGGGAGACACCCTCAGACAACAGGCCCCATCAGCCTTGATGGGTCATTAGGAAGAAACAATAAGACTTTGAAGATACTAATCTCTCTCCTACCTGAGAGGTGCCCTGGGACATAGCTGTGACACTAATAGGTCAGTTGGTCCTGTCACCTGGTACTAAACATCATCTTGGACTTCTAGTAGTTTTCCACTAAAAGAAGGGGGAGATCAAGACTGGGAAACAAAAGATTCCCGCCTCATGTAAATCTTATTTAAGACTGCGGATTAAGGCAAACAGGGCTCTTCTCCATTGCCTTCTTGCCCAAGAAGAAAGACTGCTCAAAGTATCTGAAGAGACAAAGGAACTGAGCTGTGGGAAAGGCGAGGGCTGAGTCCAGACTGAGACAAAGAAGTCTAGCCTGTAAAGAGAAATACCTGGAATTCTAAGCTACAGAAACTCTGCAACTTGCCTAAAACAACATTTAGAGTGAGAAATTACTTCTTGAAACCAGTCTCTTTAAGATCTTAAGCTTAATATGGGTATTTTGTTTTATTTGCTTAGTAATCTGCTTGGGTCTGTTTGCTATCCCTTATAATCACTTAAAATCTGCCTTTTACAGTTAATAAACTTGTTTTTGTTAATTATTAAGAAGTTGTGCAATTCCTAATGGGGAGAGAAGTTGTGCATATCATTCTCCACATTAAGGGAGGGAGCGAATTTATGAGCTTACGTTATATAGCTTTCTCTACAGTGCAAGACAATATTATTTTGGATGTACTTTCGAGAGGGGAGCTGCACTTGAGTGCTGGACGATTTCCTAGCTGAGTCTTCTCATAGAGAGCAGTTTGCAGACTGTGTGATTCTACAGCTGGTGCGTCCCTACCTGTGTGTGTGTGCTGCCAGAGCCCGGAGAGCCTCATTCAGCAAAACACAGAGAGGGAACCCAGGCTAATGGAGCAGGCAGGCTCAGTGAAATCCCAATATATCAGATGGCATCCCAGAAAGGGGGGGTCCAACCCATCACAATAATTACTGTTTACTTCAAATTTGAATGTGAGGATTTAAATTATGGTTCATGTTGGCATGCTGTTTTTATCTTCTATGTTTCTTTGCATTTTACTTTTGTTGCCCTGTTTCTTTGTATACAAAGTTCTATTTCTGGAAACTCAAATTATCTTTACCAGTTTACACGACACATTGAGGAATTCATTGTGGGGGCCAATAACCCACCTAGATTTCCTAGTTTGTACCATACATTACAGAATTTACAGCAGCAGGCAATAACAGACACATGAACTGTTTCATAACACGTTCATCAGAAAACATTTAAACGTGCCTAACTATTAAAATTGTCATTTAAGGCCTCCTTGAGCTGTATAGCTCCATGATAGGTTCTTCTAATAGCCCTTGTGCATGGTTGTTCAAATTCAGCAGACAGTCACTCCACCTCACTCCTCCACCCTGGCAGTAGCTTTTCACGTCACAGATATTATGGAGCATACAACATGCAGCAATAACAATGGGACTATTTCCCTCACTGAGATCCAATCTAGTGAGCAGATAGCAACAGCATCCCTTCAGTTTACCAAATGCATAATTCCAGTCATTCTGCACTTGCTAAACCAGTAGCTGAATCTTCCCATGGTGCTGTTGAGGTGGCCAATTACAGCTACCTAAGCCAGGGAAACAAAGAATAGGCTGGATCCCACAGAATCACTAACTGGCATTTCAACTTCCCCGATGATAATGCACCAGCTGAGGAGATGTATCCATGCTTGCAAAGTCCTGTGTTCTTAAAGATGCAGATGTCATGCATCTTCCCTGACTGGCCCACACTGATAACAGTGACGCATCTCCGGTGATACAGGATTTGCAAAACCACAGGAAAGTATGCCTTTCTTGATATTCTCAATGGCAAGATGGGCTGGTGCCAGAATAGGGATATGCATGCCATCTATCATGCAGTTTGGAAGCCCTAATCCATTCAATATCTCCTGCATTTTACAGAGAGTCACAATCCCGTATAGCAGGAGACAATTAAGAGCCTTACTCTCTTGGATAACAGTAGCCCTTACTATGGATTTTCCAAAGCCAAACTAATTACCCATTGACTGGTAGCAATATGGCGGTGTCACAAGTATTCAGAGCAGAAACCCCTCTTGCTTCTCCACTACCAATGCAGCTGTCATTCTGGTGTGCATGCACTGGACGGTGGGGTGAGCTCAACACACAGATCCTGGAACGTGGTCTTTTGCATTCAAAAATGTTGCAGCCACTGCTTGTTATCCCAACCCCCCAATACGATGCAATCCCACCAATCAGTGCTCATTTTTCTGGGTCAAAAGCAGTGGCGTGGAGCTGTTCTATGAATACCAGCAACAGCCTCGCCTTTTTTTTTTTTTGCTGTGCCCATCAGCATCCAGTTATTGTGCTAGAACATTTCTGCATCGTCCTCATCACACACACTCAGTTCTGCAAATAAAGGGCAATTGTGTGTCCTGTATCAGCAACACTCATGAGAATTATGCTGAACTATGTAGGGTCCACACTTCTGCCAGAAAGATGGCAGAGACTGAAAAGCATAATGCAGGACTGTGGGAGGTTGCGTGTTTGTTTTTTTTAAAAAAATGGCGCAGAATTATAGGATGGGATAAGCATTATTGGATGGAGAAAGTGGCATGGTGGGAACTTGATCCCTAGCTCTCAGAAATCCATGGGCAAATGGATGGTATCCCACAAAGCACTAGGAAAATGTCCCACAAGTCATTGAGCTGTATGGCAGTTCAGGGCCCACAGGGATCCCTATCCATGGTGTAATATATTTTACATCAATGCAACCGCTCATGCATACACACAACACCAACCAAGTACCCAAGGTGCAGGTGCCCAAGCAATATACAACAGCTGATGGCTGTACACCGAAGCAACTTGTGTCAACAAAAGTCTGTAGTATAGAGCTGCCCTAAGGAATCATTATACTGGTGTAACTATGTACACAATAGGGGTCTTGCAGTGGTTTAACTAGGGTTATGTCTTCATTGCCAAAAAACGAAGGGTGGGGGGTTTTTTGGTTTAGGTTTTTGTTTGTTTGTTTACAGTAAGATAGCTCTCTCACTCTAAAAGCCCAGTGAAGATAAGTTGTAGGTGATTTTTACTGCATTATTATTAGGTGAGGTCAACAACATAGCCCAACCTATGGCTGATCTTTCTTAGGCCTGGTCTACACTAGTTCGTTATTTCAGAATTAGCCGAGTTAATTAAAATAAAAAGTATTCCGTCCACATGACGAAACCAGCTTTTTCGATTTAAAGGGCTCTTTAAATCGATTTCTGTACTCCACCTCGGCAAGTGGAGTAGCGCTTAAATCAAGATCACAATCCTGGGTTAAAGGTATTGTGGACACAATTCAACATTATTGGCCTCCAGGAGTTATCCCAGAATGCTCTCTTGTGACCACTCTGAACAACACTTTCAACTCTGATGTATTAGCAGGAAAAGCCCTGAGAACTTTTGAATTTCATTTCCTGTTTGGTCACCATCAGCACCGTCCACCATCACAGGCAACCATGCAGAGTCCACCAACACAAGAGATCACGCAGTCCCGGATTCGCAGACAATATCCAGCATGGTCCGAACAGGAGGTACTGGATCTCACTGCATGTTGGGGAGACGAGTCTGTTATGGCAGAACTATGTTCCAGAAAAAGGAATGCAAATACGTACGCTAAAGTCTACAGGGCCATGACTGAAAGAGGCTACTCCAGAGACACAGAGCAGTGTCGTACAAAAATCAAGGCGGTCAGGTAAGCATAACAAAAAGCCAGGGAGGCAAATGGGCGCTCTGGGTCACAGCCCCATACATTCCGCTTCTACCGTGAGCTCCATGCAATTATGGGGGGGTGACGCCACCACTACTCCACCACTGTGCGTGGACACCTGCAAGGGGGGAGTTGCACAGAGCAAGGAGGAAGAGTCATTGGAGGACGAAGAGGAGGAGGACAGTGCACAGGTGGCAAGTGGGGAATCTGTTTTCCCCCCTAGCGAGGAACTATGCTTAAGGCTGGAGCCAACAGCCTCCCCCAACTCCCAATGCGAGCTCCCAGACCATGACCCTGGAGAAGGTACTTCTGGTGAGCAAGAGCCTGATCGGAGCCACATGGTAGGGGGCAAGGGGGAAACCCAGCCACGCTGGGCTGTTTGCTTATAGTTTAAAGGGCTCATCCCTGCTCAGAGCCTCATCGGAGCCACGCAGTGTGTGGGGGCGGGGGTTGGGTGTGTGTGAAGTGATCATCCCAGAGAGCCTCCAGGCCCTCCTTTATGGCAAACCCACCAGGCATTGCTTGCTATGGGAAAGGGGTCCCAGCAGTTTGAAAACACTAAAATGAATATAGAAGAAGCAGAATCCCGTGTGCCCCTAGGCTGCCTGCAAGCTGAATTCTGTTGCTCAGCTCTGTGTGATGGTTTACTCATACCAAAATATGTCCCCTTTGTTCTCTGAAATTTATATTTTAAAATACTACCCTCCCTTTTTTCCTCCCACAAGTGCAAATGTTTCAACCTGGTCCCTATCTGCTCCATCCCAGAGGCTGGTTCAGATTAGAAGGCGGAAAAAACGAACTCGGGAAGACATGTTGGCTGAGTTCATGCAGTCCTTCCGCACTGATAGGGCTCAGCTGAATGTGTGGAGGCAAACAATTGCAAAGTCCTGTAAAGCCTTACAGGAACACGAAGAGAGGTGGGACACGCACGATGAGAGCAGGCAGAACGCTATGGTCAAGCTCATGGGGGAGCAAACTGACATGCTCCGCTGTATGGTGGATCTAATGCGGGAAAGGCAGCAAGACCACAGAGTGCTGCTGCAGCCCCTGTATAACCACCCTCCCTCCTCCCTAAGTTCCATAGCCTCCTCACCCAGATGCCCAAGAACACGAGGGGGGGAGGCTAATGGGGACCCACACACTCAACCCCAGGGGATTGCCCAAGCAGCAGGAAGCTGGCATATGCAAACTTTTGATTTGGTTTCTCGACTTGTCCTTGCCCCCTCCTCTACCCCCCAACCCTTCCCCAGTCTGCCTTCTGATTTCTCTCAATGTGTTGTGCAACAAATAATAAAGAACAGTTTTAAAAAACAATTTAAACTTTATTTCCTTCCATATATACAGGGGTAACTTCAAGAGAAACAAACACAACTGTCACACCGTACCCTGACCAGTCATGAAACTGGCTTTCAAAGCTTCTCTGATGTGCAGCACACCCCACTGCGCTCTTCTAATTACCCTGTTTTCTGGCTGTGTGAAACTGGCCGCCAGGCAAGTTACCTCAACCTTTCACCCCGCAATAAACATCTCCCCCTTACTCTCTCAGAGATTGTGGAGCACACAACAAGCAGCAATTACAATTGGAATATTGGTTGTGCTGAGATCTAACCGAGTCAGTAAACTGTGCCAGCGAGCTTTCTAACATCTAAAAGCACATTCTACCACCATTCTGCACTTGCTCAGCCTGTAGTTGAACCGCTCCTTACTACTGTCCAGGGTGCCTGTGTATGGCTTCATGAGCCATGGCATTAAGGGGTAGGCTGGGTCCCCAAGGATAACTATAGGCATGTCAACATCCCCAACAGTCATTTTTTGGTCTGGGAAGTAGGTCCCTTCCTGCAGCTATTCAAACAGACCAGAGTTCCTCAAGATGCGAGCGTCATGCACCTTTCTCGGCCATCCCACGTTGATGTCAGTGAAACATCCCTTGTGATCCACCAGTGCTTGCAGCACCATGGAAAAGTACCCCTTGTGGTTTATGTACTGGCCACCATGGGGTGCTGGGGGCAAGCTAGGGATACGTGTTCCGTCTATCACCCCGCCACAGTTAGGGAACTCCAGCGCATTAAAGCCATCCACAATGGTCTGTATATTTCCCAAAGTCACTACCCTTGATAGCAGCTGGTCAATGATTTTGTTGGCTACTTGCAGCACAGCAGCCCCTACAGTAGATTTGCCCACTCCAAACTGATTCCCAACTGACCGGTAGCTGTCGGGCGTTGCAAGCTTCCACAGTGCTATGGCCACTCGCTTCTCAACTGTGAGGGCTGCTCTCATTTTGGTGTCTTTGTGCGTCAGGGCAGGGGACAGCAAGTCACAAAGTTCCATGAAAGTGGCCCTACGCATACGAAAGTTTTGTAGTCACAGGGAATCATCCCAGACCTGCAACACAATGCGGTCCCACCAGTCTGTGCTTGTTTCCCGGGCCCAGAATCGGCATTCCATGGCATGAACCTGGCCCAATGCTACCATTATCTCCCAATCGCCACATGCCATGCTTCTAGGAATGTCTGGATAAAACCCATAACAAGTGTTAGATTTCCAATAATCTCAGATACTTTTTCTTTGGTTATGTGGCCTACTTATGATATTTTCAGAATTCTTCTATAATACCATAATTCAAAAATTGAACTTTCTTTATTATACATTTGAAGGTCCACGTTTCACACACATAACTTAAACACAGACCAAATGTAAGTTTTTAGGAGAAGTGACAAATCCGAAGACTAACTTTTAACTCAGATGTTTATTCTTCCACAACTTCCCTTTTGCTCTTGATATTATGGTGTTGCATTCAATTTTTGATCTTCCATAAGGATACTTTCTAAGTAGTAGTAATTTCTCACTTGATGTATACTTGTCTCACTCACTGGAATTTTGCAAATCTTAATATGTTGAGCAATTTGTAGTGGTAAATTCTGTCAAATGCATTTTGGAAGTCAATGAAACACAACTACCATATACTTGATCATAAGCCAGTTTGTTTATAAGCCAACCCCCCCAAGATGCAGAAGTAAAAATGGAAAATTTTTATGACCCGTTCATAAGCCAACCCTATAATTCTGGGGTCAGCAAACTTTGGCTCCCGGGCCATGAGAATAAGCCTCTGGCTGGCTGAGACGGTTTGTTTACCTCGAGCGTCCGTAGGCACGGAGGTAAACCTAAGTAAACAAAATGTCCTGGTGCGCCAGCTGCTTACCCTGACGGGCCGGGACAGCAACTGGTGGGGAAATTTTTTTGAGGGGAAAAGTTGGGGATCAGGGGAGTAACCACCGTGACCATCCCCCACATGACCCCACCCCTAGCACAGGACCCCCACACTCTCCCCATCCCATCCTTTCCCACCTTATCTGGGGAGGGCCAGGGAAGGATGTCTCTGGCCTGGCTGCAGCTGCTCCGGAAGGCTGGGCAGCGCAGCCGCAGCCTGCTCCAGTGGGCCAGACCGGGCGGTGCAACGTTCTCCAGCGCCCAGGTGGAATAGCCACAGCCTGCTCTGGAAGGTAGGGCCAAGCGGCATAACTGAAGCCTGCCAGCCCTGGAGCTGCAGCTTCTTCAGAGACTGGGAGGAGAGCAGTGTGGCCAGAAGCGGAGAGACTCTGGCCCCACTTCTTCCTTTCTGGCTCTGCTGCCTCTCCTTGCTCCCTCTGTTGGGGGGGAGGGGCTGTATCCCACCTCTCCTTCTCTATACCTGTTCGTAAGCCAACTCCCTTCTCTGGTGCTGCCCTTTTTTACTACAAAAATTCGGCTTATGAACAAGTATATATGGTATACTGTTTCAAATGTCCCATTTCAAATGTCCCAAAAATATATGGTATACTGTTTCTCCCATTTCTAATATGAGCTTTAAGTTCATGAAGTCATTTATTGTGGCTTTCCACGTTTGAAGCTATATTGCTGTTCATTTATTTCATTACCAATCTTTTATTTTATACAGTCTTGAACAACTCGCAAGAGTATCTTAGAGACATGTGACACGAGGCTGATCGTTCTGTATTCTTTACAATCTATCGCATTGTTCTTTTTTGGGATTTGGATACAAAGTGAGATTATAAAATCTTCCGGCAATTCTCCTGTCTCAAACATTCATTACCTCTGAGAGGGCTTTAAAGCCTTCATCCCCTATTCTTTCCAACAATTCAGCTGGTATCACATGACAAGCTATACTTTTCCATTCAGAAGTCTTTTTATTGACGCTATGATTTCGTTACCCATTTCTGGTGGGCTCATTTGACTGGTCTCTAGTTGAGGTTTCTCAGGTTTATCATCACAATATAGTTCCTTGATATATTGTCCCCATGTCTCATTCTTGTCTTTAAGGTCTGTCATATATTATCCACTTTTTTCCTTATGGGACATATTGATTATTTTTCTTCTGTAATCAAAGACTTATCTTTTGATATATCTCATTTTATTTGTTCTCTTTATCCAGCTGTTCAATTTTTGTGCATTTCTCATTCAACCATTTATACTTTGCTAATCTGCATTTATTCTTTATCATTTCGTTTAGTCTTTGGTGTTCCTCTTCTTCTGATGTCAATCTTTGTGCTTTTACTTTCCTTCTTTCACTCACCAGAGCAATTATTTCATCTGTTATCCAAGGGTTTTTCTTAGCTAGTAACTTCTTTCCTACATGTTTATCTGCATTAATTATCTTGCTGTAAAAAACACACCTTTTCAGCTATGCAAACACCCTATTTTGATCAAAACAATCATATCCGTGTTGATACAAAAACTGTACATAGACCAGGGCCTCAATACAGCTACTGAGCCTGCTATAGCCTAAGTTAACACCTTCCCTCAGAGTAAGGTATTATGAACCAAATGAAAGCATCATAATCATTAAATCGAGTGGTAGCCATGCCACCTACCCTGCATAAAATAAACCCATCTACAGAAAGTGAAACTGCATCAGACGCCAGTTGTAGAGTCTACCAGTCCTTCAAATTAGTTTGATACTGGACCTTGCATTCTAATGGCCAAAAGAATTACAAACTTTTTGAATTAATGCACTGTACTGTCATTAAATTAGCAATTTAAACAAGTTCTGGATTTATGTGATCTGAGTCACCAACATCTGCAAGTATCTTTACAACTTGCGTAATAGCTGGCTTTATATCTTCATTCACCAAAGTAGAAAAGGGGATTTTTTTTTGATTTTTTTTTTTTTTGGTATTGTTCTCATGATATTGTGGACTCAGCACATCATGAAAACACAGCAATTCTCCAAAACAGCCCATTAATCACATTTATTATCTAGTTCATATTATGGGGTTTCTTAATCCTGAGCCAATAGAAAATAAAACAAGGTCACTGTTTATGGGGACCTGGTACGAATTAACTACCTGCTCATCAAACCCCACTCCCTTGGTACTAAAGTGCATTTGGTCTTGGTGACACCATTTACTCTTGTCAAAAGCAACATTCCCAAGCGAGTTCCACTATGCTTTGGATTGGGTCATCCACCCATGGATTATTGACAGACATGCTGTTCTAAGAGTTCTCTCTCCCTTGCACTGTACCTTAACTTCTGAAATCTGTACGGTCTTATGGCCATTGACAACACTAGTAAGTATACATACAAGAATAATCCAATTGCAGGCTTCAAGATGTATGCTGTTTGCATCAGGAATAATCTCCTTCCAATGTGTGTCATTGCTTAACTGACCAGGTCATTGATTCTCAAACATTGGCTTAGTTATAAGCCATGCTCCATGGAGCCCTTTTTGCTGGTCTTCATACTGAATCACTTTGAGCATTAACTAGCTGGGGTTAACAGGCACTGGGAGAGAAGGAGAGTCCACAAGAGATTCTCTCACAAAACGGCATGCAGTAAACAAGGGAAGTTTGAGAACCATGTTGGGCAGGTGCATTAGAAGTGCAGGTCAGTGTACATTTGCCTCGAACGTCAGGAACTGGACACTACATGAGGCAGGTCCAACGATCTAGTCTCATATGACAAATCTTTCACCAGTAAGGTTTAGGGTGCCCACTGCTCAAGCCAAGGGAATACTAAGTCACACACAAACATACACATACACACACACTTACTTACCTTTAAAGTTTCTCTTTGAAAGAAGAGCCTAAGGGATTACTGCAAATGACTTACGGTGATAGATAGCAAGCACTGCTATAGCTGTTGAGCTAGTCCTAGTTCAACCCCAGCTATCTCCCTCTCTGAAAGCATACACCTATTGTACAGCATACCTCTTTGATTCGTTTCACTAGAGCATTCTGATCAAAGGCCACAGCTTCTGCACATTGATGAAGGTGATCTTGGTATCGTAGGCACAGCTGTAACACTTGCTGAGAGTCCAGCTTCTCCAATTTGCTGTTTGTAGGGGAAGTCTGCCCACTGAGCAGTCCTAGAAGAGACGGGAAATAATGGAATTAGTCTGACAGCTTAAACAGCTAATAACACAACTGAGCTGTGAAAGATCAGCAGTGGAACAAACCTGCCAAAAAGAAGGAAACCTTTAAGAGGTAATTAAAATTAATTCAGGATTAAAAACTATTAGATGGCCTTGGATGATGTAATATAGTCAAGAGAGAAGAAAGAGGGGGGAAAACCAAAAGTGTGTACTGAAAAGATGCAGCTAAAATAAATAATGCAGTATAAAGAAGTACTAAAACAGGATCCTTGACATAACAAACATATTCTAAGTGCAGCAGCACAATTTCAGATAGCATGATTTGCTGGTGGTGGGTTACCTAAGAATTTAAATCCCTTTCCTTCCTCCTCAAACAATTCCCCACTTTTAATAATTCCCCCAACACTTTCAAATTCTGGAAGGGGAGGAAAGAGGTAAGCTTTGAAACATTCCCAAAAGGTCATCAGATTCAGGCTAATTTGGACCAAAAAGACAATACTGCCAACCACAAGAGTTTCCACATCACGAGTAAGGCCTCCACAAAGAAAATAATGAGTTGAAATCTTCTTTTAAAAAAAAGGAGGCAGGAGCCTGTATTTTTTGTTTGCTTTCTGCTTTTGAGACTTCAGAATGCTACTGAGACATGTTTTCAAGCTTTCCTCCACAACTCTGAGGACTAGACATTCATTTTTTTGTTTAAATGAAAGTTGAGACTCTCAACTAATCACATAACTCGGGGGACTCAGACTCATGATAAAAATGCGAGTTGGCAACACTGGGAAATCAACTTCCAGAGTTGTGAGGCCCTCACAAAGAATACTCTTCTAAGCAATCCCATATTATTTGTATCAAAAGGAGTTTAACTTGAGATCCTCTTCTGATTTCAACTGTAGCAGTTTGATATAATTTTTTCTTTTTAAGTTATAAGGAAGAAATTATACTAGTAACTCCTCCTTGTACTATTTCTTACTGTTTTGTTCTAGTTTTAATGCTGGTTTAGTTAAACTTTTTCCCTGTTCAGGCTAAGCACACCTTCCAGCACTGGAGCTGGAATAGGCAAATACCACAAACAGTTTTCCAATAATATCTGTCAGAGCTGCTAAATAAATTTAGTTTGACTGCACTTGCATCCCTTTTGTGCTCATTGCCTGTGAGTATTCACGGGCGTTCTAGTTTTCTGTCAGGAATATCCATTGAAAAACGCAAACAAACAGAGAAGGCAGATTTCAAATTGATAATTGTGAGTATTTTGAATCAGAAACTACTTCTAAGAATCCACGCAGCCAGGAAATTGAAACAATGCTATATGACCAATATGCCTATTAGAAATAGCTGGAATTTCAAATATCAAATACTTGCCAGAAAATGGTTTATGAACAAACTACAAATCAAGGATCAACTTATTTGACAAATAAACTTGAGAAAAAATACATCTGGTTACAGATCAATCACAATCAGAAATAAAAGAATTATTTATTCTACTAAATTAGCCATCAGTTATCTAATTAGCTCTACTTAGCAGTATCTATTAGAGAAAAAAGTTCCACAACAGAGGTTCCCTCAACAGAGTCTAGTTTCTCTCCTCCCAGAATCATCCTTCCCTCACCTCACTGCCTGTCAGAATTCATCCATTTGCCACAACTTTGTGCCCAATACAGTTGCTTGGGTTGATAAAAGCTAAACGTTTGTCACTGAAACCATATTAACACAGTGAGTAATGGTCTTTGTCATTTACATTCTGAAAGACAAACCAACCTCAGGTGAAATCCTGGTTCCACTGAATTTAATGGAAAAACTCCCATAGACTTCAGTGGGCCCAGGAGGATTTCACCTTTGATTCTCGAATAGTAAAGCTTGTGTATAATTTTAATCTCACTGAAGTGGATAGGATTCCTTATGTGTGTAACTTCAAGCATGTTTTAGATCTGGATCTGTTTAACTCCAAACTTCTCAAAAGTAATGAGAGCAAACATCTCATGACACAGAACCAGGCTAAAGTCTGACTAGCATGGCCAGCTTGACTCTTACAGGATGTTCACATAGGTACAACATAGCATTCCCCACCCTAGATCAGACCACTGGTCACTGAGGTGCCATCCTGCTCTTGGAAGCAGCCAAAAACCTGATGCCTCAGGCTAAATAATTTCATTTACAATTATTACTGCTCACTCACCAACCTCCAACCAGCAGAGGAGAAGCTACATATTGTTTAGGATATTGAAGTTTAAGGTTAAAGTTTTGTATAGGTATTTGGGGAACTTTCATAGATTCATAGATTGTAGGGCTGGAAGGGACCTCGAGAGGTCATCAAGTCCAGTCCCCTGCCCTCATGGCAGGATCAAATACTGTCTAGACCATCCCTGATAGACATTCATCTAACCTACTCTTAAATATCTCTTTTCAAGCTGTTTGTTGGAATTTGCAAAGATAGTTAGGATAAAGACTGCAACATGGATAACATGTTCCTTTTATGGCTCTTAAGCTTACGGACATATCTTGTATTGGTTCCGTACTGTGAAAAGCAATTAAAAGATACTTAAAATATAAGAAAGAGCCTGTTACTCACTACCCAGGATATCATGAGTTGAAGTAAAAGAGGAGGAATGTTAACTGTTCAGATAGAGTTTATTTATTAAAACAATACATCATAGAATCATAGTGTTAGATGGGACTGCAAGGATCATCTAGTCTACCCCCCAGTGTTTCATCACTGGTTGAAATACAATCCAGCACCAGTTTATGAGGTAGCAATAAAAAACAAGCAGTGTAAATCAGTTCAAGAAGAGCTGGATGCTATTTTTTGAGGGGGTTGGGGATAGGATTCAGCGCCTCTCTAGGATTTCTGGACTCAAGTTGATGACGTGTGCCATTACAGGTAAATTTAACTCACATGGCAATCTTCCATCCATCTGAAAAACAATCAGAATTAGTACCAACAGGCTGAAATGGGCATGTGATATTCTCTGTTGGACTAGGTGCTCCAAGTCTCCATCAGCTATAAAATGATCAGTTATTTATTGTTTTTAAAAACTTACTGACTACTGCTATGGAATTTGTGCTATGAATATTAACGTTTCATTAATTCACTGCATTTTCAGCAAGTTATTAACTTCTAAATTGCTTCAAGAGAGCACATTATGTTGACAGTAAGTCACCTTAAATCTTCATGGAAGAGACCATAAACACTTCGGTTTTAGAAGGGTTTTGCATGGGTGAAGGAGGAATAGTGGGAGTTCCAAGGCCAAGATTTTCCAGAAGTGACTAGTGATTTGGGTGCCCAATTTGAGACATCTTAATTTTCAAAGGGGAGGGAGGCGCTGAACTTTCTAAAGGCAAGCCTCCTTTAAGGTCTCTCTTACTTTTTACTTTTTAAAGCCTTGGCCCAAGCTTTGAACTCCCCACTAAATAGGCCTCTTCCTGTTATAGAATTTGGGTTCTGATGACTAGCAATGAATGGTGTACACACAGTTTGCCATAAGGCTTCCAAGTAGGGAAGCTCATAAGTTTTAATACAGATTGGGCCCCAGCAGATAGGATGTTTGGCACATGAAGTGCTGCAGCTTGTCCTGAAAGACAGGTAGGGGCAAGGCATATGGAAAGTGCATTATGACTAAGGCTACAATTTAGTCACAAAATCCATGACTTCCTGTGACCTCCATGACTTCAGCCTGCAGCAGTTAGGAGCTTAGGGTCCCCCGCCACCTCACAGCTCCTGCTCACTGCAGCTGGCAGGGGGGCCCCGGCAGCCACGAGCAACAGGGACACCTCACGGAGCTCCCGGCTGCCATGGCTGGCGGGGGACCTCCAGTACTGCGGGCAGCAGGGCTGCGCTGCAGCCCTCAGCTGCTGCAGTTGGAGGGGGCCCCGCAGCTTCTAGCCCTGGGCAGCAGGGGACCCTGGAGCTCCAACACCCAATTTGCGGTGGGGGCCCCCAGAGCTCCAAGCCGCCACGCAGCTGCCCCGCTGCAGGTGGTGTGGGGACCCGCAAATCCCCATTTTCTCACAGATCTTTTTAGTAAAATTCAGGAACAGGTCATGGCTTCCGTGCATTTTTCTTTACTGCCCGTGACCTGTCCATGACTTTCACTAAAAAGACTCATGACAAAATCTTAGCCTTAGTCATGACAAACTGGAAAGAAAGGGAGAAGTGGGTTACAGAGAAGCAAGTAGCAAAACACTGGGGTGAGGGGAAAGGACTACTGCAGGGTTGAGGAGCTGTAGTGTATGGACGCAAAATGTCTTGGCAATTGCTATCTGTCCACATTCCTAACTTTTCAAACTACTGCAAAATAATTAAATAAAGGCAGACCGCACTACACGCCTGCCAGAGAGGACCGAGAGGAGTCAGCTTCTATGTTACTCAGGATGTGTCCGATCACTAAACAACACACAACCATGACGGTGATGTTCAGCAGTTGTTGGGGCAAACAGATGGGAAATCACATTTCAGCTGCTAAACGGCACTTAAAAAAAAAAAAAAAAAAGCAAAATGTGGCATGCTTACAAAAACACCATATATCACTAGTAGGCTAGCTGACCCACAGACTTGACAAAGCTCTCATTGTTTTCATATTCCTTGGCAAAGCAGAGGCATGTTAAAACCATTTCCCTCCTAGTTAGTCATCATCTTGCTGGTTCCAGTTTATAGTTTTACAGTTTACAGTTACAACAAATCACATCCTAGTGAGCAGAAGAAAATTGTTAATATGAAGCCATTTCTATGAAGCCAGAGGAACAACATAAGAGTGTCTTGAAGAGAGCCTTATAACACCAGTAGTGTAAATATATGTGCATAACATGTTAACCAATTACAGTAACATTCAACTGATTTAATATACGATCCTGAGAAGTGCCAGCTCACTTTGCAGGCTGAAAAGCAACATGAATTACTGGATTTTCACTTAGCTACATATCCTGGCATTTTGTTAATCCTAGTCCCAAGCAGACAGAACACAAAAAGGAATCAACACTTCTGCTGCTGACATTTTATATATTACAGAATATACGATATTAGGGACAGTACACGATGGTGTGGTCTTCTTATGAAGATTTTAATCAGCATGAGAGTCTGAGATGCACACATTTCTCACAAACGAAGAAAGCTCCTCAGGAGCTATACAAGGCATTCCAACAAGTGCCAGATATTTTACAGAAAAGCTATATGAGAAGCATTTTGTGGCGCTCTCTTTTCTAACATTAATGGCACTATTTGTTATCTCCCTCCACAAGTTAAGCTAGCCTTCCTTCACGTCATGAGTCCAACTGCACAAACCTCAAGAGTCAGAAAAATTCAAAGTAACACACTAGAAATAAGTTATCTAAAATTAGCATAACGTCACTGTCTTAAAGTTCATTATCTCAATATTTATCAGAATTAGAAATCAAAGGCTGCATCTCACTGGAAAGGGCAAATCCCAGTAGTACCCATTTCTAGCCATGGTGATACACAAAATGCTTTATTGATAACCTGTTATTGGCCTAGTATTGAAGACTGGTGGCAGGCTCCATAATCATTTGGTTTGTGCAACAAGTAAAAGCAGGCTCTTCTAAAAATTCACTCCTTTGCAGAGGTTCCACACAGGATATGCCCCACTTATGCCTTTGAGAAGCAGGCTTCAAGCATTGTATAGGCCTTTTGTTAAGTCCTCTGAATTTCACCCTCTGAGCACAATTAGACAAGACCTGCTACAGTTGCAGACATTGCTGCACAAATTAAATGACTATTGATCCTACCGTCTATAGTCAATTCCTAGCACACAGACCCACAAACACCCCTTCTCTTCCTGCTTAGCTGCTTCAAACTGCTCCAGCACAGCAATTTCTCTCAGTGTCCAGGTGAACAAACCGGCTTTGATGGACCCATTCAGTATTTCCCCAGCAGCCTTGAGTCCCAATTCTTGATCAATATGACCTGGACTAGTTTGGAGACAGTGGACTTGTTGGTAAATCTCTTGTTGTCTCTATTTTAAATTATTTTAAAGCCTAACTTAGTGAAAGAAATAGTCCTCCGTATGGGGGGACAGGGAAGTTGGTTGTTTTTAAATACTTCCAAACAGACAAGAAGTCTGGTTTGCAGAACTTATAAACACTGTGAATTTAAATAGTATTCTTCATCCGTAAAAGGTTCTCTGAATGGAAGTGCCTCTTTATAGCCTCAAAATGCAAGATTTAACCAGTTTTAAAGTCAGGAGAAATGTCCAACTTCTTTACTTCAATAACTGTTGCCGACACGGGTATAATGCACCAGAACTTGTCTCACTATGCTTTGGAAATCCCTGTGTTCCTTCCAGCTCTCAGGCACACCACAGACCCTGGACAGATGAACATTCATGTAGCGATGGAAAAAATTGTACATACTGAACATTAAAATGTTACCGCTTTCAGTAAGATACGAGAATCCACTGAGCATTACTTACCTTAAAAACCAAGTTAGTAAATCTAAGGCCATATCTACACTATAAAATTGTCAACCTAACCTTACATCAGCATACAGCCACCACAGTTATTAAATCACTTGTGCGCGCACGCGTGCTTGGCTCCTTGTGGTGGTGGTGCACAACCTCACCAGGAGCACTTGTATTGATTGTATTTTCAGCGTCAGCCACTGTGGGATGGTACTTGAAAGCTAGTAACAGTCAATGTCAGCAATTGACATAATTACACTGACCACAACTCTACGCCACTTGGGGAGGTGGTGTTACTAAATCAGCACAGAGAAGTGCTTAAGTTAGCAGGAGCCAAATTTAAGTGAAGACACTTCCACAGCTAGGTCGACGCAAGGCAGCTTACCTTGACCTAACTATGTAGTGTAGACCAGATCAAAGGCACTAAGAATTGCAAGATATCACACATTAACCCACTGCTGATTATGTAGAAAACTGTAAAGTCAAATATAGATAATGCCAACTCTTGTTACCAACAAATTTATCTTAAAAGTGTAATTTTAAGAGATCTTGTAATAAAATATGGATTCAGTCATGGTCGCACAGGTTTTGGACCTGGGTCCTCAGCCAACTGTTGCTTCCCTGCTCCTAGTCTGCAGCTCATTATTAACCAGCTGAGCAGGAGAGAACATGAGACCTGAAGTTACATCAGGAAGGGCTTCTTCCCTCAGCCTGACTGAAGGAACACCGTGAACGCCAACTGGTCATAGCTTGCTATTTAAACCCAAAGAGAGGCACAGGATTTTGTCTGCACAAGTGGGTGCTACATTGGACCTTGCCTTCTTGCCAGATTCCTTGCCCACGGTCTCTGACTCTAATCCTGACCCTTGGCTCAACTCCCTGATTCTGATTCCAGCTCCAACCACTAGACCTGGCAGCCTGCATCTCGGCCCTGACGCATCCATTCTAAAATAAAATTTGTCTTTATGCTCCTTGTATTTTAAAATGCTTTGCAGTTGGATGAGGTAGTGCAATGACTATAGGCAAACTGTGCAGCCACTATGTGAGCAACAACAGCTTATATACAGCCAGGAACATTTAACATGTTTTTACTGTGACCAGGAATGTTGGCTGGAACAGCAGTTTCTAGCACTCTCCAAGGCAGCTTTAGCGTGGTTCAGTTGCACCGACAGAAATCTTGACATCAATTAAACAGGAGAACATACATTTCCCTCAGCTGGGTGCAGAGGGGAGGCCCCGGAGCGGAGGCAAAGAGGGACCAGAGAATGAGCCCCCTCCACATTCAGCACGCAGTGGTAGCTCCTGTCCTACAGGACTGGGTTTAACTTTCTGCTCCGGGTGTGGTGACCTGGCACAAAGGGTCGCAATGCTACTCAGGTTTGGCCTTGTTGCCTCTCTACACTGGGATGGGATTAGGGTTGCAGTGCTGGGGCAGCTAGTGCTCTTGTAGATGGTCAGTGCTCCTCTGACAGATTAACATAGTGCACCCATTGAAACAAGAAGCTGCATCTGCCTCAGCCCTCTCATTGAAAATGCACCTTGTGATCTTTAACTTCCCCCCAAAGATGAGCAGAAGGGAAATCATCTCATGTCTTTTTTTCCTTTTTTTTTTTTTAAAAAACAGATGACAGCTCTAACGGTGGAGCACCAGCACCCACTCACTATCAACAGTATGCTTCAATGCTGACACTGTAATATCTAAACCTGAGACCACACTCTGGTACACTGTGAGAACACAAGTCCTTTCAGTTCAGCAGCAAAAACATTACCATTGAGGAACCCCTTATTTTCACTTCCCCTTCCCTCTCCCGCTTTTTCCCCAGAAGAAAATTTTTGGGGACCAGACCACTATGTGATCTTTACATATTCTGCATTATATTAAGGCATCACCACCATCCCAGACTTCCGCCTAACAAGACTGTGGAAGTCACATTAAGAAGTTTATAATTAGTTATTTGGAACAATTTCAGTAAAAGGGAATCCAGTTACAGAAAACTCTGTCTTCCTCCCAGGCTGGCCTGTGCTACACCTACCTGGTACATCTTGTCTTTATTTAGGCCCCAGTCCTGCAGGGCTTTGTATGTGATCAATGTTATCCACCTAGGTAAACAGACCTACAGTAGAGCTAATTAATGTAAAACTAAGCATATGCATAATCAAGGCCCTAGCTTTTCAGTTCCTTGAAGCAAGGACTACTTCCTCTTATTTTATGTTTGTAGAGTGCTTAGTACAATGGGACCCCCAGCTCATTACTATACACCAAAAGTATTTTAGTGATGCTGTAGATGTACAGAATTTTAAACTCCTACATTTAAACAATGGTAACACTTCACCATTTGCATTATTGGAATCCTCGTACTCTATAATGATTAGAAAAACAAAAACATGAATAACGAGACTGTATACTTCATAAGTCCAGTATACAGTCATTATATACGTCTCTGTGTGCGTGCAGATTGTTGAATGGTTTGTACCATGGAAAAGTCATCAGCAGTTGCCAGAACTTTGGAAAATGTTCTGTCAGCCAATATCTTTCTTTAAAAGCTACAGGTATGAAAAACACACACACTAGTCTGATGGCACAAACATAGCTGTGCTAAGCCAGCCACACACAGCCAAGCTGCTGCCCAGTCCAGCTCCATGTTGATTCTCCACTTCTGGGGCTCAGAGGTGGTTTACAAAGGGTGCTTCCTTCTACATATTTGCAATACTGTATGTCCCACTTCCTGCCACAGACTTGAAAATATAAAAATAAATCTAAAACTGAAAAAAAATGGTTGAGAGAGCCACATGGAAATGTGGTAAGATGTGCAAGTGATATAAACAAAACCAACAAGCTGCTTTTATTATTCAGGAAAGTGTTTTTAAAACACATCAAAATTGATCAAAGACCTATTATTATTTGTATCATAGTAGCACTTAGAAGGCCACAGCCAAGACCAGAGCTCCATTATTCTAAGTACTATATAAATACACAGAGAAGAAGAAATAAAACGACTATCCTCGTAAAACGGAACTGAGATACATGGAGATAAGGTGACTTATCCAATGTTGCACAGGAATAGCTGTAGCGGAGCCAGGAACAGAATCCAGATTTCAAAGTCCCTGTCCAATGCCTTAACCACAAGACCATCCCCTTTCCCTCTCCAGTACTTGGAGGGTGGGGGGCAGGGAACATCAGCTAATTTGTCTTATTATCAAACTACAGATAGCTCGTTGGAGCTAACCAATGATGATTGTAGGCAAAAAGATAAGGCGATGTACATTATTGGTATATCAATAGCAGCTACTATCAGAAGAGAAAAAATTATTGGAGGGTCCTTGTTTTCAAGATGAAATTTAGATTTAGATACCGTGTGTGTGTGTGTGTGTGTGTGTGTGTGTGTGCGTGCGCACGCGTGCTAGCTTGCTAAGAACTGCAGTGAGAACACGGTGGTACAGGATTCACTACAGGTGCTCTACAGGCACTTCTACACTGCAATAAAAACCTGTGGCACCAAGTAACGAGCCCAGATCAACTGACTCGGGCTCACAGGCCTCAGAGCTAAAAAGTGCAGTGTAGATGTTCGGGCTGGAGCCTGGGCTCTGTGGCCCTCCTCTCTCACAGGGCCTCAAGACACCAAGTTCCAGCCTAAGGCCAAATCTCTATACTGTATTTTTTAGCCCCACAGCCGAAGCCCCACGAGCCTGGGTCAACCGACCCGGGCCAGCCGCAGCCGTGCCCAGTGGTCTTTTATTGCAGTGCAGTTAAACACTACAAGCCCACCTGTCCCCCTGGAGGTACGTCCATGCTTATGCAGCCCAGACTGAAGTCCACACCACTGCATTTTCACTGTTATTTTTACTAAGCTACCTAGAGTAGAGTTAACACAAATATGTCTGCAGGAACTGCAAATTACAGTGTCAGCGTAGCTTAAGACAAAGATCTGATTGTTAGGGATAAATGGGATAGAACATTTAAGGAAACACTGCCAAATAAGTTAGGACTAAACACTGATTTGCCTTGAGTGTCGTAAGAGTTCATTCCACAATTGCCCCAATGCACTTCACATTCATACGATGGCAAGAAGAAGGACTGATGTACAGGTTACACTCTGAGATTCAGCTAGTCTAGTATTTGAGTTTGCACTTTAATTTTTCTGAGACACAAGCTACAATTTAAAAAATAGCAGGAAAATCATGGAACTAAAAATTACAAGAATGTCTGTAAACTTGCTTAAGCTAGGAATGTACCTATTTCTACCTCCTGAGGGAAGTGATGGTGGGGGCAGGAAACAATGTCTATGTAGATTTAACTATTTTTACAACATTTTCTCATGAACATTTTAACACCACACTTCTTTTTTTAAAAACAAGTTACATTTTAAATTCCCCTTCCTCCTCCAAAAAACTGTTATGAAGGTCTCAGCCCCTTAAAATTAACCTATCTATTATAATGATAATACCAGCTAGCTCTTATACAGCACTTTTCATCGTTAGATCTCAAAGCACAGAACAAAGGTGAGTATCATTATACTCATGTTACGGAAGGGGAAACTAAGGCAAATGGAGGGAAGTGACTTGCCTGAGTTCACCCAGCAGGAGAGTGGCAGAGCGGCAGAGCCAGGAACTGAACTGAACCCAGGTCTCTCAAGCCCTAGACCCGTCCCCTATCACACTGCCACCCCATCAAGTCTCTGAAGACTTCCTGGATGCAGTCCAGCGTGAATGAAGAGGGGAAAGACCTCCAACTTTAAGTGAAATGGCCAAACCTGCTAAAATGCCACAAAGATCTTCAATTTATCCTCACTGGGGTGAGACGGAGGAGAGGGAGGGAATTATTAACATTCATTCTCAAAACCATCTTGGAATTCTTGTGGGAAGCTCTTTCAGTTTGCAAGTCCAATTATTTCCCTCACCAACTGCGGGTAGGTGAGCAACACAGGCCTTGAATCTGGATAGCAATGTAAAAAGTACATGTAAAAAAGTCTTATCAGGACCAGCTTTTTATATAAGGTGCTGTCATAAAACATAAGTCCCAATTCTGAACCTTAGTGTCCAAAATGTGGTTGCCTGCATGAACCTTCCAAGCTTAATTACCAGCTTGGATCTGATAGCGCTGCCACCAGCCAGAAATTCCAGTGTCTGACTCACTCTGGTCTCCCCAAAACCCTCCCTGGGGACCCCAAGACTCAGATGCCCTGAGTCTCACAACAAAGGGAAATAACCCACTTCCCTTCCCCCTCCTTTCTTCCTCCCAGATCTTTCCCGCCCTGGGTACACTAGGAGATTACACCTGCTTCAATCCTTGAAACACAAACAGAGAGAGATCAGGTTTCTCTCACCCTCACTCAGAGTCCCTGCAAATGCAAGCTTTGTAACTCTAACACAAGAGATTTTCTCTTCCCCCCGTCTTCTTCCTCCCACCAATTCCCTGGTGAGCTGCAGACTCAATTTCCTTGAGCCCCAACTAAGAAAAAATCCAACAAGTTTTAAAAAGAAAGCTTTATATAAAAAGAAATAAAAAGACTAAAAATGGTCTCTGTATCAAGGTGACAATATACAGGGTCATTGGCTTAAAAGAAAACAAATGAATAAACAGCCTTATTCAAAAAGACTACAATTTAAAACATTCCAGCAACTACACACATGTAAATACAAAACAATATAAAAACCTATATTGTCTTATACCTGTACTTACAACTGGGAAACAGAAATAGAAAGTCTGGAGATAGAGAGATCACTCTCAGAGCCGAGAGAGCAACAGAGACACAGACAAAGACACACACCCAAAAATTCCCTCCCTGAGCTTGAAAAATCCAGTTTCCTGACTGGTCCTCTGGTCAGGTGTTTGGTTCCCTTTGTTAACTCTTTACAGGTAAAAGAAACATTAACCCTTAGCTATCTGTTTATGACAGGTGCAGGACCAGATAACTGGGTTTGGTCACGGTGCTTTCTCATTTGGTTGCACTGAAATAAATCAGTCGACAGAGTTGATCATCCCATCCCATTGTCCTGCATGTCCCATTCTTGTCTTTAGTCATTGCTCAGACTTGATGCTTCAGAGGATAACAGAAATACCCATTAAGGTACCTCACAATAATAGTGGGATACATGAGTGCAGAAAGATCTCTACGTTGTTTTCTTATCATCCGTTTAGAATGGTCTACCTTATATGTCTAGGTCTCTCTTTTCTATTAGGGTTCTGTCAAACAATGTTTTTGCCCTGCCCTCATAAATTTGCTATGCAGTACTCTCTAACCTAGCCTTACAAGTATCAGATTCTCCTTATTTAGGGTTAGATTGTGGATCTGTCACTAGCCGTGAATAGGGAGCAGTATGTGGTTTCAGTGCCCCAGGATCGACCAGAGACTGAAATATGAGAAACACAATTCTGTCTCTGGTTATGTCATAGTCTGGACTGGGGGAAATTAGCACCAGTCCTTTATCTGAGGCGTATTAATTCTCCCTCCACATTAGCTCACTTTTGGATGTGGGCCCCCCAGAGTCAAGGCTCCACACACACTCTGTGAAGGAAGCTGTGTAGCAGCCCCATGGAGGATACTGTCTCCACAGCGATACTACATACAATGCAGGTAGCCTGCACCGCGGAACATTTTGTGCATGTTAATTCCTTGGCACTGGGAAAGCCAAAATCTTGCTAATGGTGCTGGGAAGGTTTTAAATTTATTATTTTCAAATGTCTTTCATTGTTTCATTTGTTTTAATATATGTATTACAGAAGACATTTTAAAAAAGTCTTTTACAGCTACAGTTCATGACCACTCTCCTCTATTGCCTTTCCTACAAGCTTTATTCCGCGTTCCTGACTTTATTTTGTAAGTGCCCCCATTTTCCAATCTCAATAAACTTCACCATGCTTGACTTCCTGTGAATCATTGTCTGCGTTCCTCTGTTTCTTTCCATTATTCACACACACACTCACTCAGGCTCTTACTCTCACTTGATTCTCTCTCTTAGGTTCTCTAACAAGATTATTTAAAAGAATTTGGCCATCACCTCAGGAGGTTCATTTCTCCACATAGCCTATAACCAACTTAACCAAGATTCACAGATGTTGCCCCCTTTGGGAAAAGACAAGGATGCAGTCAGACCTGATGACTTAGAAGTTACCTGTCTGCTTTGGTTTGGTGATACGTAACCTGTCACTTAGCTTTTGTATGCGTATTGAAATATAGCTTCATTTTCTCTATTTAGTAATATTTTTCCTAGATGGCCACCCAGTAGGTCTGTTAATGGAAGCAGAGACAGTGGAAATTAGAGTACTGGCAATTTGCATGATGAGTACTAAGAAGAGTAATTTAAGCCTATTACTGGTACATTACATGTATTCAGTAAAATACAAAGAAGAGCAGCAGCAATTTGTAAATGCTACAAGCCTAGCTGGCATTTTCCATTTTAAACCCTTTTTCCTCTGTAGCAATTTAACACTCAACCACTTTCATTTGTGTCACGGGCTACAGTTCCATACACAGATTTCATTCGGATGACAGTCTATTTCTTTAAAAAAAATTGGTTAAAATTATTGTTTTTAGATGATTTACTATATTGTGACATTTTGGTTGCCTCCATCTTCTATTTTTAAAACACAGATTTGTGGGCACTTAGTCCTCAATTAGATTTGATATTTAGGAAATTACATGAAGATGTGCTATGAAGGTTTTACCAGCTTGAGTTTAGGATGGCTGCATTAGTCACGGAGTGACAAAGCCAAAGAATGAAACCTTTTAGCAGTGCAACACCACACCGCCATGAGCTCTATATGTGCCATGACCCATATTTCACAGAAACGAAGAAAGAAATGTTCTGGACAGGATTTTGTTTCAAAATGTTATCAGAATATTTTCATTTTTCTGGCTATAACACCTGGTGACACATGAGTCCAACCGATAAAGACTTAGGAGAGGAAAGTTATATCCAATCCATTTAATACACCTAAACTAAACAGAAAATTGTTTAGGTATACAGATTTAAAATCAGATATCTCATGATAGTCCTGAAATAGAACAAGTGCTGTATCTTCAGTGGGAATGCCCCCTTTCCAAAGGGATAAAGCTTTTTTTTTTTTTTCCTGGCCAACTTCGGTTTTTAAACACTTTCCATCACCAAGTTACCAAAGTACCTTACAAATTTTCAAGTCTATATGAACAGTCTACAAGGTGACTTGATTTTTCACTTCTCTCACAAGTAGAAAGGGTTAGAATTTCATTTCTTTGTTCATCTCTGCATTCTGAAAGTGGGCAGAGTAGTAGGTGGTGATTAGCTATGGGTTGTCGGTGCACACCGGTGGGTGGGAGCTATGCTATGCTATGAGAAAGCAATGTGAAGAGGCACATTTCTTATTGTCTTGAACCTCATTGAGTTCATGGTCAAAGATTAGCCCTTTCTGAAGCAAGTTCCTCAGCTTTCAGCCAGCTGCTGAAAAGGCTCAAATCTCATTGCTCCTCAGGACTGCAGCCACCGCAGGAGGTTCTACTTACAAGCAGCACGCAGAATTTTAAATTCAAAGTTCTGAAAGGACTGTGCTAAAACTGAGCTCTTCCAAAAGACTACAACTTTGAATACCACCAAAACACAACTAATTTGAAGAGCACACTGAATTCTATATGGCAGGGCCACACACCATCATACTTGAAAATATGCACTTCAATAGGAGTATACTGAATTGGCAAGAGTGGCAAAGTAGATGTTGCAATGCAGCTGCTTTATGCTGCACCAGGAGAGCAAGATGGCCATAAAGCCACCATAGCTGGCAATGGGGGAAATCCCTCCACTGTAGGGGAGGTCTGGTGTTTGAGTCAGTGTAATGTATAGGTGGAGAAAAGATGGCACAGCTGGTGCCTCCCTAGGTTTAGCTGTCACATCAGCCCCTTGGAGGCACTCTCAAATAGTATTGTGATGAGAGGCATATAATAGATAGAAAGAAAGCCTCACAATCGTTACTAGATTTTATGCACCATCAACTCTTCGGGTGGTAGAGAAGTAGCATTCCCATTTTACAAATGGGGAATGGAGGCACAAAATGTATTAAGTTACCTGCCCACAGAAGTCTGCGGCTGTGCCAGAAACTGCATCTTGGGCTCCGAGTCCCAGCTCAGTTACTCTACCCACGAAATTATCCCACTGACAGTTACTACTAATCAGAACAGCCCTCTTAATTAGCCTTGCTGTTACAATGTATGCCCAAGAATCACACTGGTTCACAGACAAGCCAAGAGTGCAGAACCGTGTGCCTTAAATCCACCTTTGAACCACCACTATTTGAGCTGCATAGCTCCACAAGATCTGGACCATTATTTAGTTCCTTATTTTTTAAAAAAAAGTTATTCAAATTAAAATATGGTTGATTGCACCCTTTTCCCTCCTCTTGATATTGAAGAGGAGACAAGAGCCACTGCAGAGCCCCCACAGGAATGAGTCATCTGATCACAGCAGGTGGTCTGATACTAAAGGTCCCTTCATGCTAGACGATAAAATGTTGGCAGACTTCTAATGTAACAGGTTAACAGAGATAGTAATGCTTTGTTATTGCCTTTAATACCACAGTGAAAGGGATACTGTCCTGAAGTTCATGTCCAGAATTTGACCTGCCTGAACGCTTTTTATGTGATGGGCATCTCTGCCATGTTCACAATAAATATTTGAAGAAGAGAAAAAGAAAAAAAAACAACACCTTGCCTCTCCAGAGATTTTTTGGTAATGATCCAGTGACAGCTCCTCAGCTAGTTTAAGTCTTCACAGGACATCAAATGGATTTGCCACCCCCCTTGTTTAGATTGGATGCAATTTTGTTTTGTACTAAGCTAGCTCTTCGCTAACAGAGAGAGCACAGGTTCATTGCAAGAACTCTGCTCCTGCACAAGAAAAGAATTAAAAAAACAAACCATGGTGGGGATCAGAGAGGAGAACCAATGTTTGCCAGAAAGAAAAGTGACAACAATAGAGCAAGGACAAAAGCATAGATTTTAATAGAGAAAAGAACAGAAATGGCATTTTATGTTTCTAGTTTGCAGTGTTGTAGCTGTGTTGTGTCTCTAGCGACCTGGGACCAAAGTATATCTTCTATTGGACCAACGCCTACTGGTGAAAGAGACGAGCTTTCAAGCTTACACAGAGCTGAACAAGAGCTCTCAGCTCCCCACCAGCACTTCCTTCCTCTCAATTTATATGCTCCCAGCTGCTAAGGTTGCTTGCTCCTCAGATGTAGCTCTGCTCAGTTAATTGACCTTCTAGTTAGGACCCACTCAATCTATGTTGGTGCTATTAGAGTTACAGGGTGTTGAGTCAGTTGCTAACTCTACACACCCTGTTACATGACCCTTTAAGACAGACTAGAAGTACTGGCTTCTTTTAATCAAAAATGCAGTTGATACAAGCTAAGGGAGAGATAAAGGTATTAATTCCACCTAAAGTAAGCGAAGTGGGAGCCCAACAAACAAACAAAAAAGAAAAAACACACCTCAAGGCATTTTTGCTTTTTCTTCTGATGAGCCAAAGAGCTATTGTAGACGGGCATCTACATAGGAATGAATGGGGGGGGGGGCGGGGCGTGGAAAGGAACAGTACCTGGAACAGATATGCTTACCAAACCAACCCAGAAAATGTCCTGGTTACTCGATTACTAAAAATGATTTTGCTAAGAAAATATTCAAAATAAATAAATCACATTAGTAAGTACAGATCTACAATATGTGGTGATTCCCTTAAATAATGATTTAGAACTTGGATGGGAGAAAGGGAGCTCCGGATGTTTACACTGTAATTCAGATCATTCATGGGATGGATGAGTAAGCACATAATGTTCCATGGAACACGTAAAACAAATATTTCTTAATCAATAGTCCTAAAATCAGAAAGATTGTGAAGATGAGAATTATTAGGCTGCATATTGTAGGCCTGGCTTGACATGAGTAATTAGACATGGATGAAGCTTCATTTTTTGGGAGACAGGATTAGGAGGTAAATGAATTAGCAGAGTGGAAACAGAATGTCTGTGCTAACTAAAATAGTTTACTGATCCACTTACCTAAGAGACAGAATGCCTGTACTAGCTAAGATAAGGGGGAACAACATCCAAGGAACCGTTTACAGTGGACAAAACAACAGTGGATGAGATAAGCCTGGAACATAAGATGAGATAAAGAGTAAGTCATGCGTGGACAAAGCATGCTGTACAGGGATTGGTTCCTACAAAGTAACAAAGTCAATATCAAAATGTGTAATGCAATATATAGTGAAAGCAACATAGTGTGTAAATGTATATAAAGGAAGAGCTTTTCTGTGCTGCCTGGTACGCCCTATACACACCCTCTACGCTCGAGTTTGATCAACTCAGAGTTACTTTGCTACATGCCAAATAAAGATATCTAAGTGGCGAAATCTGGAGTCAAACTGAGTTCATGGGAAGCCAAGTGGAAAGAGATCTCAGAGGGAATCCCAACCTAGTGGTGCTGTCACTCGGGTTCCATTTGTCTGGAATATGTGTGTAGCTTTGCTATCAAAAATTGCAACCAAACAGTTTAGCAATGGCACTGGAAGGGTTCAAATTTAAGAAGGTTTCCAGGGCACTGGAGAAGTGTATTAGATCTAAAGGAGGTCCCCATGGACTCCCTGGGAAGTGATAAGGGGAGACTGAGACCAGGTAAAAAAGGAACTCCACAAATAGTATTAAACAAGAAATGAAAGCCCTTCTAAAATAGTAAATTATATTATAAAATTCTCCACTAAAGAAAAATTCAACAACATAAAGGAAATTAAAAAAAATGTAGAATATGTAGGTAAAAGAATGCTTGGCAAAGGCCAGCAAAAAGATCTGTTAATTGCCACTAAACCTTTAAAAAAAAAAAAAAAAAAAAAAAAAAAACAAGAAAAAAGACCGCGGGACGATCAGAGAAAAAAAACAGTAATTGTAGCTAAAGACTGAGTGCATAAAAGCACAAAGATAATCTCAGAACCCCCAACAGAAAATCAGTTGAGAAATGTGTCAGTTTAGAAAATAAGTAAGTAATTTCAAGAAAGAGAGTGAAGAATTAAAGGGAGCATTTAGAACTTTTCAAAGTGCTGAAGCGATTAAGCAGGCTAGTGTAGTAAAAGTATTAAATGTAACATTAAATAAGAAAGGGAAAAAAGAATGCTTAGTTTCATAATACAACCTGGTTATGGCAGTACAACTTAATGCACTCTCACCCAGTGTAACTTTGATAGTCAAATTATGCAAGGGAGGTCAGGTAGTGACAACCACTACGCTTTTGTCCCTAAAACCCTTTAGAGCAGTGTTACCCAAACTTGGGATGCCACTTGTGTAGGGAAAGCCCCTAGCGGGCCAGGCCGGTCTGTTTACCTGCTGCGTCCGCAGGTCCAGCCGATTGCGGCTCCCACTGGCCGCAGTTCGATGCTCCAGGCCAATGGGAGCTGCTGTAACCAGCACGGGCCAAGGGACGTACTGGCCGCTGCTTCCAGCGGCTCCCATTGGTCTGGAGCAGCGAACCGTGGCCAGTGGGAGCCGCAATCGGCTGGGTCTGCGGACGCGGCAGGTAAACAAACCGGCTCGGCCCTCCAGGGGCTTTCCCTAAACAAACGGCATCCCAAGTTTGGGAAACACTTCTTTACAGTCATTCTGAAGGAAAATGGGCCCTTTCCCCAAAGCAGCAGTCTGTAAATAACCATTTGTAAATGACCGCTGTAGGCAGAGAGACAATCTGATTTGCATTATTTGACTGTGGACAATTTAGTCAAAATTACTCAAATGGAAACTCCTTATTTCCTTTTAACTTGGCTGCCACTAAATGTATAAGTAGAAAATGTAATCTAAGGACAGTTGTGTAAAAAATAATTAGAGCAACACAAGGAGTGTGAGCAAAATATTTAAAGAAATGCAAATATAGTTATGTAATTATGCAAAATGGTAAGGACCTAAGCACAGATTCCTGGCTTGTAAAACCCCATTTCATATGTAGAAATGAATTGGCTTTTAAAAAACTCCACTAAAAATTAATTTATCTTTCATTCAAAGTTGCAAAAACTGACAGACACTTTTTGAGTAGCTGACAATATTTCCTGGTAGTCTATGCTAAATTTTTTTTTTTTTTTTTTTTTTAGCATTTGTTAATTTGAGTACCTCGATGTTATTATGAAGTTCAACATCTTTTTAAATAAGGACTAGAGCAGGGGTAGGCAACCTATGGCACGGGTGCCAAAGGTGGCACATGAGCTGATTTTCAGTGGCACTCACACTGCCCGGGTCCTGGCCACTGGTCCGGGGGGCTCTGCATTTTAATTTAATTTTAAATGAAGCTCCTTAAACATTTTAAATACCTTATTTACTTTACATACAATAGTTTAGTTATATATTACAGACTTACAGAAAGAGACCTTCTAAAAACTTTAAAATGTATTAGTGGCACGCAAAACTTTAAATCAGAGTGAATAAATGAAGACTTGGCACACCACTTCTGAAAGGTTGCCGACCCCTGGACTATACTGTAGTTGTGGCTGTGGCAGGGACAGCCAGAACCAGAATAGCAGGAAAAAACACTCAAAATCCTTTTGTATTAAAACAGCAGCAGCTAAAAGAGCTGCAAGAGGAAAATAAAGAGATAGTGCACCTCTGAAGTAACTGCAGGAGAGTGGTGGTGAGGGGGAAGGCGAGGGATCACAAGATTAGCAATATTAGAAACACTGAACCTTACCATGGCTCTAAGTAATCAATCACTTTGATAGGGTTACATGAAAAATCCCTCTGTAGTCACAAAACATTTACACTTCATGTAAAAATTAATATAGGTAACAATTTTACAGCAACTAAAGGGTAAGGATTGCACTACCGAAGAAAAGTTGATTCCCATGAAGCATGTAGTGTATACCATAAAAAGAGTCAAACAAATGTGAATAAAATATGCTATTTAATTAAAATCCTACAGAAGCTCCAAAGAGGAGCCACAATAGGTTGTATTTTCTTTTTCAGATGGCTGTGTGCTTTAAAAACAAAAACCAACCCAGCACCGAGAAAGATCAGTGAACATAAAAAATGGAGCTTAACCATTATCAATTTTATCCAAAAGTTCTATTTAACTGTAGTGTATGGTAAATGTTATTAAAAAGTAAAAGCCTGTATGGTAGCGTTTTGTAAATGGAAAAAGAATAATTGTATTAAAACTAAAGATCTTAGGGTTGCCACCTTTCTAATTCCTAGTAACCGGACTTCTTCACCACCTCTTCCAAAGCCTGACCCCCTTCACTGCCTCTTTCAAGGCCCCACCCCCTTCACCCGCTCCTCTCCTCCAAATGCTTGCTGGATCATCTCAAGGAGCCTACCTGCAGGTAGGAGACAGCCCCAGCTGAACAAGGATTGGTGTGGGTTAATGACCCAGCACCTTCCCCTGCCCTGCGGGAACCAGACTTTTGGTTCTGGTGCCATTTAGAGTTGCCAGGTCCCCAAAAACTGGGCACCTGGCAACCCCCACTGGCACCCAAACATATAAGCCAAAACGTGTCTGGCTAAAAACTGGACAGGTGGTAACTCTAAAGCAGCTGTATAAAAAACTGAAATGCCCTAAATTAAAAACTAATCCAACTGATGACAGCATTAAATCTATTAAAATGTTGTTCAATTATATTAATGTGCTAAGAATTATTAAAAATTTCACCAACTCTGCAGTCGCTGGGCTTTGGTCAAAAATTATTAAAAACTATTAAAAGGACTTTATAGATAATAAAGTAAAACTTTAAAAATGCTTAAGCCAGATAAAGTGGGGCAGCAATGAAACTTGAGGGAGCTTGACGGAATTGGCATGGGAGTTGAGCTTTTCAAGAGTGGTATATTGCACTAAAACGAAGCTCACAGAGATGCTGCAGGAACACCAATATACAAAATAAAGTTACTTTTCTACCATAAAAAGGTAAAAGGCAAAAATAATAATGAGTGAAATATATGCTACATAAAGTAAAAGAGTAACACAGAACAAGAGAGGTTGCCTTCCCGTATCACCATAGAAAAGTTAAAATATTGGTACAAGAGAGTGAATACTATTGGCATAGGGTAATAAAAATTAACAAGAGTCCAATACCACAAAGTCTGGGGGAGGGTGGAAACAACAACAAAAACACCTTGGTCAGAGTGTTACCAGTAAAAGTACTGGAAATCACTGCAATTCATATGGTGTGGAAGAAATAGTTTTTCCTCCTCGAATACTGCAATTCAAAGTCTGGAAAGCCTGACACTTGAAATGTTATTTGCACCTGGGAGACTCTTACCTGTGCAGGTGTAATGTATACAGAGTTACCAGCATGTGAATTCACTCTGGGGCAACTTCTTCCAAATTGCAGTGTGGTTGAGACGCTGGGATGTTGGTAAAGTATCCCAACACATATTAGGCACAAGCAAGACTGCAAGTATGGTGGTACCCTCCAGTACCCTGTACCTGCAAGAGAGTTCTAGTCGGTACGGGGTACTAGAAAGATGTTGGGCTGCCAGATGGCCCTATGCCGGCAGCTCCACTCCCTCCTGTGCTCTCCCAGAACTGCATAGCCCCACCAGAGGACACAGCTGGAGGGTCGGGGCTGCACTCTGCTCCTTTCCTTGCTGCCACAGCAGGGAAAGAAGCAAAACGTGGCTAGGGCATTTGATGGGAAGGAAGTGGCTTCCCCAGCATCTGTGAATAAGCACATGAATGGGAGGAGGGAGAGTCTCCACCCACCCATTCTCACAGGGGAAGTGTGAATCACACTGGCTCAAGTGTAATCTCCCTGAGGTCAGATTCAGCCCCCAAGGGAGCCAGTTCACTGCCTGCTCTTATCAAGGAAATTCAGGCAGAGCTGAGCCATGCCGTGTTTCACCTTCCATCCAAGATAGCGAAACTGAGGCAGTTAATGAGTACTGCCAAATGTATGACACCTGTCCAACTGCCCAATGCGGGAGTAAAGCAGATGCCTGGGAGAATGCCTGTAAGCCTGTCACTTGAAAGATGTTGCATATGGAGAGACTGGGAGAGAGAGAGAGAGAGACTGGGAGAGAGAGCGAGAGAGCAATGGGACAGCTCACCCTAGAGCCACAACAATATTGATTTAAAATGTTAGAGATGCATATAGTCAATGAAGAAACATGTTGACTGCATGACTCTGAGATTTCAAATTCTGAGTCAGAAATATGGCTTCTTGGTTTTTCGTGTTGGTGGAATATACAGAATGTAAGTTCCATGCCATTTCACAGTCTGTGGGTCTGCAAAACACTCCAGTGTAAAATATATTCTATGCTAATTTATATATAAGAGTAAATAAAAAACAAATTAAGTACCTTAAATATTAGAAGAATAATTAACAATCAAATTACTAGTCATCATCCTGGTAATTTATGGGTACACACTAGGGACTCTATCCACTGATGCAGATCCTGGCAGAGGGCTCCCAACGGCAGGAAATCTAGCTCGGGAGGGGGCAGTTGTAAGCATTCTGTTGCAGGGGGTGGGAGGGCTGGAGCAGGGGAGCAGTGACTCAGTAGCTGGCAGTGCTTACCAGAGAAGGAGAACGACCATTCTGACCAGGAAATGTTCACTGAATCCTATTCATTCTTAACAGCACAATACATATGCTAATGAACTTAAACAAAAGCTTTGTTTAAGTTCGTTAGCATACGTATTTTTGTTTTACCAAATCAGGACCAAGTCAAAGGCACAGGAGTTGGTCCTTAGTGTCCTCCTCAAACAATGCTATGAAGAAGCTGACTGTATGAGCACAGAAGCTTAGTTTGGATATAAGGGAGGTACTGATTGTGTGTTAAGGGAAAGTGATATGATTGTCCTTCCTAGCCTTCTTTCATTTAAGAAGGTTTTAATTTGGGATGCTGCTGGATCCTCAATGACCCCTGGAAGTAGAGGTGGCACCAGGGGCCCAAAGCATCATTTTACAACTTCATCTGTTTAACAAATGGAGTTGTAAAATTTTAGACAGGTAAGGCGGGTGTTGGAGGGGACAGGGAGAGCGTGGTGGCCCTAGGCTGAGTGCAGGGCAGGGAGGAATCACATGGAGGGTCAAGTGGGGAGGTAACGTGCCCCCCCTTGTGTCCCTCCCATAACTGCAGTACCGGCAAGAAATTATTTCTACTTGCACCACTAGGCACTAGTTGGTCAAGAGTTTCAGTGTAAATTCAGCTCAAGATGGACTTCACATTTGTGTTGGATGTTCCTCTAATGTGAGCATCCATGAGAAATCCACTTAAAGGTACTCTATTTATGTAAGCTCATGATGTTCTGGAGCACATGCAGTGTGTCTGTCCACATTATTACTGCCTTCTGAAGCAGTATGCTATCAAATTCTCTCCTTTTAAAAAAAAAAAAAGTTATGAAATACATGGCCATTCTTCACTATATCAAATATAGAAGTTAGAGCAGTATATAAGAAATAAGTCTATTTTGAAATATGTCTTAATCTGCACATAACATGCAGCAGAAGCACAAGCCTAAACTTGTGTTTCAAATCTCCCTTAAATTCTTCCAGCATACAATAACCTCCAACGATACTGTGACTATGGCACTGTACCAAATCAGTTAGCAGAAAAACCCCTTACAACACAATATTAAGGGCATTTAAAAAAAATTCAGAGCATGCTACTGCTATTTAAGGAGAGACCTTTTTATTTTTTTTAATTAGTTAAGAAAAATCCAAGTCGACAGTGTCCCTTTAATGTCTTGAGTGCTTTACACTCTGCATGGTAGCCTTAGGAACATTAAATATTATATTTTATATAGGTTCTTATACCACATGCATCATTGTAGTATCCAAGCACTCTCCAGTAGTGCATTAAACAACGCAACTATACATCTGTAATGTGTTTGTTCTCTCACCCACTCCCCAGAGGAGAAGCATGTGCAATGGACTGTCTTGTTTTGCTAGGTTTTGCATGCAGGGAGGCAGAGAGACAGAGAAACAGAGAGAGGGCAAGGTCCATAAATAATGGACTTGCCTCTGATGTTTCATCTCAGAGGAGGGAAGTCAAGACAGTTTTCATTACCATGAAATCTACCACCAAGCCTATTACTTAAACCAAAAATGTCAACATTAAGACAAACCAAGTAATTAATCTTGTAGTTCACCTGGCCCTACAGTGCCACCTTTATTCTCCTGGAGTAGTGCCTTACTGTACTATGGGGTTTCTCACAGAACAAAGTTGTCATGGTATAAATCCCCACTGTGAACCTTAGAGTCCAAAAGATGGGGTACCAGCATGAATTCCTCTAAGCTTAATTACCAGCTTAGATCTTGTAGTGCTGCCACCAACCAGGACTTGCAGTGCCTGGTACACTCTGGTCCCCCCAAAACCTTCCCAGGGGACCCAAAGACTCAGACCCCCTCACCAAGAGGCCATACAGATTCAAGCTCCGTGAATCTAAAACAAAGAGGAAATTCACCTTTCCCCCCTCCCCCTCGGAGAGAGAGACAGAGATAAAACACAGAGAGCAGGTTTTTCCTCCCCCCTTCTCTCCTTTCTCCCACCAATTCCCTGAGGAGGGCAGACTCCCTCCCCTGGGGTCTTACACAAGATAACCAAAAAAACAATTAGATTCTAAAAAAAGAAAAGCTTTCAATAAAAGAAAGAAAAACATACAAGTTGTCTCTGTAATCAAGATGCTAAATTTGTTACAGGGTCTTTCAGCTTATAGACACTAGAGAGAATCCTCCCCCCAGCATACATACAAATTGCCACAGAGATACAATTCTTCCAGCCAAATACAAATTAAAATTCTACCAGCCAGATACACATTTGCAAATAAAGAAAACAATCAAAAAGACTAAACCGCCTTTCTACTTGTACTTACTATTTGAACAGAAAATTAGAGAGCCTGTAGGTACGTCCGGTCACTCTCAGAACCCAGAGAGAACAACAGACAAAGAAAAAAAAGCACATAAAACAAAGACTTCCCTCCACCGAGATTTTTAAAGTATCTTGTCTCCTGATTGGTCATCTGGTCAGGTGTTCCAGGTTCACTGTTTGTTAACCCCTTACAGGTAAAAGAGACATTAACCCTTAACTATCTGTTTATGACAAAAGTACTATTCGATGTGAATAAGGTGGAGAATTTGACCCTTTGCAGTTAAGGATCTCTGATTCAATTTAATGTCTGAGAATATATTTCTTTTTAGTGGAGACAGTAACAATATTTAGTTATTTCAACAAAAGTCACCTTCTCAGAGTTACAAAGTCAATTTGTAAACTCAAGCCCGGGAGTTGGATGGCTTAAATATGGAAAGAGAACATGTATGAGGAAAGTGCTAGCAGTTCAGCAATGAAATGTACTGTGGGGTTCTCTGGTAGTCCCATAAGCTATTTCCAGTCTTGGTTTACTATCATAAGCCCCAGTTCAGTAAAGTAGGAGAGTTACTCACCTTGTGAAGTAACTGAAGTTCTTCAAGAATTATGTCTCTGTGGGTGCTTCTCTTCAGGTACCTGTGCACCTTTGATCAGAGATTTTTGGTGGCATTGCCTGTATGGCCCATGCATGGACCCTGCATATCCTCATGCATCATACCAAGGCTCTATAGGGTTGCATGTATGAACTGCCCTCAGTTCCTTCTGCACCACAAAGTCTATAAAGGAGAACTCTGAACAGAGGGGAAGCACTCACAGGGGGACACATCTTAACAGTTGTTCTTTACTGCACAAGGTGAGTAACCTCTCCTTCCACTTTGAGTAGTGTCCCTTTGGGTACCCCACTTCAGGTGACTGCCCAGCAGTATCCCCAACAGGAAGAGGAAGCTTCAGAACAGAGTCTTGTCTTTAAGACAGAACTACGTTCCAACTACAACTCTGGATCTAAAGGTATGAACCAGAAAGTAATGGTTGGAGAAAGTATGTAGAGAGGTCCAAGTTACAGTTCTGCAGACTTCAGTAAATGCTGCGTTACTTAAATATGTTCCAAATGTAGATCGTGACTTTGCAGAATGAGTTAACACTCCAGAAGGAGGTTGAATATCAGCAGAGTCATAATATGAAATAATACACCCCAAGTCCATCTTGAGAGTCTCTGGGTGGAGACTGCAGATCCCTTGGACCTGTCCACAACTGAAATAAGTAGTCTAGGAGACTTTTGGAAAGATTTGGTTCTGTCCAGATAGAAGGCTAATGCTCTTCTGACATCTAAATTATGGAAGGCAAATTCCTGCCTACAGTGGTGTGGTTTCAGCAAAAAACCTGGAAGGTGAATAGTCTGGTTTATGAGAAATTCAGAGGACACCTGAAATGTGGGATGTAGCCACAATGGTACCTTGTCCTTAAAAAAACCCCAACAACACTATGAAAGGAGGATCCACCATGAATGCCCCTGGTTCTCCGACCCTCTGGATGGAAGTGATGGTCACCATGGAAACTCTTTTCATAAATAAGTGAATCAATTAACACATACTTAGTGACTCAAAGAGGTGTTTCATAAGGCTACTAAGAAAAAGATTCAAGTCTCATACAGGGGAGATTCTCTAATCTGTGGAAAAAAGTTCCCAGGTCCTGTGGTAAGCCTTGAAGTTATGGGGTAAGGAAAAAAATATAAATCTATCAGTGAGTGAAAGACTGGGATAGTGGCCAAGTGAACTTGTGACAAGATCTGATCTTTTTAATTTCAACAGGTAGTCAAGGGCAGTGGAAAGAGAAGAGTGAACTGGAGAAACTTGCAGATGCGTAAATTGGGGATGAAATCTCTTCTCTTTCTAGAGGTAATTATCTCTCGCAGATGTCTTTCTGCTGTTAAATAATACCTGTTGTACCTCTATTTAACAGGAGGCCTCCATACACAAAAAGCATCCAAGAGCTGTGCCTGGAGTCACAGAATTGCAGATTGGAGTGAAGTGTCTGACCAGAATGCTAAGACAACAGAGTGCAACTGGTTGGAAGTTTTAATGGTGGACAAGAAGCAGCTGAATGAGGTAAGGATATCAAATTTGTCTCAGCCAGATCAGTACAATTAGAATGGTCCTGGACTTGTCTTGCTTGATCTTGTTCAGTACTTTCAAATATAATGGTGTTGATGAATACATGTAGAGATGAGCTCTTGTCCATGATATGAGGAAGGCACCCCCCCTTGATTGAGGACCTAGTTCCCATCTCAGCAAAATTTCTTGTTTTGCGTTGGCTGCAGTGGCAAAAAAGGTCCACTTCTGGAAATCCTCAAGTTAAAAATAGGCTGTTGAGGACTCATGAATCCAAATGTCACTTGTAACTCTGGGAGACGTGTCTGCTGAGGTCATTGGCCATGATGTTCTGTATACCCAGAAGGTAAGAAGCTGAGATGAGTATCTGGTTGGCTGTGCACCAAATTACAGCATTTACTGCTTTGGCACAAAGTGAGTAGGAATGCGCCCTGCCCTGACAATTGACGTAGAACATGCAGGCCATGTTATCTGTCATGATCTTGATAGACATGGCTCTGATTCGAGGAAGGAAGTGCATGCAAGCTTTCTTAGACATTTGATGTGGAGAAGCTGGTCTTGGAATGACCATTTGCCCTCAATTATGAGAGACCCCAGATGTGCCTCCCCATCCCAAGAGAGATATGTCTGATGTTATGACAGGAGTTGGATCTTTAATAAAATGGGACTCCTGCACAGACCTTGAAGGGTCCTTCTACCAGTCAAGTGACATAGAACCCAGCAAGGGACAGACACTTGTTTGTCCATACTGTGCTTTTTTGGTATATAGACCCCCCTGAGCTATCCCCATGGCATGCTGAGTTATGAATACATAAGCTACCATGTGCCCTAAATGTTCAAAACAACTTCTTGCGGAGGTTTGAGGACTGAGCTGAAGCCAAGGTGTGAAAGGAGTCATCTGTAGACTTTGCAAACTATTTATGACCATCAAAAGGAAGGTTCTCACCTCTGCAGTACGGTGCACCTCCCTAGGGAAGCCCAACAGCTCTAAGCAAGATGCTTGCCGCATCATAACTGCGTTTGAAATACATCAGGATACAGCATCTGCTGCCTCTAAGGAAGCCTGCAATGATGTCCTTACTAAAAGTTGGCTCTTCTGGATAAAGGCCTTGATTTGCTCACAGTGTTCCTCTGGTAGATAGTCAATAAAGGCATTAAGTGTATTGTAGTTCATATAATCATATTTTGACATAAGCACCTGATTTTTGCTATTTGAAACTGAAGAGAAAATTTTACAACCGAAAAGGTCAAGCCTCCTTTGGTCCTTGCGGTAAAAAGTAGACTTAGCATTGTGCTGTCTAACCATGTTCAGTAACTTCATTCACTATCAGGCAGTTCAGTGCAGGATGAGAAAATAAAAACTCAGTCCATAGCTGGAACATAGTGTTTTTTATCCACACACTTGTAAGTGGGTGGTGCAGACAGTGGAATCTGCGGAAAGGTCTTAGCAGGCTCCAGTAATGCTTAACTGACAGGGATGGCTATGTGTGTAGAAGCTGAAGTGTGTAAAATGTCCAGGGGTTTATTATGCGAATCCTGAACCTCCTCTAATGGAATCTGAAGCCCATTGGCAATGCACTGTGCACTCCTTGCTGTATTTTAGGTTGTATGATGACATCATCTGCTATGGGACAATAAACAAGGAAGGAGGAAGAGTTGGGGGGTTTTCAGACAAACTGTAATTATATTTGTAATGTCTCTGGGTCCAGATTTTAATGGCAACTCAAATAACCTCTCTGTTGCAGGCACAATTTGCAACCTTATCAAAACTGTTTGACGCCATCCACCATAGATGGTAGTGGAGACATGACAGCCTTATCAGGTGATGATGAGGATACATTTGTAAGGGGGGGAGGGGGCACTCTTATTAGCCCTTGCTTCCTGCTCCTCAAATCTTTCTTCTTATGGTTGTGATGGTGGCAGTGGAGGCTGAGGAGAATGCGCTTGTTTATGCTCCCTCCATGAGTGAGTAGAGGCTCCCTCCATGAGTGAGTAGAGGAGAATGTGCCTGTTTATGCTCCCTCCATGAGTGAGTGTCAAACTGCACAGGACAGCTTCCAAGGATTACAACAAGCCCACTGCGGGGGGCCATAGGGCAGAGGGGGACACATCCATTGTACTGCAGAGAGATGGGATATTGCTGTAAGTACCAGAGACATATTAGGGTTCAATGGTGCAGACCTCTTAGATCAGTGGTTCCCAAACTTGTTCCGCCACTTGTGCGGGGAAAGCCCCTGGTGGGCCGGGCCAGTTTGTACCTGCCGTGTCCACAGGCTCAGCCAATTGTGGCTCCCAGTGGCCGCAGTTCGCTGCTCCAGGCCAATGTCTGTTGGCCCACGCCACTTCCAGCAGCTCCCATTAGAACAATTTGTATAGTGGGGGTGCTGAGAACCATTGAACCAAACTGTAAACCCTGTATTTGATGGAATCCACTTCAAGCCAGGGGGTGCAGCAGCACCCCCAGCACCCCTCATTCCAGCACCTATGCATGCAATATATAGTGTTGATTTTCTTTCTCTCCTTTAGCCCTGATAATGTGGTCAAGGAGATCCATGTAGAGCAATTGCTCGGTGAAGAATTTTACTTTGATAATCCTTATAATTATGGAAATAAAAAAAACATGACAAAACTTGACCATTCTCTGGAAGTCACACAGCCTTCTTTTTTTAACTGCCCTGAGCCTGAATGCCACTGCTGGCCTCTGTCTAGCCAGCGTACACTGAAGTGATGTATTACTCTGTGCCCATATCCATAAATGAATCATTGCAGGTTAAAATACGTGTAAGTATTTCTAATAAGGTCGCTCAGCATAACAAAGTGCTCATTTCTACTCAATCCATGACACATCAGCAGGACCTTTTGAATGATATAATGTGTGCCTGTCAGGAAGTCATCAGATCAAAAACATTTCCAGATAGGAGAGAATTATTAAGCTAAGGGGTCAGATGTAGCATTATGCCTGCTTATACTAGCATAAATTTAACCAATGCTTTTAAAGGCGAAGTGACAACAATTTGCTAAAAATAAGTTTAAGATCCCCAAATTGTTTACAAATCATTTACATTTTTAAAACAAGCTGCCCAATTTGTAGGAGTGCTAAGCATCCATAAATCCCATCAGAGGTGCTCAGCTTTGGAAAAAAAAAATCTGACCAAAATGTTTGTAAAGCATTTCATCCCAATAAATAAGTGAAGAGTCCTCTGAGTAGGTGGCCATACTCTTAACCATTAAAGGGAAAACATATCAAATGCCTTGAACAGACCAGATAATGTTTCCTTGCACTCCTTGATGTATTTTAAGTTGGATGATGACATCATCTGCTATGGGAAAATAAACAAGGAAGGAGGAAGAGTTGGGGGGACGTTCAGACACACTGTAATTATATTTGTAATGTCTGGGTCCAGATTTTAAATGGCAACTCAAATAACCTCTCTGTTGCAAACACAATTTGCAACCTTATCAAAGGAGACACCTACATGATATTGCATTATTACATTGGTAAAACTATAATGGCATAACTCCCTACATGGATATTCTGGAATAAGAGTTCCTTTTTCTGATTTAGTTTGTGTCACTTTGGAAGTGGTATAAGCTAAACTAGAATAAAGGCGCCCTTATTCTGGAATGAAGGTATCCATATAAGGAGTTATGCCAGTACATTTCCAAATAGATAAACCCTTAGATTATATGTTAATCCTTTTCTGTTTTTCTAAGAGAAGGGAGGTTAGGATAACAAAGGGGACCAAGTTACGACTTGCAATTAGAATACAGACCATCTTGTTGTTCCGTGTTTGTACAGCACCTTGCACAACAGAGTCCTGCTCCATGACTAGGGCTCCTCTATGCTACAGTAGTACTATTAATAATAAACTACCATTAAATTCACTCAGCAAATCTGCACTCAGCCACCCCATTTCTGAGGACATTTAAAATCCATTGCTGTCTGTCCCATTCACATCCAGTACTGTCTGTATGCTTGTGAAGAATATACCAAATACTGCTACTTCCTCGCTTTCAGATGTTATATATTAGACGGCATGATTTTGGTTTCACTGTACATCTTAGCATCTCTTCTTGTAGTTAAAATTGTGTTACTTATGTTATATAACACAAAACGAAGTTTTAACACAAGAAGCATATGCAAGTTACACAGAATGCATCATATAAATTTTCAAAGCACTGAAGTTACCAAAGGTCACACAAGCAAAAACTCCCATTAAAATCCATTAAAGGTTTGTTTGAGTAAGGATTTGAGGAATGAGTCCGTAGCACTCTTCACTGGAAAAGATTCAAAGCAGTTATGCAACATTCTGCAGGGATCTGTGTACAGTTCTTCATAGCTGCAGTGTAGGAGGGGCTCGCACGCATCCTTAACCTTTGTCTATTTATGTCCTAAGACTCAAGGCTCCTTCCAACAAAACAAACAAAGCTTTTATATATATTTTTTATTAGTTCAGTTTACAGCAAACAGCTCTCTCTCCCCCTTCCTCTTTCCTCTCCCCCCCCACCCCCCCGGCGATGCTGTGCTGTTTGAATGGCGGGTGGTGGGGGGAAGGGTAATGAGCTCCCAATCTTGCCAAGTGTGACCTCAACTCATTCTTATTCAGTGATGTCCAGTAGAATCTGACTCTGACAAACATTTGCTCTGTTCCAACGCCACAAGGTTACTGGCTGCGTTCTGTTTTCACTGTTTGTTTTCTGACACTTTCCTGTTGTTTGTGCAAGTCGCAATACGTTAAACTCACCACATTTCCTAGGGCTGGGGCCACCGTAGCATTGCAAATAAAAAAAATAAAATTAAAAAATTAAAAAAGGTTCCACTGTACTCACATTAGAGCAAGGAAAACAGGAGTCAATCTGCTTCTCTTTCAGCAGGAAAGAGCGATACTTGGGGCAGGCAGAGAGTCTTCAAAACAAGAACCAAGAGCAATTCTGAGTTCAACCCTACACACCTCTTTGCATACCTTCAGAACTTCTTTGAGATTGCTTAGCATAGCCAAAAATGAATGGGGCTGTATCTTCCCGCATCCCATGTCTGTGGGGAAAGGCTCCATTCACAGGCAGTGTTGGGAGGAAGCGGGGAGCGAAGAGGAGAAACACAAATCCCAGATGCTATTCCTTTCACTGGGGCATTTCTCCACCAGCACCCTAGATTCTTCTCTTCCATAAATGCTCCTTCCCCTCTACCTTCCTGGCTGTCTCTCTCCCTTCTTAAGGGTGAGGTCTTGTTTCTCCTCGCTCACTCCCCATAAACTGCCCCAATTATTGGGACAGAAGGAACAAGATGTTCCTTTCTCTCCCTCAGCATTTTAGGCTGCTCCTGGTAGAACTCTGAGGCACCCATCAGCCAGTTGCCTTCAGGCAACCAGTGCTGCCCGAGGTATTTCAGCTGCTTGGCCTGACCTCTGCTGAGAAAGGGATTTAGGGGTTCCCAGCTGGCCTAATAATCAACCAACAGACCAAGAGCAGCCATTTACTCTCCCTGACTTGTGACAGCACTGTGTCTAAGCCCACTTTAAGCAAAAGAAATTTTATGAGCCTTCATACTCCAGAAAAACTAGTGTATTGAGAGTGCACCTGAATCATTGATTTTCTTCAGCCAGTGCAGAGAGTGAAAAAATCAATTTATATAACTCTCCAAAAGGGAAAGAAAGAATCTAGATTGTTGTAATTAAAGGGAGAAGTCCTGGTAACATCCACCTACAGGCTTCCTGTCTTGCAGGAAACAAGCCCTGCAGACTCCTCTGGTGTTCATGAAAAGGTTGCAGCTGGTCAGAGCAGCTTTTAACAACAAACAACATCCTTTTAGCTTAATCCAGGACAGAAGTTAATTACCTTTAAAATGGGAGTGAGGCGCAATCCCTGTGAAGTATCATCATTAACACATACCACCTGTACTGATGTCTGTAAGTACTGAGAAAGTCTATATTGCTAGGAAGATTATTATTTCCCTCATCTATCACACGGACCATAAAAAAAAAAAATTCTTTTCCTCCCTTTTCTACTACGTCAAAATATTTTAGGGACCTGATTTTCAGACTGGCTTCACCAGCCCATCCTCTTTATTTTTTTAACACCCACAGGTCTTAGCAGATGGAGTTAATATCATTTAGACATCTAAGTAAGTACCTGATTGTGCCTGCACATTCACAAATAAGGCCCTTTGCATTTGCCAATCCAAGAAAGAATAGATTTTTAAAAGCTGTCCTAAGTGTTCTTAGCATCTCCTCTGTAACACTGATAATGCAACCAAAAGCAATTCCTGAACTCATTACCTGATTTTTTAATGTACTGAATCCCTTACTGCTCCCACTTAAGTCAATGGAAGCAGCAGTATTTTAGACTATCAGACAACAAGCGCTTAGTACAGGTAACAACTGCAATCAAGGCCAGGCAGGAGTACAGGCAAGTCCCACAGTTAGCGCGTAAAGTGAAAACCATGAATAGTCAAAATTACATTGAGTTGAATGGCGGACGGAATCACCCGCACTACAGGTACAGTATTAAAATTGTTATTTTTCTCTTTTTTTTTGTTTTTGTCGACTGCGTAAAGCTGAAATCGCGCATGTTAAATGCACGTAAGATGCGACAGACCTGTATGTTCCAGAGCAAGCCCCGAATAAGGCTGCTGCATAAGGCATATGCAACATCTCACTGAACAGCAAAATACCAATTTTATCACACACAGTTTCTAATGGGAAGAATGTTCACTTTTCAGGCAGAAGCACAGGAATTGCCAGATATGAATCTTCTGAATCTCATATGCTCTACATCAGCGTCTCTTAACCTTTTTGATACCAGGGACCAGCTTGCTGCCTTCCTAAACTGTGTCAAGGAGATCTCAGGGACTGGTGCCGGTACATGGCCCAGTCATTGAGAACCACTGCTGTACATCACATTCTATCTGAAATTGTAAACATAAATGTTTTTGTTTTATTTAAAACAAGAGCCAGCAGCTAGTTTGGCAGAAACATTTGCACAGCACCTGGCACAATGGTGGTCCATGACTGGGATTCCTCAGCACTATGGCAATACAAATAAATAATTTTGAGCAGAAGGCCCAGTAAATTAATCTATTTGATTCTTCAGAAAGACAATGGGGATACACTAGTAGGCAGCCATCTAAGTGAATGAACATTTTCTCTCCCTCCTCCACTCTCAAACGGCTGCTCCCGTAAATCTCAGCTCCACAAACAAACACTTCATGAATTGTCCTCTGGTATTTTTATGCTGCTTGTCCCCAAGTACTGTTAGGCTATAGACAATATGGGGCACCAGTACCACATTGGGCTGTCATAGAAAGGACAATGTGATGCCGTAACTGGACATGCAACACTACCCCAGGGATGCAGCTATGCACATAAGCTCCCAGGGGGTGGGGGGGAATTGATCCAAGAACAGGTCTTTACATCTGTTTATGGAAGAAACGCCTCAGGAATTAATTTAATTTTTAAAAGACAGAGTGCATTAATTGTTAACACTGAATTCTTACATGAAAGCCATGAGACTCAGATAGGGAAGTTTTTTCCCCACACACAAAACAGCCTTATAAAAGAGTTCAGTTTGGAGGAAAATGTTTTTAAAATTACAGGAGCACAAACACACATCTGAAGCTAGCAATCTCAATTTGTTGCACTGGGGTTACTCTAATTCAATTTTTAAAAAAGGGCGAGAACAGATCTATTTTACATTTTTCAAAAGGGAAGGCAGTGGAGAAAATACACATCCTCCCTATCCCCGACAGAAATTCAGGCAATTTTCACAGGTTTGTTCATTTCCGGGCTTAAACCTTTCTCCACCAAATTGTAGTTCACAGCATATTTTTAAATGTGTTTCAAACATCTAGAAATGGGATGTTTTGTCACAGAAAGATGAAACAGAGAAATAATGAAATGAGCTTGACTATAACAGGCCAAATGCCACTATAATTAGATTGCTTACCAATGCATCTGAGCAGTCTTGGGTTGTTTTGTCTCAGTTTATGCAGACAACAGAATTTGTTGGAGCTGCCTGATTAGCCAGATAAAACTCCAGTGTAACGGGAGAGGTGACGAATTATTTTACTGCAGCTATCTATACTGTATACTCATGGACAAAACAAACACTTATTCAGGACATATAGTAACCCATACACTGCAACACTGTCTAAAGGGGCTAATTAGCTCAGCAGGAATGCCGATAAAACATCTCATCACCAGTTTTTGCCTTCCGCAAAGCCGATGACTATCAATTTAAACAGAACAAGCTGTGATAAAAACATGTACATAACACCCATCACCTTCATAGGACAAAACTGACATTTCTTCATATAGCTTTCTTGTAAACATTCAAATCCGTTGGGAAGTTTAGGTTCACAGTGCTTAATTATTAAGAACTGGATCACTTCCTTCTTGGTCAGAAAGAAGACTTTTAAAAACAATAACCAAATGAAAATTTGAAAATTTTCCTTCAAGCAATAACAAAGTTTATAATTCAACACACCAATTTCTGCCAACCCTCATAACAAGCAAAAGTTATGAGGGAAGGGATGGACCTCAGGTAGGTTGTGGGATCTCAAAATTAGTTCAAATTGCTGAACTTTTTTCTCCTGTAGGTCATTTCAATATCAATGCAAATTTTTAAAGTCTCATGTTTTCTAGTTAGGGAGAAATCTGTGGGGACAAAGGAGAACAGCCCTATCATAAGCCTAACTCCCAAATCTGGACCTTAGCGTCCAAAATGTGGGTGCCCAGCATGAACCTCCAAGCTTAATTACCAGCTTGGATCTTATCTCGCTGCCACCAGACAGGAATTACAGCGCCTGCCTCGCTCTGGTCCCCCAAACCTTCCCTGGAGGGACCCCAAGACCCAGAAGCTCTGAGTCTTATCGGCAAGGGAAATAACCCACTTCCCTTCCCCGCTCT
>NC_133769.1:135811423-135876304 GCF_003597395.2 Chelonoidis abingdonii | reverse complement strand
ACCAGCAAGCAAACACCTGTCCCCACCCTCTCTCTTGATGTTCTCACATCAGCACAGGTATTACCAGTTCTATGATCTTTTATTGAAAATAGAACCAAATTTCATTCCACCTCCCTACCCCGAGCATTCAAGGTGATTGTAACCCAACCCAGCCAAAAATCTATCACTTGGGCAACATTCAGATCTGTTTGCTGGATACCTTAGGTAGATTAGTGTAAATGTAAATAAAATCTGTCCTGAAGGTTTCCCCCAGTCCCCAGCTCATACTTGCTGTCAGCGAGAGCTCTTTAGGATTGCTTACAAATATAACTTGGCCAACGTCACGGAAATGAAGCACTGTGATCTCATAAACAACTTAAAAGATTATAAGGAATCTAGTCTATGTTCATACTTTCAAATCATATTACTTTTTCAGATACATGTATTTTATCATACACTTTAATGCTTTAAGTATGTATTAAGTCTCAATTTCAATTCAATTTCAAACAATCATAAATTGGCAACATTCACATAATTATCACAAAACTGGTGGAGAGGTGTTTGGGAATGTTGGGTGGGGTGTAGGTGGTGTGTGTAGGAATCCCTGAACCACTTAAAATAGAAGGCTTCAGTTGTGTGAACAATTTTCATCTTGGCCATTTGCAGAAACAGTAGCAAAGGATTTCCCCACCCAACTCTTCCTGGGACACCTGGATCTTTTTGGATTTCTTTCTGTAAATCTGGAGATAAGGAAATGATGTAGTGCAGTGCAGGACAATTTACTTGGCAATTCATGACTGGAATCAAGCCCATGTCGGTTCAGCCATGTCTCAGAGCCAGATAGTTTTAGATCATGCAGACTTCAGATTTGGATATTGACCAGTGATTGTCTATTGTGCTTGGACAGTTCTATTATGTGCCTAATACACTTTGCATATCTTATGGCCCAATGAATGGGATCTGGTTAATCAGAATATGTTAACAATTGGTAACAGACAATACCAAAATTAATATAATTAACAATAACCAGAGTCCCAAAGGGGGACTCATAATAGCTATCTTGCCCTTCAACACTTTTTGTTGTAAAAAAATCATTTAAAAAGATTCATGGGAAAATATAATGAAGAATAAAAAGCAAGTCATCCTTGAACTATCTTTGAATCCCAGATATTTTGATGCATGTAGTCATAATGATCTCTGGCATGAGTAAGCTACGCATTTTACAACAGCGGAGCAGGTAAGCTGCAGGATTGAGCCACAAATCAATGTTCTTCTGTCAAAAAAGGAAAGTGAAAAGGTATAGATTTAAACATGATTCCTTTAATCCTGAAAGCAGACCTCATTCTCTCTATCTTCCGCAGAGAAGCAGGAGGAGCAACCATTCTCACTGCAGATCCTGCACACCATCAAGGATCATCTCTACCTAACTACGCCTGGAACCTAAGCTTCGACACTTTGTTAAAAGAACTCCTATTGAAAGTATATTGCATAATAAATAATAATACATTGTAAAGATAAATGAATGACAGCATGATAAAGCTCAAAGATAGGAACAACTTTCCTGTAAGTTCATCATAGGGACAGAAGTATTTAAGGTTGTTTATTTGGACAGTGCGTAAGAGAAACCCGCAATGCAGAATAACGATGGAATATATTCTGTTCACAACTTAAGGGGGTGTAGTAAACAAAGAGAAAATAAATTGAAACCCATTGTACTTATAACTAGTATGAGAAGCACATTGCAGGCAAGTCCATCTGTCTTTTTTCCAAGACATTTCAACAAAGAACACCCCAAGTAAAATGGTTGTGTGTGACCCTGAATAAGCCGGTACCAGACCCTCGGTCTTGCCTGTTGCCTAAAAGGAGCTTACTGACATTTATTTGTTTTGTTCTTTTTCATAGTGTCTGAGACTCTTACACCATGTCAATTATGTTTCTTACAGCACCCAGCACAAAGGCTTTTAGTTTCTGGGGCCTCTGGTACCTTTAGTAAGTAATAAATAATAATATGGTCATAATGGCTTTAATTGACCACATGTTGTACTAATTTTTCCAAAGCTTGCTTTTTAAAGATAATTTTACAAAACTCACTCTATAAAGCTTCCGAAGTTTTAGCCTTTTATATTATTATGCCCCTCATTCCCCTAGCACCGCCCAGCCCTGTGGAACACGCCACGCCCCCCAGTGCCGCCGCCTGCAGAAACAGACCCTCCTTCCTCAGCGCCACCCTTCGAAACAGCTGTGGGCCAAAGAGGAAGGTTGGGCGGGAACAGCACACAATGCAAAAGAAATATTCCATCTATGCATGCGAAGAAAGTGGCTGTAGCCCTGAAAGCTTATGTTGAAAAAATTGTAGTCTCTAAGTGCCACAAGTACTCCTGTTCTTGCAGATACAGACTAACCAGCTGCTACTCTGAACCTGGCACAAATAGGGGGGCCAGATCAGCAGAAAATAGGACCCACCCCTCCCCACTGACCCCACCATCACACCCTAGTCCTCCATGCTTGCTGCGCCTCCTAGTCAGTCCTCCACCCACAACTCACCTCCTTTCACTTCCCTCCCCTGCCAGAAACCTCTATGCCTGCCCCTAGAACCCTGCTGGCTCACTGCTTGCTCTTTGTCCACCTGCACTGCCCACCGCTCGCCCCGACTTGCCTGCACCCCTCCCGAGTATATAACCTCATCAAAGACCAGGGGTCACATAATACTGCACACAGCAATCAGTCAGTGCAGGTGTGTGGTAAATCCTGCATTATGCACTTTTGTATAACTTTACATGACTTTGTATTGAACCTTGGTAATATGTATAGTGGGCCCCAAGGTAGATAATTAAAGTAAAAAAAAATGTCTCGTTGCTAGAAGTGGAATGAGATCTTTCCTTCCACTTTGTACATCAATGCCCTAATGGAATGATGAGTGTGAATGAGGAGTGTGGAAGGCAGGCACCTCAGACAGCTGCAACCGGAGAGGTACTGGAGCCAGACTCCAGCCAAGGAGCTTTGCCTAGGGTGAGTGGGACGGAGGCTGGGTGCAGTCTCGGGGCTGGCACGGGGTGGACCCAGTGAGAACAGCAGGGCGAAGACTAGACTGAACCCACACCCAGCCTAGTCCATCCCAGAGCCAGGACTGAAGAGCTTAGTAATGTGTGGCAGGAGGTGCTAGAGACAGGAAAGGGGTTGCAGGGGCGCTGGGCACTGGTGCAGAGCTGGCTGCAGGTGGGGGGGACTGGTGTGGCAGGTCAGGGGTCAGCAGAAGCATCTGGAACCCCAGCCTCTAAGTAGCCCCCAAACCCCTTACCCACCCCGAGCTTAATAGCCTCAGGAGCACTGGGGATGCAGGCCCTACCCCGCACCACCTGCTTCCACTCCTGGCCTCTCCCAGCACTGCTAGTGAGTTCGTGGCGCATCAGTGGGATTCAGTGGACTCCTGTCATGGAGTCCCCGGCGATGCTCTGAACTGCTCCCACTAAGCCAGTCAGGACTTTTGGGGAGCCTCCTCCCTTGGAGCAGACTTGTTCAGGCAAGAGCTCACGTCTCACCTCCTGGGTCTCTCCTGGAGCATTCAGCACCTCTGCCCTCCGTGTGCCCCACAGCGAGCCCACCCGGGGGCCTGGGAAGCCACAGGGTCCTGCACCCCCACTTTGCAGTCAGATGTGGACTCTTAGCCAAGAACAGAGGTATTCGATGGACAGAACAAGGTCTAAAACAAGCTTGTAGATACAGCGAACCGGACCCCCGTCGGCCAGGTTCTGGGGGCAGTGAGCGAGCCAGACCCCTAGGGACTTCACCCTCCCTCAGCAAGCTCCAGACTAACCACCCCCAGCCCTCCTCTCTGGCAGCTCCTTCCGGGCCAGGAGGTCACCTATCCCTTATCTCCAATACCTCAACAGGCGACGGCACCTTTGTTGAGAAGAGGGCCCAGCCAGGCCAGTGCTGAGAACAGAGTGCCAGGCATTTAGGTGTCGGTGCACTGGCCCTTTGCTCTGCACAAGTATATCACACACCTTATCCCACCACCTAGATACTTAAAACTGCCTAGGGACACTGAGGCACCAACACAGTATTCAGAGCAAACATTAAGAACAGTCCCAGTTCATCGCAACCCTCAACCCTCTGCTAAATCACCCCTGTTTGCAACCACCCCTCCCGCCCCCGCAAGATGGTCTATTTTATTGTTGCAGGGCAAATGAAGGAGCCATCAGTTAATGGAAATTTCAAGCCCTACAGCGTCTTGCAGCAAGAAACAGAGTTGATGGGAAGGGAACTGGTTTGGATAGAGCCCCAGTCCTTCCTCCAAAAAATGGAAAGGAATTAGACACACCGTGCCTCAGTTTCCCCTTCGGAGGGATAGGGGGAGATAAAGTCTCAGCCGCCGTGCCATATGCAACCAGGGCTTTTTTCCTGGCATATACATTCAATGCCCAACTTTAGTTCTGAAACAGACCCACCCAGGCAGGCACAAACTCACCTCAAACAGCACACCTGAAAACCACACACCACCAATATTACAAACCTAGGGGAATCACAGGTCAAACACTCACGCGGGTGAGTCCCAGCAGCTGTTCAGGTGAAGTGCAGAAAGATTATTCCATCCTGTCAGTCTCCCACCAGACTAGAAGAAGCTGTCTCCTCCAGGTGAGCAGGTACGCGTTCCCCCAGCGGCTGCTCTACCTGCGACTCAGCCTCTGGGCCGAGCTGCTGCTGCTGCTGGCCTGCCTGAGTCACAGGTACTATTTGACCTGCCCCTTTCCACTGTTTAAAGACAGAGCTGATTACGCTCCATAGATAGTCTTTTGTTTTGTTAAGTGACCACTGAAATCACTGATAATCAGGTCTAAGTGGCAGGGCCGCCGAGGGGGGGGGCAAGTGGGGCAATTTGCCCCAGGCCCCACAGGGGCCTCCTATAGTATTGCAACTTTTTTTATGGAAGGGGCCCCTGAAACTGCTTTGCCCCAGGCCCCCTGAATCCTCTGGGTGGCCCTGCTCACACAGAGCAAAATAAAAAGCAGCTGCTTATTTTTGGATGGCTAATTTTCACTGTTACATTCAAGCCACCTTCCATCTCTCTGTCTTTCTTGGTGAACAATTAACTCACTAACAGCAGCACCACAACAGAAGAGGGCTGTGGATCCAGCATTGCCACTCCATTTGCGGCCTGTTAAAAACAGCACCGGCTGGACCCTGCTCAATGGTGCACTGTGATTCAAGCCAGGGAATATAAATACAGCTTCCCCCAGGCAGAATCCACCCTGTTTCATAAACTGCTCTTTGATTGGCTGAAACACACTAGACCAACTACGGCACTAGTATAACCTCACTGAAGGCAACAGAGTGGTGCATGCTTGCTTGAGTATGGAATTTAACCCCATCAGCTCATTGCCTGCATCAAGTTAATAACAGAACAGCAACTACCTCACTTTGCACCACCAATGTCTCCCAGACCACATGGGAGTAACAGAGGCCACCCTCTTGCAGTCCGAAACAGCAGAGTTGTTATAGTCCAACACAGTGGGACCTGCTCTTCAACTGGTGTAGATGGGCAAATATGGCCCATCCATGGCAGATGAGGAGCTAGCCCTGTAACAGGCACAGCGATTCTTGCTTTGAAACTGTCATGGCTCTTCTTTAATATTTATGATCCAAGCTGTGCCTCAGCATGTCGCATCAGGGGTGCCATATACTATAACATGTTGGGCATAATTTAATCTTTTCTGTATAAGACACCTTTGAATGTGTGGGGTGGGGATGGAGGGGTGTAAAATGGAAGCTGGAAGGAAAGAGGGAAATATGAGTGGATATTTGTCAGGCATACACCAGATATTAGGTGATCTATGTCTATGGCCTATCTTATCAGAAGTGACTAATGAGTGAGTGTGTCTAATCTGAGATGCCACAAAGGCGGGTGGGAGGGACTGATTGTGAGAAAAATGGCAAAACCCTCTGACAGATCCCTTTAAGCTGTGTCAAATTAAGCACACAGTCATTTTGGGAAAACTGAGGCCATATGTAGCCAAGGCTAGAGCCAGAGTTTGTTACATACCATCTCCAAGTTTAAATAATTTATTAGAAAGATACTTGATCCCTGCCGATTCCTAGTTATTGCTCAAAGACTGGCATATTTTAAATGGAGAATTTAAACTCTTCTTGTGCCTTTAATTCAGATTAATTGGATCTGTAGAAGTTACAATGTTCTTTCCTCCACTCAACATTTACAGCATTTCCTGTGACTATACTGAACGGAGAAGGAGGAGATATAATGCAAGCAGCTCAGAAAAAAAGGTAGAAACTCTTAATGAAGTGTTACCATTTGCCCATGGAGAGTCATGCACAGAACTCCAGGATTTTGCAACTTCTGCCAGTGTTCCAAATTCCTTCTCTTTCCAGTTAAAAGAATATCAGCCATGTGGGCTATAGCTCAAGGAACAGTATTGGGAATGGTTTCACTGGCAGTTGTAGTCTAAATGCCCCACCCCTGTAATTTATTCTCTCCAGTACAATGGTTGGAGGCAGGCGGCATAATTGCTCATTCTCAGTGGTCAAAGTTCCAGTTCAGGTTACTGAATATTTCATCAGAAGTTTTTCTAATCTACCTTGTAAATGGGGAGCATCTCTCTTTCTCCAGGCTAATTTTCCTTACTATTAAAAAGACAAGTTAATTCTCTGGAGCTTTCACAATACTAGTATTTTCTGGACTACTAGCCAAATTAATGCTTAGGAGGACAACTGGCTCCAGAGAATTAAAAATATAGTAGAGCTAGGCCAAATTAAAAATACCTCTGCAAAGGGGTCAGTGGTTGGTCTATGTAGAGGAGAAGACAATGAAAGTAAAGAACTAAGAGTCAGACAAGAGTAGCCTTCACCTCCTAGTCCTCCTTCTCCCTAAACAACCCCAAACCCTTCTACTGAAATTAATGGGATTGTTCATTCATGGGATCCAACTGGATAGGGAGATGGAGAGAGAGCTGACAGCACTGTATACTGCATGAGCAGGAGCCAATATGATTGTAAGTGGTGAGATGATAGCATTAAGGGCCAGCTTCTGAAAAGCACTTGTGACACTTAACATGCTGAGCTCTGTGGGAAAAATCTGGCCCTATCAGTGGGTTTAGAGCACATGAAAATCTGGCCTGGAAGCTGTAGCTCTGTTACACTCAGGTGTTTCTTGGCGTGGATTACACACTGTGGTATTTGAACCTTAAGATACATCCACTAAAATGTCATGTTAGCCATGAGCCACAAGGTGGCATTCTATGGCCAGTGAGGTGTGTGCTCACTCCCAGAAAAGTAGCTAGTCTTGTTCTCCTACACTTTGATTAACATTTCCACCTTAACAGAAGGCTTCAAAAAGAGTGATCATACTTCCTTCCCTCGGGGACCTTCAAGTCACAGCATTCTCCTCTTCCACCCTCCCCTTTCAAAATCACTCTGGCATTGGATTGTTGTAAAGCTACAGCATGCCCTGGAGAGTGGATCTGCTCAAGTTTATTCTACTTCTTCCTCATCCAATAATCCCAAGGCATTTTCCTGCAAGAGAAGGAGAGAGAAGAACTTGGTAAAACAGGAGGTGTGACCATAACCTCTTTTCAAATGCTGTCAATGGGTGCATCACAATAATGGATTCCTCCACTGCTGACTTGTGAGACCATCAACCACACGTCCCCGCATGCTAGCAATCTGAATTGAGGTAGAGCAGTGGTGGGCAACCCGCAGCTCCCATTGGCTGGAAATGGCGAACTGTGGCTCCTGGTAGCTGCGGGCAGCCATGCCTGTGGACAGTCAGTCAATATAAACAAACTGTCTTCTGGCCTGCCAGCCGATTACCCTGACAGGCCACAGGTTGCCCGCCACTGATGTAGAGTCTAGAGCTGCAATATATTTATATAGCATCACAGTAGACCACACTGCTTTGCAGAACACAAAATGCCAAGGTCCTTTGCCTGAGGAGTTTGCAGTCAAATTCAGACAAATAAGATGTGTGGATGTGCTGCTTGGGAGTGCACAGAGGCATTGCTGGGGAAGGAATCGACCTAGGAGGACTTTTCAAAAGTAGGCTCTAAGGAGGCAGCTGAAAGAGGAGACATGCTGTTGGGGGCACAGAAGTGGGAATGCATTCCCTAAGGACAGCATGGAAGAGGGCATACCCTGGAGACCTAAAATAGACTAAGGAAGCTTTCAGGACAGAAGATGTAGAGAACTGGGACTCTACAGGGTCAAAGAGGGCCATGCTAGTGGGTCACATTACAGGGTTAGAGGACTGGTGTCCCAAATCCTCAAAAGGTATATAGACTCCTAACTTCCACAGATTTCAATGAGGAGCTGGGCCCCTATGTGCAAAGACTGAGATGTCTTGTGTCAGGGGATCACAAGTAAGAGTCTGTCATGCCATGTAATATAGTTCCTGACCACTCACATCCTCTAAAAGAGGTATTTAAGCAGTACAATTTTCTAACATCTGTTTTCAATCCAAAAGGATGTTCGTTGCATATAGTTGTGCTAGTCTATCATTCTAAGAAAACAAATCTCATACCCATCCACCATGGTTCTGAATCCAAGGGCTAAAATGTTCTTTGAGGTACTTTACTCCAAACCCCAGGACCGCGTTCATAGGATGGTTGTCCACAGCTGTAAGTCTGGTCGTAACTTCCATCACAAAGGCAGCTTTAGTGTACTGTATTTTCCCTTCTGTCTCCCTGGTAGAATCTCCTGGGATTTCCTCCAGGTACTGATCAGTGAGTTTCTTGAAGAAGGCATAGGAGAGCATCTTTGTGATGCAGCGATAGAAAGTTCTGTCCTCTTTTATCTGAAAGGAGGAGGATAACTATTAATCCATTAAAGCCATTGTCATAAATACAGAGTTTTACTAAGGGGGAATCTAGTGCTTGGAAAAGTGAAATCCACCCTTGTGTCTCCATGGAGTCTGCATTCAACAACATATTCTTTATTAAACCACACATGAGAGCACATCTCTAAGTCTGCATTTTTTTGGCTTAGAGCCTGATCCTGCAAACTTACCCATGAGAGTTATCAAACTTACACATAAGAGTTACTTTATTCATGCAGTCCCATTGACTTCAGTGAGGATTACTTGCATGAATAAAATGTGCAGGATTGTACTTTCAGGTTCAGGGTCTAACATGTCCTCCCTCTAGTGATTGGTTTATGTAGAGGACAAGAATCTACCACCACTACCAGCTCCAGGAGTTAAAGTGGTAGAGACCTAAGCTTTCAGTGCTGAAAATCCCAGCCTCAGCTCCAACTAATGAATTCATGCAGGGGGCAATTTATACAAGCTCAGGCTAGAATTTTCAAACATTCACTCTTAATTTAAAAGATTTCCCTATCACCCCTATAAAGTTACAAAGAGAGAGTTTAACCTCCCTGGGCAGGGCCAGATTTAGGGACAGACACCCAGGCGACCACGTGGGGTGCCAGGCTTGGAGGGCGCCAGGCTTCTCATGCTGTTTTTGTTGTTAGCAACAAAAGGGAAAACCGAATGTTCGAAGTAAAATGGTTCAAGTTTTGATGTTAGGACATTTCAGTTATTCTTAAAATTAAGAAGTTTCTATAAGCTAAGAGGAAACAAAGTTTTTTCTTTGCTTTTATACAGAATGAACAGATAGAAATTTACAGATCTATCATGAAAATGTATCATTTTATATAATGGGGATAAATCATGCATGAAAATTGTGCACCAGAGTCATGAAATGGGATACAAAGGCAATTAAAAAATAAGGCATTCAAAAGTTTAACAACTGGAAGGAAGGGGGCACTGAAGATGCTCCTCACTTGAGGCACCTTTTGGTCTAGGGCTGTCCCTGAGAACTACTCATGTGCCAAGCTTAATGCTGAAAGAGGAGATTTTCAAAAGCACAAAAGGCAGTTAGATGTCCAGTCCCACTGAAATTCAATGGGAACCAGGCAACTACTTTCTTTTGTGCCTTTGAAAATCTTAAAGCCCAAATCTTAAGATGTGAGGCCTCACACAGAAAAGCCTCAGTCCAAATCATGGAAGTTTTTCATGAAATCATGAAACAGTTTTGCAACCTTAATCATAGCATTCACTACTGGCAAATGTATAATGAAACGTACACATAGCTGAATGCCCATTAAAAATGTGTGCATATATTACCGTTTCTTCCAGTTTATCCCCTGATTGTCTTAACAATGCAACTACCGTTTCTATTATCCTCTCTTCTTCATCTGGAGTAGGGGGAAAAAAACAATTATTTTCTCCTAGCAGGATCCAGGTAGCAGACTTAAAGGAACTAGCTCATTGTCCACACCAGAGAATGATCAGCTTTGTAAGAAAAACAACTCCCATTTTGTGGCTTGAACCAGGTAAAATTATACGCGAGATCTGTATGTACGTTTTGGGCAGAGGTTTATAGCACAGTCTGGAATAGGAGACGTTCTTTGTCCGATAGGAGTTCCAGCCATTTATTATGCCGTATAGAGTTTTGCTCCAGTCAGGGAGTGGGGCTGGGGTTTAATTCCTCATTTATTCTTGCATTCTTCAAGGAGCATCTGCTATTGGAGGCAAGAGCCTGAGGTGGCTAGTGGGACTACAAGGCTCCACCCCCCAAGTCAGGAGCCCTCCTCTGAATGAAAAGAGAGCTCTGAAAAAACTTTCCACCAAAAGAGAGAGAGAAACCCCACTGAGACCGTGACAAACAAATGATCCAGATATGTAGTGTAGCCAGTGGATCACGCAGTCAGTGCAGTTACCTTGCAGGAGGAGACAGCAACCCTCATAAAGGCAGCGTGGTCCAGTGAATAAGGCAATAGGCTTGGCATCAGAAGACTACGGATTTATTCCTGGTCCTGCCTGCAGCATGACCCTCGGCAAGTCATTTATTCTACCCGTGCCTCTGTTTCCCCACCCAGGCTCTCTGTCACATTTGATTCATACTTCAAAATGTTCAAGAGCTTTATTAATTATTTGTATTACAGTAGCACCCAGAGGCCCCAACTGAGAGCAGGGCTCTACTGTGTGCTACTAAGGGTTTGTGCAGGAGCTAGTACGTGGGGGCCTGATTTCAGCCGGTGTCCCTAAGTGCTACCTGTAATACAAATACATCAACAACAGTGGTAGGAGGGGTCCCTGGAACTTGAATAACCAGAAAATGAGCTCGTTTCTTCAGGACAAGCCTTCCCCAATTACAGTTATACAGTATCCAGACTGTAGCTTGAAGCACAGGATCATGCACTGAGTAGTTGATGCATCTGACAAAATGTTTTTTTACCCAGGAAAGCTTATGCCCAAATAAACCTGTTAGTCTTTAAGGTGCCACCAGAATCCTTGTTGTTTTTGATAGTTTCACTGCGCTACCTCAGTCAATCAATCTTACCTTTTTCACCTCTCTCTTGCTGAGGGAATTTGAGCTGTCCACCATCTGTCTCTAGACTTGGAGTGCGCTCTAGTGCTCTGAAACCCACTTTCTGGGGAGCTGAGTGCGACCTGGCATTAACTATCTTAGCAAGTCGGTCTGCAACGTGGAGGAAATCCTTTGCCTCACCTGGAAAAAAATTCTGCTGGTTAGTCCCTCAATCAAGCTCAACTCATTAGCATTCACAGAACCCTTAGGAGGAAGAACAGAACAAGATCAAGAGGCACATTTCCCTATCAGAGTCTTGCTGCTCTTCAGGGTCAGGTGGCTGTACTTGGGAGTGGAGGGGAATGCTAGACACCCATGATACACCACACACTTTTTCCATTATCTGAACAGTAGCTCTCCCAGCAGAAGATAGTATGTAATATTCACTGGCTACTGCGCGCCTTTGTACCTCTGGAGACTATTGCACATTAGAAGATGAGATTGCTCTGCTCTTTAGGTAGGATGACCAGACAGCAAGTCTGAAAAATTAGGACGGGGCAGGAGGTGATAAGCGCCTATATAAGATAAAGCTCCAAATATTGTTATTGTCCCTATAAAACCAGGACATCTGGTCACCCTATCCTTAGGATAGTGGTTTTTAGAACTGGTTGTATTGCGATATTGTAAATGGCTGGTTCATCTATGCCCAATCGTATAAAACACAGTGGTGATGGGTTTTAATAAAAGACAATCTCTCCCTCTCTCTCAGGCTGGGAGTTCTCTGTGTTTGTCTTGTATGCCAAGAGGCTGGAGTGGACAGGACCATTAACAGAGCCCTTCATCCAGTGGCCGGGCTTGCTGTATGCTACACACACACTGCTGCAGCTGAGAGACTCTATCCAGGACCTTTGTGATCTATAAACATCAGCATGGGCAGTCAGCCCAAAAGGGGCTCTCTCATGCCAACCAACTGAGCGGGAGGTTGCTGCTGAGCTCATCCGAGCTGGAAGTTACCCTTTCCTGCACTCAGACCCTGGGAGCTTGGGACCTGAACTCTGATCTCGCAAGGGATATCTCCTGTGCGACCAGCAGACAGCCAGACCAGCTCCTGGATGATCCAGCTCTGAAAAGAGCTCCCTTTATATCATTTTGCAAAACTTGTCTGGGAGCTGCTGAGTGCTCAGACCTTGGTGTGTGTGTGTAGGACAGAAATCAGGCCATTTATTCCAGTGCCTAAACATGAATTTAGAAGCCCAACATTAGGTACCCAGGTTTGGAAATGTTGGCCCCAGAGTTCAGACATCAGCTCAGCTATGATCTAGGACAGCGGTCCCCAACCTTTTCGTCTGGTGGGCGCCAGACGAAAGACCGCGGCATCGCGTTGGGGACCGCTGATCTAGGAAGACAATCTGGTACTGACATACAGATGATCACAGCAAGCACCCCGCTTTCCTGCAGGATGCCTGCATCCCACATTGCTACAAGTAGCAGGTTCTCCTGCAAATGTGCATTCAGTGTTTTGGGGTTTGGTACAGTAATCTGCTACCGTATTGGTAAAGCCTGGTTTTAGAACCAAACCCTACCTCTTACAGTACTGATGGGGGAAACAGGAAGAAAACAGCATTTGTAGTTGAGCTCATACTGCCATCTGCTGGTTGATTTATGGTACCTTGAAAGGAATGTCAGATTACTAAAACAGGCCAACATGACCTTCCTTAATAATATCTGGGCAGGAAATTAAAAAAAAACAACCAAACACGTGGTGGGAGATGGGCAAATTATTTTTGCCAATGGAAGTGTCAGGTTAGGCCCACTTATCCACAAGGGTAGGAGGAGTAGGCAGAGAGCTTGTATCTATAGATGTAACCAGCTCTGACAGCTGGGTAACTGGTTGGGTGGCTTGTCCTAGATGCTTGGGAGGGTTTAGAAGCTGGCAGGGAGACTGGATTGGAGATGTGAGTTATGGGTTGTTTTAGGAGGCCCTGTATATATAGGAAAGGGGGAGAAGGCAGTGACTTTTATCACGGGAGGTAATTTGGCCAATAATACTGAAGCTGGGACAAAAGTCTTACTCTGACTACAACACTGGGGCCACCTTGCAAGAGGTGGAGGTACCTGGTAAACTAGGCCATCCTATCACCTAGCTTGACCCTTGTGCTCTAGGGCATGAGCTAGTTGCCCATGGAAACCCAGTGGAGTCTTGTCAGCCATGACACAGCACCTTATCTAAGGGATGGCTTTGGATACTTGGTGTATGATAAATCACTGATCATGGGCCAGAGAGTGGCCCCTTAAATCTGAGCATGGAGCTAGGCACCCTCCACATGCAGCATTCCTACCTGCTGCACAAAGGAGGGTACGCTCAGCCACTTCTGTGGCATTGTTCCCTCTTCTCAAGACCCCTTGGAGAGCTCTCTGTAGGGTTGGGATCCCTGGGCCAGGTGGTAGACCTGCACTAGATGAGGGTGGGGCTGGGAATGTAACCCATACCTTTCTGGGGTCCCATGGAGATTCCTCAGGAGAAGGCACCTAGCCAGTGGCTGTGTTACCTTGCCCTCCCTCTTCAGAAGGGAACCCCTTTTAAGAGGGATCCTGCAGTAATGGGGATGGCTGCTGTGGGAGAAGTTAGAAAAGCCTTGATACAGTGTTTCCATTTCAGCTATGATGCCAGGGAGCAGAGGATACTGGGGGTGCAGAGCCAGCACATGACCTTCTCAAACAAATTAGGGAAGTACAACCTAGATGGAGCTATTACAAGATGAGTGCATATCTGGTTGGAAAACCATTCCCACACAGTAGTTATCAGTGGTCAGTCAAGCTAGGAGGGCATATCGAATGGGATCCTGCAGGGATCAGTTCTGGGTCCAGTTCTATTTAGATAATGGCATAGAGAGTACACTTATAAAGTTTGCGGATGATACCAGGCTGGGAGGGGTTGCAAGTGCTTTGGGGGATAGGATTAAAATTCAAAATGATCTGAACAACCTGGAGAAATGGTCTGAAGAAAACAGGATGAAATTCAATCAGGACAAATGCAAAGTACTCCACTTAGGAAGGAACAATCAGTTGCACACACAGGAAATGGGAAATGACTGCCTAAGATGGATACTGTAGAAGATCTGGAGGTCATAGTGCATCACAAACTAAATACGAGTGAACAGTGTAACACTTGCAAAAAAAAGCAAGCATCATTCTGGGAGGTATTAGCAGGAGTGCTGTAAGCAAGACATGAGAAGTAATTCTTCCTCTTGACTCAGCACTGATTAGGCCTCAGCTAGAGTATTGTGTCCAGTTCTAGGCACCACATTTGAGGAAAGATGTGGACAAATTGGAGAAAATCCGGAGAAGAGGAACAAAAATTATTAAAAGGTCTAGAAAACATGATCTATGAGGGAAGATTAATCAAACCCAATATTTTCAGTCTGGAGAAGAGAAGACTCAGAGGAGACATGAAAAGTTTTCAAGTACAGAAAAGTCTGTTAGGAGGAGGAGGGATAAAAATTGTTCTCCTGAACCTCTGAGGATAGGAGAAGCAGCAATGGGGGTTTAGGCTGGAGATTAACCACACTGAGTTAGGAAATTGCCCAGGGAGGTTGTGGAATCTCCATCACTGGAGATTTTTAAGAGCAGGTTAGACAAACACCTGGCAGGGATGGCCTACTAATACTTAGTCATGCCTTGAGTGCAGGGGATTGGAATAGATGACCTCTCAAGGTCCCTTCCAATCCTATGAGTCTATGAGGAAAACTCCTTGAGTAGACCCCATGGATGGATGCCCTCTCAGCCCTCTCTTTGCTGATTTTACCATAGGAGACTGCAGTCTGGCCCACGTCTATTGTTTTTTTAAAAACTACTCGTCACATTCTCTAGCCAAGTTCAGGGAACAATAAGCTAGTGCCTGGAAATGCAAATCTGTGCAATTGTATGATTATAGGAGGATATTCATGGCCAGTGTATAGGTTCAGAGTGTGGAGACTAAAAAGTATATTACAAGTGTGAATCTACTTGTTTAGGGAGCAGGACTGGCAATTTTTTCCCCCACAGCTGGCATGAAAGAATATATTAACAAGTAAAGGAGAAGGGCAGTATTAGCAGCCATCAATAAGCTATTTAAGAGAGAAATAGAAACTAGTATGAAGAAGGGACTAGAGACAGAAAGAGAAACTATTCAGGCTCCCACCTTCTGATATTTGGAGTGCCATCGGCATCTTCATGCCATACCCATTCACAGTGTCTTGGTTCGTGGCTAGCTCCTGTGGGCCCTCCTCCCTCGCTCCTCTGGCACAGGAGAGCAACAGGCGTCGCCAGATGACCTTTTTCTTCTTTTGCTTTTTATGTTGGGCAGTGGGCCCTTTCTCCTGGATTGACAGTTCTTGGTGTGTCTCACCCTTACCGGCTTGAGGGATCCCTTCCCTTTCCCCTCTCTCTGTAGATGATCCTTTCAAGGTCTTCGCCTCCCTTTCCAGAAGTTGCCCGTATTTACTCACGGACAGTCGTCGCTGGGCATATGCCATAAGAACTTTGTATTCCACAGTATCTCTATCCTCATCCTCCAGAGAGATCTCTTCCATGTTGGTGTCACTGGTTGAATTCATCTTGCCCCCTACAAGGACAGATTCCTTGTTAGTCTTAATGGCTTAGGGAACACATCATTTTTCTTAATTCTGAATAATACTTGGCATTGATAGAGCCTTTCACCAAACCATCTTACAAATTTCAATGACTTAAGCCTCACAGCGCCCCAAAGCCAGAGAGGTTGAGTGGCTTGTCCAAGCAACTTTATAGATCTGGAAGAACAAGTCTCAGGGGGCAAGGAGCCACTACAGCATGCTCCCTCTCTCCCATTATTTTTTGTTGGTTTGAATTGGATTTGGCTACTCTAACATGGTTTCTGGAATATCATTCGGGCAAGGGGATGGTTTTTGCCAGAAACTTTCCACGTTATTGTTTCTAGGTTGATGCAAATGTACATGGTGCTTTACAGGAGGTAACCTTTGCTGCATTTCTGGGATAGCATTCCAATGGGGGCAAACAACCTTGCTAGTTTTGACACAGACCTTGATAAGTTTATTTAACAGACTTAAAGATAGAGTTGTCTGGGATAGCATTGCATTGGACTTAGTGACCCAGGAAGCCCCTTCCAATCCTATCCAATATAGGAATATTCCTATGCTAAGCAGAGTCCCTGATGCAAAGATCTTACAATCTAAAGGCACAAATAAATAGTTACAGTACAGTGAACAAGCAATGTGGCACATGGTCATTGTTGAGGTGATGCTCCTGGGAACTGCTGAACTTTCAGAACTATTATGAAGGAGGAGAGAAAGGAACTTGGCAGATGTCAAACTGGGCAGCAATTCCTAGCATGGATGGCTTGGAGATCGGTGTGCAGGGGTGGCTCCAGGCCCCAGCATGCCAAGCGCGTGGTTGGGGCAGCATGCCGCGGGGGGCACTCTGCCATCGCTGGGAGGGCGGCAGGCAGGCTGACTTCGGCAGCATGCCCGCAGAGGGTCTGCTGGTCCCGTGGCTCTGGTGGATCTCCCGCAGGCGTGCCTGCGGAGAGTCTGCTGGTCCTGCGGCTTTGGTGGAGCCAGCAGAGCGCCCCCCGAGGCATGCCTCCGTGCTTGGGGCGGCAAAATGTCTAGAGCTGCCCCTGTTGGTGCAAGTGATACCAAATGCAATTGGGAAGCTGTTAACTTTGGGAAGAATGCAGGGAACAGGAAAGGTTGTTATATTAATACTGATACATCACATCCTTGTGAGAAAGAAAAGATTTCAATTAACTAAAGCACATCCTGTGTGCAAGTTTCACTAAATCCACATTTACCTCTGCTGGGCTCTGTCAGCGCCCCACCCCCACCCAACTATAAAACTTTGTAGTGTTGCCAACTCTTACTATGTTAAATGTGAGCCTCATGATCAAAAAAATTAATCACAATTAATCACAGTTTTAATTATCAGCGGGGTAGCCGTGTTAGTCTGGATCCGTAAAAGCAGCAGAGAATCCTGTGGCACCTTATAGACGAACAGAAGTTTTGGAGCATGAGCTTTCGTGGGTGAATACCCACTTCATCAGATGCATCTGACGAAGTGGGTATTCACCCACGAAAGCTCATGCTCCAAAACCTCTGTTCGTCTATAAGGTGCCACAGGATTCTCTGCTGCTTACACAGTTTTAATCACACTGTTAAAATACCAATTAAAATTTATTAAATATTTTGGATTTTTTTTAGATTTTCATAAAATTGTTCTGTGTTGTAATTGAAATCAAAGTGTATATTTTTTATTACAAATATTTGCACTGTAAAAATGATAAACAAAAGGAATAGTAATTTTGATGTAATGCAAGTACTGTAGTGCAATGTGTCGTGAAAGCGCAACTTAACAAATGTAGATTTTTTTTTACATAACTGCACTCAAACAAAATATAGAACTTCAGAGCCTATAAGGCCACTCAGTCCTACTTGTTCAGCCAATTGCTAAGATAAATGTTTGTTTACATTTAGGGGAGATACTGCTGCCTGCTTCTTATTTACAATGTTATCAGAAAGTGAGAACAGGCATTTGCATGGCACTTTTGTAACTGGCATTGCAAGGTATTTACGTGCCAGATATGCTAAACATTTGATGCTCCTTCATGCTTCCACCACCATTACAGAGAACATGCTTCCATGCTGATGACACTCATTAAAAAAAAAAAAGTGTTAATTAAATTTGTGACTGAACTCCTTGGGGGAGAATTGCATGTCCTCTGCTCCGTTTTAACTGTATTCTGCCGTATATTTCATGTTATAGCAGCCTTGGATGATGATCCAGCACATTTTGTTCATTTTAATAACATTTACTGCAGATTTCATAGAATGCAAAGAAGGTCCCAATGTGAGATTTCTAAAGATAGCTACAGCACTCGACCCAAGGTTTAAGAATCTAAAGTGCCTTCCAAAATCTGAGAAGGATGAGGTGTGGAGCATGATTTCAAAAGTCTTAAAAGAGCAACACTCCAATACGGAAACTACAGAACCCAAAACACCAAAAAAGAAAAATCCACCTTCTGCTGGTGGCATCTGACTCAGATGATGAAAATGTACATGCATTGGTATGCACTGCTTTGGATTGTTATCGAGCAGAACCCATCATCAGCATGGACGCATGTCCCCTGGAATGAAGCATGAAGGGACTTATGAATCTTTAGCACATCTGGCACATAAATATCTTGTGATACTGGCTACAACAGTGCCCTGAGAATGCCTGTTCTCACTTCTAGATGACATTGTAAGCAAGAAGCAGGCAGCATTATCTCCTGCAAATGTAAACAAACTTGTCTGACTGAGCAATTGGTTGAACAAGAAGTAGTACTGAGTGGATTTGTAGGCTCTAAAATTGTAGATTGTTTTATTTTTGAATGCAGTTTTTTGTACATAAATCTATATTTGTAAGTTCAACTTTCATGATAAAGAGATTGTACTACAGTACTTTTAGTAGGTGAATTAAAAAAATTTTTTACAGTGCATAATACTTGTAATAAAAAATATAAAGTGAGCACTGTATACTTTGTATTCTGTGTTGTACTTGAAATCAATATATTTGAAAAAGTAGAAAACAGCATAATATTTAAATAAATGGTATTATATTATTGTTTAACAGTGCGACTAATTGCGCAATTAATCACAATTTTTTTAAAATCGCTTGACAACCTTAGTTGTAGAGAAAGATTTGAAAATGTGAACTCTAAAGACTCCAACCAGGAAAGCAAATAAAAATGAACCCCACTGTTTGTTTGTTTTTAAAATCATGGTTTTTGAATGCTTGTGCCGGACACTACTGGCTGATACAGTGGTGCCTAGTTATTGTATCCTCTCCTCTGTTGGGGAACTGGTGCAGCTAGACACACACACTGCCTGCTGTCTTTCAGCTACCCTCTCCATTGTTATTTATCATGCTGTGGTCCCTTTCAGCATGAAACACTCCATTACGCGTGCTTGTCACTGGGCTTGTTTCCCTCCTGACCTCTATTAAATGCAGAACAACAGGAACGAATGGAAGCAAGTGACTGAACAGCAGCCCCGCAGAAGGCCATGTGAAAATTTCTAACATAGTCCCAATTACTTGGCTAAGGTATTCAGCTGGAACAATGGAGGGGAAGTTATACGAAGTGAACCTCTTGCTTGCACAGGCACTATTATGGCTGGGTCATACAATGGCCCAGTTACACAGAATCTTGCAAGTCCTTAGTGTACAAGCAAGTTTTTAGATTTGGAAAAATGCCACATTGCTGTTGGTTTACTGTTGTGGTTTCCATGTGGGTGCTGTAGGCAAGCAGCAAAGAAGTTTGCTTCCTGTTTTACTCTCTCTAACCAAAGTCAAATCTTGAGGAAAAGATGTTCCTTGGGAGGTGGGCAATGGTTACTGGGATGATTTCCCTGGAAAAGAGGGCTGGCCTCATGCTGATCGTGACCACCTCTGTTCAAGGACTGCTGCATATAGCATTAATTACACAAGTTATACATACACTATACCCTGGCCCCATATCACAGATTTCCCCTCCCCTGGAAAGCTGATATGCAAAGGCCTCAGACATCTGCTGCTACTTAGCAGGGAGAGTGTGTGTGTGGGGGGGGGGGGGCGGGGGAGGAAGATATGCATTGCCCCTTTAAGTACGCTGACCCGAGTTTAAGTACACTACCTTTTTAAGTAGATCAGCAAGTTGAGACAGCAGCTGCTGCCAGAAAGTTCCCTCCATCCTGATCCCTGTTGTGTTCTCCTCCCCCCCCACCCCATGGAAATGGGGATACAGAAGTGGGGGTAGGGGGACACCACCACAGAGAAATAGGAGCCTGATGGGAAACTTAGGGGAGCTGATGGGGGAGCTGCCGGTCCACCCTGGTTCCAAGGCCCCATCCGCTAGCTCCAACAGGCTGCTCTTTCTGCAAGCAGTGGACAAAGCAGGCAGCTGCCAAACAACATTATAAAGGAGCATTGTGCAACTTTAAAGGAGCATGTTCTCTAATAGATCAGCGACATAACAACGTTAACCAGGACGACAATGTTAAGTGAGGAGTTACTGTATTGTGTACTGAGGGCCAGATCTCCACTGGTGTAAACCAGCACAACTCCTTGGGCCAGGGGGTAATAGGAGCCTATAAGAAAAAGACCCAAAAACTGGGACTGTCTCTATAAAAATCGGGACATCTAGTCACACTAGTGGAGCTGTGTTGATTTACATCAGCTGAATTTCTAAATCTTCAACACCTCCATTGGGAACAGACACAGCAACATCGCTGTGGCAGGGAAGGTCGCAGTGGCTGGACTGCAAGCCAGAATGCTGTGCTACAAACAGAGGCCACAGTGGACCTGCTTCCAAAGCCAGTTCTGGCAGACACCAATCCTTTCTCCTAGCGTATGGGAAAAGACCCCCAGCCTCCTTATCCTTCCACTCAGCAATGGCAGATGGAGGCAGGTGCTGCCTGGGACACATGCTTAGAAAAGGTCCTGAAAGCATTTGTATTAGTCTGTCAATGTGCTTCTCTGCCCTGATAAGTCACAAAACACAATGTCTTATAGCACGCTTGTCACCTAACGTACTGCATTACTTTTTTCACCCAATACTTTTATCATTGACCTTTAACTAACTAAAAATGTAGCAAAGAAAAGTTAGTAGCTTAACTTTAATATCTCATCTGTGATAGCCTCTCCCAGGAAAAATGTCTGATACGCTGTTTGAATTCCACACTGCTGCTGCAATGCTAATCATTTCCTATTTCCCACATTCTGAGGTCCTACAATTGCCCACTGAAGTTAGACAAGCTTCCTTGTCTTTCTTCATCTTCCTCTATACAACTTAGGCAGTTGACTCCTCACTGGCATGTGAAGTGTCCTTGGAAAGCCACGAGTCCCAGCTTTCCAATGGCCTATAACAGCCACCTCGGCACCTATTGGCTTGCAAAAATGCAGGCTGTTTACCATGCCGGCCAGGATATTGCCAGAGTCCCAAGGAACTCGAAGCATTTCACTGTTGCCTTGGAGTTCTGTCTAGGCAAGAGACGTGCAGAGTCCTCACAGTGAAATGACTCCATTAGGATATAAAACACAGGCAACTACCCTCCATGTATTGCTCTGTTTTAGCTTTATGCATGTGCCAATGTCTTGAACAAGGTTGTCAGGTTACAGTCACTAGTCAGATATGAAAGAGGAGCAGCTTAGAAAGTACTCTAATGTTGCATTGGAGTTTAAGGGTTTTTTTTTGTTGAGGCAAAAACAACCTTCCCAACCACCTCCGAGGACTGCAGATACCTAAATATTAACAATAGAGCTCCACCTAAACCAACACCACACATCCAAATAACCAGGAATTTCAGAAAAATGGGGGTGTGAACTTTAACTCGGGGTCAGTTCTAGATTACAAACCTACAGCCCCAGTTTCCTTACCCGGCTGTGGGAAGAGGTTACAGCTCAAAATCATATTTCATTTTAGACCTTATGCTTTTCATCAGAGGGGAAGGACCCATTCCAGCCACTGCTTTGGGAAAGTCTGAGCGTCTGGGAATCCATTAGAGTCTTCAAAGCAATGGAAAAAGAGGTCAATGCTGGGTCCGAAAACATTTAAATAATAATGCAAACCACAGAGAGAAAGAAAAAATCATAAAAAGTCGGGGGGGGGGGGGGGGGGGGGGTAATAGGAGCCAAAAAAAAAAAAATTTTTGGGGGGGGGGGGGGGGGAAGTGAGGGAAGAGGGATCAGATAAAACGTTTCCAGCCATAGTGTGTGTCTTGTGTGTGCACATGCATGATTTCCCAGGCTTCTGTGAACTAGTAAGTCATTTATATGCCACCTTCCCCAATTCTTCATGAACACCAAACACAAGAGAGACAGAGTCACAGAAATAGCCTCAATTGAATCTGTAATGTCACTATGGGCTCAAGGTGGACCGTAACTTTATGTTTGATTTTAATCTTAACACTACCCCCTCCCCCCCGCCCCCACACAGAGTTTCCTTTTTCAGCAATGGTATGTTGCAATTTTAGGCAATATCTACTAGTACATTTGAAAATATACTACAATGAAATCAACATAAAAAGAAATCTTGCTGTCCTCAGGCTTTTTGAGTAAAGTTCATTTCAATAAGGCATGCACTTGAGTGAGAGCAAGCGGAAGACTCTGAACTATTTACTGGGCAGAGATGAGGCAGTGGGATATAGGAGAAGAGACGAAACTAGTCCCTATCTGCACCAATTACAATGCCTACAAACGCTGCACCATGTACTCTAGCACACTGGCTGAGCTGTTTAGAAATGGGCTCTAACGGCAGCTCTGAAGGACAGGAGCTGCAGAGTTTACAATAGAAACCGATCTGAAAACGCACCAGGAAAGAGGCAGAAAGACATCATCAAATAAGGAGCAATTAAAGCAGATGGAGAGGAGGTGAGAATTGCAAACACATGTATGGAACAGAAATGAAGGAAGGAATTCTAACTGTTGTAAGAAACTCTGAAGATGGGAGAGGAGTGGGGTAGTCACAAGGGCCTGGTTCTCAGTTATCCCATCCCTGCGTGTGGGACAGGTATGCACACATGGCTGTAAAATTACCTTTGTAACTCCTGAATCCAGGGTTGGTTCTGAGTCCTGCCTGGCCACTAGCTTAAGAAGCAAGATAATTTACACTTCTCAAGGCTTCCAGGCAGCAAGGTGTGGCTGTAGGTCAATATTCTCCAACCACATCACTTCCCTGCACCCCTTCCCACCCACTTCCCCTCTTCCTATCCCCATTCCTGACACCTGCCGGAGGCAGGGATGACAGAAAGAGCCTTTGTGCCAGCAGGGGAGCATTAGGGGTCATTCCTGAGCCTTTCAAAACTCCTTCCCATTGCTAGTAAATGAGAACCAGACAAGTTCTGAAAAGAAATACTAAAGTGACAGTAACAATGTATCACAACCCCCTTTTATGGATGAGCCAGAAGGCTCTCCATAAGACTGTAATGCAAGGTTAATATGCCTATGCATTACGATATCCTAGCAACTAAAGGCTCAGATTCAGGAAGCCACTAAAGGCTGCTATTGCCAAGTTGTCATAGCTACGACAGAGTCAGACAGAAATGTCTGCAGAAGGGGAGATCACTGGGCCCTTAATGGAATAGATATTTTGTAGGGAAGCATTCACCTATTGTCAAACTCATATCATAGAATATTAAAGGGCTTTGCATATGCATCCTCCTACTTTTACAGCTGCCGCAGGGTTCCCAGGCTAAAACTCTGTATATGCTGAAATTCAATTTCTTTGGAGGAGGGCAATATTGACAGGGTCATCAGGAAGCCTGATCCTCAACTGGAAGGACGTGTCCTGGCTTCTGAGAATGACTGGAGCAATAAGATATGGTTAAAATGGGAGATAAGATTGCTCCAAGATTTGATAAGATGGCGGAGTTTCCTCCAGGGAAAAACCTAGTTACAAATTATAAATAACCCTGCTGTCAGCAGAATCACAAGAAGAGCACATGGCAACTTCATTAACATGAGATGGCCAGGACCTCTGTTTCACTTCTCTTTCAGAGTTGGCTGATATATAATAGGCTATTTCTCCCCATTAGGGGAGGAGGGTCTAGAGAGGACCTCACTCTTTCAAATTCCTGCAAACAAGCTCTTATGCGCTTAACAACTTTCATCCTGAAAGAACCCAACGTGCAAAAGAATCAGGGCATTCACTAGCTCTAGGCCTGATGCAGCAGCTTTGCTTATGAGAGTAGCCCTTCTGAAGTCAACTGGATTATTTATGCCCTCTTGGCATAAAGGAAGTGAGAGTCTGGGGACTCTTCAGGATTATCACCATCTCACAAGGTCAGAAACAGGAGAGATCTAAGGGGTATGGAAAGGATTGCAAGAGAAGTAACATCTTGCATTAGATCTGGCCTAACACTAGGTTTCAGCACTTGGTTTCCTGAAGAGAGACTCTCAGACTTTAAAGCCAGAAGGGACCATCACAATCTGGTCTCACTGCCTGCACATCACAGAATCTCACCCATCCCTATAATAGGCAAATAACCACTGGCTGAATTACTGAAATCCTCAAATCTTGATTTAAAGATGTAGAGTTACAGTGAATACACCATTTACTCTAGCTGAAACCAGCAAGCAACTCATTCTCCATGCTGCAGAGGAAGGCACAAAAAACCCAAAAAAACCACACACACACCCTTAGGGCCTCTGCCAATCTGACTTGAGAATGTATTCTTTCATGACATGTCCTAGCACCTAGGGTATGTCTTCACTGCAGAGTTAACCTGAGTTATCTATGCTTGAGTTACTCCTCTTGAGTCAGCCTTGCTTGAGTCAGACCAGACACACTGCAAGATAACACATGAGGTGAGTCTATGCTGGTGCTATACTCACTCCTATATGTTGCTAGGATGTCTGAGAGGCACATCCCATGGATCTCTGTACTGCGCTAAGATGTACTGCTCCATGAATTCTTTCCTAGTGAATTGTGCGAGAACTGGTCTGTTCTTTCTGTGCACATAGGGGGAAATACGGCAAAGTACTGGAGGACTAGCAATGCTTGCTTGTGTCCACCCTACAGAGTAGCTGTGTAAGCAGCCAACTAATAGTGCTCCCTCGTGTAGTAGCTTGTATCTCTCCCCGTTGGCCAGCCCACCTGAGTTAAAAACACCATGTCACCCCACTGTTTTGTGTGCGGATGGGACTGGAGTTAGGGGCAACTCTAATTATAACTCTTCTTAAAACAGTGAAGCCAACTCCCTGAAGTGAGAAGCCATATTCTCTAAATTGCTTTAGGCATCAGACAGGTCACTACTGCAGATGGCAGGAAGAGCACCTAAAGCCAGGTCTTGGTAGGTAAGTAGAGGAGGAAAAAAATCCATAATTAGTTTATTACACTGTTTAGCTAAAAGTTTTAAGTCTGAATTTGTGTTTTAGAGTTGTTGTTTACAGAATACTTCCCTCTTCATTACCATGTCACTCCTAGACCATCACAGGTGGGCTCTGAACAGAGACTCACTCGGCCTGTTGCATGAGAGAGCTCATTTCCCCAGGGACTGCTTTTAGATGAGAGTTTCTGAAAAGACTGCTTTTTAGTGTGTGTAATTGTCTTTACTCATGCTCAGGAATCCCTGAAGAAGGCTGAAACCAGAACTAGTATATTATTCTCCAGGCTTTGCTGAAATTTAAGTATCTTGGAGGAAATGTTCGTATTGAGAATGATTTGGAGAGACCTACTATTGGCTCGTTCTCAGTCTGCCTGGCCTTGTTTTCAAAGTTTCTGGAGTTCACAGGCATCTGAGCTGACACAATGTTTACCTCCCTCCTTTATTTTCCTGTAGCCCTTGTTTTTTATTCTACTGAAAAAGTGTCATGGCATTGTGGTGCTTCCCATGAACTGGCTGACATGCTGCCAATCAGTGATACTGGGTAAGTATTGTTTTAAACCCCATGTGAATCTCAGCTGTTTTTGTTTTTTGAAAAAATAAGAAGTTTTTAGCCATTACGCTTACAGAGAAACTTGGAAGTGTGAAACAAGTGCGTACTAGAGTCTGAAAGACAAAGCAAAAAGAAAGAAAAAAACAAACACAAAAATCCCCACCCGTCAAATACTCCCTCTTCCCCCCCCAGACTAAAATGTGTGTTATTTATAATTATTTTGGTATGCTTGAGTTTGACAATAGTATAGGTGAAATTCATACATTCTAAGGCCAGAAGGCACCATTAAATCATCTGTGTTGACCACTTGCATAACCCTGGCCATAGATTTCACCGAGTTCCCCCTGTATTGAGCTCAATAACGTGTTTGGCTAACACGTTTTCCAGAAAGGCATCAAGCTTAATCTGAAGACACCAAGAGATGGAAGATTCACCACTTCCATTGGTGTTTTGTTCCAATGGTTAATCACCCTCACTGTTAAAAATTTGAGCCTTTTTAAAATTTTAATTGCTCTAGTTAACTTTCCGCCATTGGTTCTTGTTATATTGTTCTCTGCAAGATTTAATAGCTCTTTATTACCCAATATTTTCTCTGTATGAAGATATTTGTGCACTTTAAATAAGTCACCTCTTGATCCTCTTTTAGATGAAGCTTAACACATTAAGCTCTTTAAATCTCTTGCTCCAACACATTTTTCCTAGACCTCAAATAATTTGTGCGTCTCGTCTGTGTCTTCTCCAGTTTCTCAATATAGCTTTCAAAATGTGGACACCAGAACTGGACACAGTATTCCAGTATCACTCTCTCCAGTACTGTACTCAGAAGTTTAACAAAAACACCACATACCTTCAATTTCCTTCTCACTACTCCCCTCTGTGTCATGTTCCTTGGTAGCAGATATGGACTGGCCACAGAGCTTGCTTATAGCCACACCAGATGTGTTCATCACAAGATCCTGTGCCAGGTATGGCTGAGTTTGGTATTTTACACATTTCCATCTATACTGTAGCTGAACAGTGTAATCCACTCTAGCATCCATTACACAATCCATGTTGTTTGAATGGACCTAGTTCCGAAATGATCTACGCTGCTCTGTAGGATTACCTTCTCCTCATCGTTCTTGATGTGGAAATGATGTGTGGGCTTTGAGTCGTGCCCTGTTGCTGCACTGAAGTGTCAGGATAGGATAACAATATTTTGATTTGCCTTTCCTTTTATGGTTGTGACGGTTTGGATCACAGAAACCCAATTGGGAGCTGCCAACCAATGTGCCAAGACTACTTCTATCCCTGTTTTCCCTGCCAGCTTAGGACTTCAGCACCCTGTCTTGCTGAGCCAGACACTCTTGTCTACTTCAACAAAGATCCAGAGTCTGAATTACCTGCCCTAAAGCTGCAGGTTTACCTGAAAACAGCTCACAGAAGTGTGCTTGTCTTTAGCACCCAGATGCCCAACTCCCAATGGGGTCTAAACCTAAATAAATCCATTTTACCCTGTATAAAGCTTATGCAGGGTAAACTCAAATTGTTCGCCCTCTAACACTGATAGAGAGATATGCACAGCTGTTTGCTCCCCCAGGTATTAATGCATACTCTGAGTTAATAAGTAAAAAGTGATTAAGTATAGAAAGCAGGATTTAAGTGGTTCCAAGTAGTAACAGACAGAACAAAGTAAGTTACCAAGCAAAATAAAATAAAATGCGCAAATCTATGTCTAATCAAACTGAATACAGATAAGATCCTCACCTGTTCCAGAACGCTCCCTTTTACAGGCTAATCTCCTTTTAGCCTGGGTCCAGCAATCACTCACACCCCCTGTAGTTACTGTTCTTTGTTTCAGTTTCCTTTAAGTATCCTGGGGTGGTGGAGAGGCTCCTTCTTTAGCCAGCTGAAGACAAAATGGAGGGGTCTCCCAGGGGTTTAAAAAGACTCTCTTGTGGGTGGAGACCACTTCCTCACCCTGTGTAGAATCCAGTCACAAACTGGAGATTTGGAATCACATGGACAAGTCACATGTCCATGCATGACTCAGGACCTGCAGGCAGCAGTCATTACCCACATGCTACCTTGAATGTCCTCAGGTAGACTTCTTATGTGGAGTGCAGTCTTCCAAGCTCTTTTATCTGTTAAGTGCTTCTGGATTGAGCACTTAATTTGCCCATTCCTTTCCCAGGAAGTGACCAAAAGGGCTACTTGAAATCAAGCAATTATACTGCCAATGTTCATAACCCTGAATACACACATGGTGCCTGCCTACAACTAGGATGAACATAACCAGTAGATCATAACCTTTACATGTAGCAAGTCCAGCTTGGATTCCTAGTCTGTATCTTATTGCTTCACTTCTCGGGTTATACAAGAAGCTTGGATGATTTACTGTAAAACTTGTTTTGAAAAACAAACATAAGGCAACGCCGGAAAAACTGACTAGATAACAGCCTCTCACTGAATTATCACATGCTCATACATGCTTTTTTCTTTCAGTTCTGCCCCTGTTTACATGCAGATGCACTGTCTAATGTGACTGAAAGCAGAACTGGGCACCAGAGTTTTTGTTTTGTTTTTAAAGGGGAGGGCAGTTCTCAGACTTCTTTCAGAACACTCTCACTTATAAGCCCCTCCTCTGCTACCTTCAAAGCCCCATAACGTGCCAACCTTGGTCCTGCCTGTAAAGGAGAACTGGAAGCAACGCCACTGTGTATTCCTAGCGTGCCCATTTCTGTGGTATCTAAGCATTGCTTTTACAGTACCCTTAATCCAAGAATCTCAACCCAGTTTACAACCCAACATTAAGTCAGCTATAACATCCCTATGGAGGTTGGCAAGCATCAGCTTCCCCTACTACTGACACACAGTTATTTCTGGATAGAACACAGCAGCTTTTAGGCCAGGAAGTTTAAGACATCTTATCAAACCCCCAACTGAAGGGGTTATTTATAATTAACAAAAGTTGAATTTTACCAGGACACTAAACTTAAACACTCCTATTCTTATGCAAACCTCCACTGGCTCTTCAATGAGTCAGGAGAGAAATTGACATACAACAAATCCAGGCTACAAGACCACGCTTTCAGGTATTGTATATTCCTCACAGAAGAGGAGAAATTCCCTGCCTAGTTTATGGCTGTCCAGGAGGAATTTCCTGTACTCAGAGCTGAAGGGAAGGTAATAGGAAGGTCAGGGACTCTACAGGAGACTGACAGCTTAAACAGAACATACAAATTGACTTTCAACACACTCACAAATGGCTAAGAGTTCATATTTATGCCACAGCCAATACATCAAATCTTCAGCTTCACAGTGATTGTTAATTCCATTCTGGGGCCTGCTTTAGTGATTATTACTCAGAGAGAAGAAAGAATCACCACTACTATAAGGGGCAGGATTTAAGAGATTATTTTGGTTAGAGATGGAAAATCTCACATGCAATTATTGACCCAGCTGCAACCTGTGTAGCCTTTGAGATCTGAGCTGGTCTCACAGAACAAGGAGGTAAAGATGCACATTCTGGGTGAATCTTCCATTTACGTGAATTAAAGTTCTACACATAACAGGTAAACACAGCATGGATTGTAGAGGAGAACTTTGCCCTGTTCAGCTAGACAAACAAAACTTTCTTTTAAAGCACACTGAGTAATATTTTCACAAGTTTTGTAAGCCAGCTGTGTAAGAGCTCTGAATATTTTGGTTCTAAAGATCCCAAGGGACCTCCAGCTTTTTCCATTTCTAGCCCAACCGTTTTTTTGAAGTATTGAGTTAAAAGAACAGAATGGAACAGCTGTTTCACTATTATAACCAGTTACATTATAAATATGAATGAAGTTCACATATACAGTACTTGACTGTTCAAATAGTGAGCAGTGGCCTAGCATAGTCTAACAGAAAACCAAGTGGAGGGGGAAAAAAAGATCAGCATAAATTATTATTTTAGCTTTGTTTTTACCTTCCACTGAAGTTGCACCAACAGGCCTTAAAGTCTCTTGAGCTGAGCACTTCCTTATGTTTTTCCAGTCACTATTTCTTTTCCGTTAAAACCAGTTGAGTCTTGTAATCTTCCTGGCTTTCCTTCAAAGAAAAGGGGGTAATATTTTTATTTTAAAATGTCAGCCTTTTGTTAAAACATTTGCTTAAGGGCAGAGATGCATTTTAGAGAATGTCCTTCACTTCCTTATCAGAGGGACTGTAGAAACTTGCCAATCTATATTAAGAGCAGCTAAGGGGTGGGGCTGATGGTGCCCATGTGACTTTCCTTACACTAGGGAAGCAAAAAGTCTGTGGCAGCTACTGTGCTTTGGGGCAAACATTTGCACTCTTCTCCAGAAGAAACACCTATCTGATTCAATGGCCATATCTCATCAAAGTAGGTCAGATTGCGCCACCATTTTGATAAAGTACTTTTCTTTTCATAATAATTCTGGGGATATTCCTACAAACTAAGAAAGAAATGAAATAATTTTTTCCTTTTTCACTTGTATTTATTCAAAGGCCACAGAAGATATTGATTAATCACTCTTAACAGTGACATACCATATATCTCTACAGGCCTGGTGGTCTACGCTGCTGCTGTAGCTCTCAGCCCAAAGTTCTAACCCAGTTCTCAGAAGTGGTTAAGTCCCCTGGACATAGAAATGTTAAACCGTGGTTATCATCAGGTCAGAGATCTGTTGTGTTGTAACTGGGACCCCTAACTCTATTGTAGAGTAGATGTGGGCCTAGTGCTTGAGAAAGGTGCTAGCTTGACAGCCAAGGAGAATGAAGTTCTGCATTTATCCACGGGACAGGTACAGTGGCAGTACAAGCTTTTCCTGCAGCTTTTGTGCCTCAGTTCTGATGGGGGAGGGGAGGCTGCTTTTAGGAGTAAGAGGTTGCAGACTGAATTTCTCAGCTGAGACTGTAGGGTTGCCAACCCTCCAGGATTGCCCTGGAGTCTCCCGGAATTAACATTGATCCTGCAGTGACTATTGAAAGCAATCTGGGAGATTTTAATAGGATATTTTAAGAAAATGACATAAGGGTGGGGGGGGGGGGAAATCTCCCAGAATAGCTTCAGGCAGAGTTGACAACCCTTTGAGACAGTCATAAGGAAGCCAGTTGTGAGGGTGGATTTTTGTGAGGTGATGTCTTGGGTAATAGAGGCTGGACTATGAACCCCGCAAACTCATTTCACATGTTTCGAGGGAATAAAATAGCTGTTGGGAGCACATTTCAAAATGCTGCTGTGCATTTATACTGAATAGCACCTTCCAGTCACATATCTCAAAGCCCTTTACAAACATTCATTAAGTGGGTTGCACAATATGTATCGTAGATATTTACATATAGGGAAATTAAGGCACAGAGGATAGCTGATTTGACTAAAGTCACAAAGTAAGTCAGAGCTTGTCTACACTTAAAACACCACAGCTGCAGCAATGTCGCTGTAGGGCCTCAGTGTAGACATGACCTACGCTGACGGGAGGATTTCTTCAATTGCCATGGGTAATCCATTTCTCTGAGAGGTGGTAGCAGAAGCTCTGTGTACACAGGAACTTAGGTTGACTTAACAACACTGCTCAGGGGTGTGGATTTTTCACACACCTGACTGACATAGTTAAACTGACCTAGTTTTTTTTTTTTTTTTAGGACAGGCCTAGGCTCAGCAACAGATCTGAGAATAGAACCTACTTTTCCTGACTTCTGCTCTTCTAACTACTTCATTAACCTGCTTCCTTAAGAAACAAAACTCACCATTTTTTAGCCCTGCAATCTCATAATCACACTTTATACCACCGCAAGACAAGACCATTCATGTGCCAATGTGTTTAGTAAGCTGTGCTAGCAAAACATTCCATATGCTTCCATGTTGACTACATCGGTCTCAGGGCCAGGCTTTGCTTATTGGATCGTATGTTGCCATAATTACATGGGATTTATCTAAAATACTTAAAATGCCCCTCATCACTGTAATATGAACACTTCCAGTGAGGTGTTTTTTCTTCAGTCTAAGAATTTGACCTTTTCCATATTGCTTTTAACAATAAAACTGAATCTCTCTCTCCCCACTCCATACAACAGACTCACTTTGAACTTCTTGTCCATCTTCTCTCTGCCTGAGTTCTTATTCCTCAGATTGAAATCAGACTAAGTTCTTTGTAGATGTTCCATCTAGTATTTGTCATGCTAGGTAGCTACTCTCCCTCCTGCACTTTACCTTGGTGTATGCCTGGTGGGTTTCTTGCATTTTCTATTTGCCTTTTACCTGAGCTGACTGCTTTGCTCCAGCTGGCGCTGCCCCATTCTTAAATGTATCCTGTGTCTTCAGCTCAGCCAGCCAAAGAACTCCTGAGGCTGCCTCACCCACAAATCTTTAAAAGGGAGCAGCTGGTGTAAATCAGGGTAGCTCTGTTCAGTTTGTGTGTTTCTTTTGGTGCCTTACCTTGATTTGCTAGGACTGCAAGGGAATGTTTACTTGTATAAAAACAGTGGTTTCTGTTGCCGTTTAAAAAAAAAGGTCTGAAAATATTCTGTTGTTGTGTTTTTATTTATGCATGTCATACACAAGGTGGGTTTGGGTTTTCTGTGGTGGCTTGGGGGAGTTTGGGTGCAAGTGCCTCTTGTATAACAAAGGGTATTAGATAACTGTTCTCCTTTGTCCAGGGCTAGGCTTGGGAGCACTGGCTGGGCTGTAGCACATGGAGGTTATTAGGTGAAAGGGGGGTTTCTCCTTGGTCAGGAGTTATTCAGATGCTTGGACAGCTTAAGGTGGAGAAGAAATCTGTCTAGGGTCCTTGGTCAGGGTGGCATCAGGATGGCTTTTCCAGCAGCTAGCAGAGGATCAAAGTCTGTATAATTCCTTCACCTAAGTGAAATGTTTGCCTAAGAAAAATTGAGTTAAAGCCACACCTGGTGAACTCTAACAAAACTCAGTTGACAGTGAGCTCATAAAACAGTGGCAAGTTGTTTCAAAGCATTGCAATATGCAAGATGCTGGTTCAGTTATAGTGAAGTCCTGCTTAGGTTGAAATGAAATCACACCACGAAAATAATTTTACTTAGAAAATGGTCAGTTCTATACAATTAAAGACACAAAACCTTTGTCTGAGGAGAACAGAAAAGTTGTACAGGTAGAACAATTCTGGTTAGGGTGTTGATATCTTCATTGAAATAGTTATACTAGCATAAAGTCCTAGTGTGGACAAAGTTATAAAGGTAATTTATAGAAGTATAGCTGTATCCACGCTAGCCTTGTTTATTTGGTTTTTTTTGGTTTGTTTTGCTGCTTTACCACTCTACCTGTGTAGTTAATGTAGCAAAAACCAAAACACCCATTAAACAAATCAAAAATCACATATCAACTATACAACCATGGCACAAAACGAAACACCCTAGGTTGGACCAGGCCTTAGTTTTACAATTTGATAGTAATAGATTTGGATTAGCTGTGATACCTGGTGGGCAGATAGATCTAATACCGGTATACTGCAGACACTGCTTCTGAGGGTATCGGTTATGTAATTGCCACTACTTTATCACTTCCCACTCATGTTTTCTGGCTCCAAGTCTGGATGAGCAGACAGATGGACAACCGAAAGTTTTGTATTAAAAATACAAGCCTCTCCCTTCATAAATAGCTTACAAAAATTAACCAGTATAGCCATATCTCCATGACAACCAAACTCATAAGACAAGAATGAGATTTGGTTCAGCCAGCCATTGGGAAAGAATGAAACCAATCAGACATTCAGTAGAACATCAAGAAATATTGCAATTTTATAGATGTAAGTAATAGAGAGGAGAGAGAATATTTTATACCAGTGATCACAATGACTCTCCTTGGCTTTTCTTAGGTGTGTGGAGTGGGGGCAGGGCAGGGTGGTGGCATCAGCTTTGGAGGGACAGAAAAATAACAGACATGTTTAGTTAAAGTTTAACTGACACTGCCTGATTACAAATACACATTCCTGCACAAGTCAGGAAGAAGTGATTTGTAAATGGGTGGGAGCATGGATGAGACTGAGTTTAGGTTCTGTTCCTGACTTTTGCCTCATCTGACATTTTTCATTTGGTTTCTAAATGAAAATTTCATTTAGATTTTCAAAACTGCAATTTTTTCACAAATTCAAGTTTTTGTCATCCCTTTCTCCCTCACCCCTTCCCATTTTTGGCCATTGAATGATATCTGGGGTTAGGGAGAAGCTCCACTGTTTTGTCTTCTCTCTTTTCCTTTTTCCACTCTAACTTTTCAAAATTTCTCCACTTCTGAAAAAATTACAGAGGGACATATGGAAAAATTAAGCTCTAACTTTGCCACTCTAACTTTTCAAAATTCCCTCAACTTTTCAAAAGTTACAGAGTATGAGAAGGGGAAGAAAGCAAGAGAAAAAGAGGGGAAAAGCCATCCTGGGCATTATTCATTTTACTGCATGCAGGGTAGTGGTTGTGGTGGGGAAAGAATACCTCAAAAAAATAAAAAAAACAAACCGCAAAGCTTAATTTTTTGGCTTTTTGGGGTGGGGAGTGTGTGTGGGGAGGGTCAGCTCTGTACATCGTCTTTGGACCAGGTCCCTGGGCTGCAGCACATCTCAGGAGCAGTGAGGCAAAAGTGGCTGTTCCTCAGACAATCTGTATCAGGATGGACGTCTGACACCAGCTGCCCTTTGCCCCAAGGGGTTGTTCTATTCGTTGGGAATCACTCCCCCATCCCAGGATCCCTCTAAGCAAGGCGATTCTCCAGAGGCCTGGTGAAATGGCTGTTATTTATTTTTCTTATTTTTAAGAAATTGAAAAAGTATTTTCTTGAAAAAACTGTTCAAGACCCCAGGTCACTAATGAAATACAGGCATGAGCTCCCAAGCACAAATAACTGCCTTTTGAAAGTAATTTCCTGCTTTAGCCTGGGGCCACCAGAGCCAACCACAAAGCTGCTGTGGTACAGGATAAAGCCCTACATCTGCCAAAACCTGATGTCAGCACTCTTGGAGTTAGCCCTGATTTTAGCCACTGGACTAGCTGCACCTGTGCAATGCCCTAGTGGCATTAGGGGAAGCTGGGGTGGGTACCAGTTAGGGTGCCCAGGTGTCCGGTTTTCAACCGGAATGCCTGGTCGAAAAGGGACCCTGGCAGCTCTGGTCAGCACCACTGATGGGGCCACTAAAAGTCCAGTTAGCGGCACAGTGGGTTTAAGGGAAGCATGGCCAGTGAGAGCTGTGGGGGCAGTGCCTGCAGGCAGGTGCAGCACACAGAGCCCCTGACCCCTCAGTCTTGGGAGAAAGACATGCTGGCTGCTTCCAGGAGTCTCCTGAGGTAAGCACCACCCAGCTGGAACCCACACCCCTCACCCTCTCCTTTACCCCAACCCCAGCCCTGAGCCCCCTCCCACACACAAACTCCCTCCTGGAGCCCACACCCCACACCTCTGCCCCAGTCCTGAGCCCCCTCCTGCACCCCAAGCCACTCATTCCTGGCCCACCCCCCCCAGCTGGATGCCCCTCACCCCTTCCCACACCCCAACCCCCTGCCCCAGCCTGTGGAAAGTGAGTGAGGGTGGGGGAGAGCAAGATAAGGAGGGAGGGGGATGGAGTGAGTGAGGGGTGGGACCTCAGGGAAGGAGTGGGGCAGGGGTGGGGTCTTGGGACAGGGCATGGGGCAAGGGTGTTCTGTTGTGTGATTAGAAAGTTGGCAACCCTAGTACCAGTGAAGATGATCTCAATTTCATGCAGTGATAAACACCATTCATGCAAATCCCAGCTTGCCTTGTCTATTCTAAGGTTTTCCTTTGGTGCAGCTACACTGAGGGCTGAAATTCAATTATGTAGAAAGAATAGCACCAAGGGCTTACTTGATGTATAAGACTTGTGCTGGTCCCTCTGCCCACAGAGGCTTTTCATTTTGCTGAGCAACACCGATCTACACTGAGTCTGAGTCCTACCCTTGCCAGTTTTCAGACAGCATGTGTTGTGCATGTTACTTTCTCTCTGCCTAAATAAATGATAAATCTCTCACCCATAGCAAAGCTTTTTCCTATGCTCCCTGCATTGCTTTAGGTGCTCATGGCATCAGCATCCATGTTTTCCTTTTGTAAACTCATCTTGTGCATAGTATTTTACTTCCTCCTGTTCGAACAATGGCACAAACTGAGATATCTTTTTTTTTTAAGTGAACTTTTTGTACAGTCATTGGGTAGGAGAGATGAGTAATAATAAAAAGACATTCTTATGCACTTGACTTGTAGTTGATGGGTATAAAGGCAAAATGTTATAAAATGGGATTATAGAATTGGAGACCACAAGCTGAATGAAACCATATGAATCAAGGGGATCAGAGATGGATGCAGTACAGTTCCAGTCTGTGATGGTTATTGTATATGTATGGGTTGGCGACAATACCGACTTTGGTTTGGATTTCTGCAGATGAGCTCTATTGTAGCATATTCTAATAAGAGAAAAATACTAATCTTCAGACCAAAGATGCTGCTCCAAGAATGAACTGACCTGTTGCTCTTTGTGCAGTGAATAGAGGGTGAAAGCCTAAATGCATGACACAGATGGCAGACTACATCGTTAAAATATTCAAACTTGATTGTCAATTTGTACTAATGAGAAAGGAGCATGGCTGTGAAACTTTGGGATTTCTATTCTCTGCATTCCTTTGGCATTATTCCCATAGGGTTGTTTTTTAAGTGGACAATAAAAGTTGCTTTTTCCATTTAAGCTAAGGCCTAACATCTGTGTGCATCAGGGCTTTTCCTTTTGAGATGGCTTTCCAATCTTCCTGATTCTTTAGCATTTCTTATTCAATTAATCATAAGACTTAGCACCTATATAAAACCTTAAATCTTCAAAGCACCAGGAAGGCCTCACTCCTGCAAGTTACTCCAAGCGTGAGGACTCTTGTGCTCCTGTAGAGCCCCTTGCAGATGCAGGGGGCCACCTGTGCAGATTAACTTGCAGGAGTGAAACCTGATGTCCTCTTCTTCACAAGAGAAAACTTTATTATCTACATTTTAGAGCTAAGAAAACTGAGGCACAGAAGTTGTTAGTGGTAGAACAAGGATCAGATTCGTTGTGTTACCACAGATGTAACGATCTGTGCAAGGGAACTCATTTGCAGTGCACAACAGGTTTTATGGGTCTTATAAAAGCCAGGAGCAGTGCTAACTACTCTGGAGTGCCATCTATTGACACTGTACATAGATAAACATAGCAGCAAGCACTGTTGTAATGCAGTGCTCTGAGAGCTGGTCGGGAAAATCATTCCAATGCAAAGTGTAATTACCACATAATGACAGTTTTCAGTGGGAAAATTTTAATTTTGCTGGAAATTTTTCTATTTTCCATCAGGAAAACCAAACTGGAATATTTTGTTTTGTTGAACTGACCTGAAATGTTTCATTTCAAATCATCTCAGCATTAAACTGCATTACCCTATGTAACGGCCTTGGCCGGGGCTCAGCTCCTGGTCGCAGGGGCTGAGCGAATGTAGTCTGCAGTCCGAGCCCTTGGGTAGGGCGGACGGCGAACAAACAGTGTAGTTGCTCTGGCCTCTTTGGCGCCGGGCAGACCCAGGGACAACTGGAGGCAATCAGGTTAAGTAAAGGAAGGGGGGAGTCTGTCACCCTTAAGGGGTGGCAGGGGGAACGCAGGCTCTCCCACTCCACTGCGTTCCAGCCCGGGGCCCTAGGAGCGGCTGTCGCCACTAAGGCGGTCAGTGGGGATCCAGCCCGAAACACACTGACCGGGTGAGCATTAGGGTTCCCACCGAAACACACTGACAGGGTGGTCAGCGGGGATCTTGGCCGATGCACACGGCCATCGGCTCAGGGCCTTCCACGGCCTGACTGTAGTCAGCCGCCCCCAGGCTACTTCTGACCTCCCCCTCCCTGGGTACCTGCCCTTCGCCGGTGTCATCCAGGGGTTCCCAAACCATGGGTTCCTCAGCCGGCTCGGCGGCGGGAGATCCGGTCCAGTCCTCGGGGTACCAGGGTCCAGGCGGTCTGGTCCAGTCCTCAGGGTACCGGGGTTCGGGCGGTCCGGTCCAGTCCTCCCCAGGCTGAGCATCAGAGGGCTCCGCCCACCGTTCTGGGTACTGGCCCCAGGGGAGGTCAGGCCAGTACCCCTCCAGATACCGGGCATGAGGTAAGCCGGGCCCAGCAGGAGCTCAGGCACCCACATCTGCCTTCCCCAGCAGCCTCTTCCCAACTGAGGGCTGGGACCAGGCTTTTATACTTCCTGTCCCGCCCCCTGACTTCCAGGGGGCGGGAACAGGCAGAGGGGGCCTTGAACTTCCGGTCCCGCCCCTTGGCTTCCTGGGGGTGGGGATAGGCGGCCGGGCCTCTGCCCTCGCTACACCCTATTATATGTTTTCAGTGTTGTTCTAGCCAGTCTTGGTCCCAGGACATGAGAGAGACAAGCTCCTTCAGCTCAAAAGCTCGTCTCTTTCAACTAAAGAAACTGGTCCAGTAAAAGATACCACCTCACCCATCTTGATTTCCTAGTATAGCACATTGCCTCATGGGATTTGTAGTTCTGCCCCTTGTTCTTTCATCATGGGAGATGTAGTCAGAACAGGGAGACCAGCCTATAGGGGAGAATGGGGACATCAGGCTCCTGAACTACAACTCCCATAAGGCAATGTGTTCCAATAGGGACAAAACATGTCTGTTTCAGGAATGTTGAAATGTTTCATTTTGATCCAATTTTTTTCCATGAAAAATTTCAATATTTCAATGTTTCTTTCTGACTGGGGATAAAAACAAATGTTGAAATATCAGAATTCCCCATGGGACAGAAAGTCTGAATTTTGCCCAGCTCTGCTCCCAGTCCTGTGCGCTATGTACTAAAACATGCTGTGCCTCGTTACTTTATAACTATTCTTCTGTTTAAAAAATAATAATAATAATTTACATTTGTATTACCTAGCCAACAGCAGTGTATGGGTAAGTGAACAGTCTTATCAGAGACTCCATTCTTTGGCAAAACTCTGGTAAATGACAACCCTTTGCTAGCTCAGTGACTTAGGGTAAAATTTTCACAAATGCCCAAGTAATTTGTGAGCCTAAGTCCCATTTTCAAAAAGGACGTAAACTCCTAAGTCACTTTCGAAAATGGAACTTGGCTCATAAGTCAGTTAGGTGCTTTTGAAAGTGTTACCCCTAGTGGTTCCCTCAAAATTGCTTATGTGATGTTTCAACAGGTGTAAGGCAATGCAGAATTCAGACCTTTTCTCTATTCACAGAGGTGGTCAAAGCTATTTAAGTTTTTTCATGAAGTTAACGGATTTCCACACCATACAGCTAAATTCAGTGCCTTGCTGCTACTCTGAAAGCTATTTGAGTTTCCCCCAATGAATTTCAAAACTGTTTAAAAAGGTAAATTCCATTATTTTTTAAAAAGTGCGCCCAGTGCTTTCTGACAGAGTCTGAATTTTCCAGTCAAATTCAAGCAACTCTTGGCTTCTTGCTGGAACATGCAGTGCTGTATCTTTAAAATGGCAGCCAAGTGAGAGACACACAATAGCCCCCTTTGCTGGATGCAGATATTGAAACGTTGGAAGGCATTTTGGAAAGCTGCTGTGAAAATGCCCTTTTATACGGAGTGTATTTTTTTCTTTAGTAAATATCTATCAGCCTCACTCCAGAGCCTACACCCCCCGTCAGAATCTTCACTCCACACCCTGTAAAAGCAGCAAAGAGTCCTGTGGCACCTTATAGACTAACAGATGTATTGGAGCATGAGCTTTAGTGGGTGAATACCCACTTCGTCGGAGGCAGGCTCGAGTGGGGCTGGGGATGAGGGGCTCAGGGCTGGAGCAGAGGCAAGGCCTGTGCAAGGATGTTTTGCACCCTAGGCGAAATTTCCACCTTGCGCCCTCCCCTCCCCACGCCCCTGCCCTGAGGTGCCCTCCCCAGCAGCTCCCCCTCTCCACTCTGAAGGGCCCCCCTTGCGGCAGCTCCCCACCCTCCGCCCTGAGGCTGATTGGCGCCGCAAGCCTGGGAGGCGGGAAAAGTGAAGCAGCTCACTCCTGCCCCACCACCTCCCTGAGCACACTATGGCTGCTTCACTTCTCCCGCCTACCAGGCTTGCGGCACCAATCAGCTTAGGCGCTGAGCTAGAACTGGGGTGAGGTGGGGGTGGAGGGAGATTTCTGAGATCACCAGGGGGCTCAAGTTGCTATAGATCCAGAGCTCACAGGCAGTGCACAAAGCATCCCATGCCTTTTCTACTCTCTGATTATTTTTCCAAGGGTGTCTAGATATAACCTCACTTTGTAACTTTGATTCCAAAAGGCCTCTTTCTTTTCAGCCAAACTTTGGAAACTTCATTGTAGTACAATGGGAGCTATAGCAAGGATTCCTTGAGGTGCTGCTTTGGCAAACTCTCAGCACCAGATGGTGCCACATTTGCATGAGCAATCTCATCAGCTTTCAGCAGACCTTGGTTTTGTCCCCTTTGGAGACCTGTTCAGAAAAGGAAAGCTCTGCTCACTCATGCTGAAAAAATGCACCATTTAATTGTGTGGCAGACAACCACTGGATTTTCTTCTGATTCACCAAGGAAGCTTGAAGCTGACTGATGTACCCAGATGAGCTGAGTTCCAGGATGTAGCGATATGCAATTTTCTTCTCAAGACACATAGTCCTGGCAGTTATGCTTATGCCAGCAGCTGTGTTTCAAAGAGTTATTAGACAATTAAAGGCCATGCCCAGAAAATAATCTCTCTCTCTCCCCCACCTTTATGCCATACCAGCAACCTCTTTTCAACATAGATTCACAAGTTTCCCAAAAGTTACATTCCTGCTTCCCACCTCAAATTCCATACGTTACTCTCAAGCCATTTACCCCCACTCCTATACCACTGTTATTACTTGGCAATATGGCAGAAGAGGAGGGGAAGTAGGCAGGGCTGGTGTAACCACTTAGGTGACCTAGGTGGTCGCCTACGGCACTAGGATTTGGGGGGCACCATTTTCTTCAGCAGCGACCATGGCGGCCAGATCTTCGGCAGCCCCGGTTGCCGCTGGCATTTAGGCGGAGGGAGCTGAGGCAGGGGAGCGCAGGGAGGGCCGCTTGCAGCAAGTAAGGGGGGGGGGCATGCAGGGGAACTCCCCACCCCAGCTTACCCCTGCCCCGCCTCCTCCCTGAGCACGGTGTGGCTGCTTCACTGCTCCCACCTCCCAGGCTTGCGGCACCTAAGCTGACTGGCGCCGCAAGCCTGGGAGGCGGGAGAACTGAAGCAGTGACGGTGTGCTCTGGGTGCTCTTGCGTGGAGCAGGAGTGAGCTGGGGCAGGGGGGGTGCCTCAGGGCGGAGGGTAGGGAGCTGCCGCAAGGGGGGCACCTCAGGGCGGAGCGCAGGGGGGGGCGGGCGCAAGGTGGAAGTTTCACCTAGGGTGCGAAACATCTTTGCACCGGCCCTGGAAGTAGGTAACTTTCATATTCATGTTAACTGGTGAGCTAGGGGACTGACACGTGACAAAGGTGTGGAAGCTGTAGTCCTCTGAAATGTTATTAGCTAGAAAGGGTAGAATAATCAATAATGCAGAAAAGGCAGAAGTTTTCAATCAATATTTTGTTCTGCATTTAGCAAAAAACAGGTGATTTGGGGATATCATTTAATACCATTCTTCCCATTCCACTAATATCTCAGGAGGTTGTTAAACTGCAGCTACTAAAGTTAGACATTTTAAAATCAGCCTCCAAGAGTTTGTGAAGAGCTGTCTGAGAAGGTTGCTAGACCATCAGTGTTGATTTTCAATAAGTCTTGAAGCACTGGGGAAGTTCCAAAGGACTAGAAGAAAGGGAATATGCAATATTTAAAAAGGGTAAATGGGTGACGTGGGTAAATATAAGCCTGTCACTCTGACATCAATCCTGACTAAGAAAATAGAGAGGTTGACATAGGACTTGATTAATAAAGAATGAAAGGAGGGTAATATAATTAATGTCAAGCAACACAGGTTTATGAAAAAATAGATCCTGTCAAACTAACTTGATTTTTTTTCATGAGATTACAAATTTGGTTGATAAAGTAAAAGTATTGATGTAATATGCTTAGACTTCTATAAGGCATTTGGCTTGATACCACATGACATTTTTATTTAAAAAAACCTAGAAAGGCACACTGTAAATGGATTAAAACTGGCTAATGGATAGATCTCAGAATGTAATGTAAATGTAATTGGAAATCATAATTGAACAGGTGTGTTTCTAGTGGGGTTCTGCAGGGATCAGTTCTTGGCCCTACACTATTTAACATTTTTATCAATAACGTGGAAGATAACACAAAAATGGGGGGAGTGTAAAATAATGAAGACAGGTCACTTCATACAGGCTGATCTGGATCACTTGATAAAGCAGGTGGCAAGCAAACAATATATATTTTAATATAGCCAAATGGAAATGTATATACATCTAGGAACAAAGAATGTAGGCCATACTTACAGGAGATAAGACTATCCTGGGAAGCAGTGATTATGAAAAAGATTTGGGAGTTATGGAGGATCATCAGCTGAACATGAGCTCCCAATGTGACACTGTGGCCAAAAGGGCTAATGCAATCCTGGGCTGCATAAACAGGGGAATCGTGGATAGGAGTAGAATGGTTATTTTGCCTCTGTATTTGGCATCGGTGCAACCACTTTTGGAATACTGCATTCAGTTCTGGTTCTCCACAATTCAAGAAGTGATAAACGGGAGAGTGTTCAGAAAAGAGCTCCAAGCATGATTAAAGGATTAGAAAAAATGCCTTCAAGTGATAGACTCAAGGAGCTCAGACTATTAAAAAACAGAAGGTTAAGGGACGACTTGATTACTGTCTACATGGAAAACAAAGATGTAATAACAGGCGCTTCAGTCGAGCAGAGAACCAATCTAAAGGCTGGAAGTTGAAGCTAGACAAACGGAGGCTGGAAATAAGGTGCACATTTTTAACAGAGAGAAGCCGTGTTGCTATGGCAACACGTTTGGTTTTCCATAATCCTGTATGTAGCCATCGGAATGCCAAACCACTCGGACATTCCATTAACATCAGCTTTTGCTTCCGACCCACCCTCCTTTCACTTGTCCTTAGGGTGACCAGACAGCAAGTGTGAAAAATCGGGATGGGGTTATGGGGTATTAGGTGCCTAAATAAGACAAAGCCCCAAATATCGGGACTGTTCCTATAAAATCGAGACATCTGGTCACCCTACTTGTCCTTAAGTAGACTTTCCACCCACTCAGGAACCACAATGTCTTGTTCACCTACAGGGACAGAGTGATGTGGGCTTATTTTTGCAAGCAAAAACCCAAAGCTCAGGGAAGAGGAGATGGGCATGGGCATCCCTTTGCCCTCTAAAGCAGGAAATCCTCATATAACAGGCTCTTAACATAAGGTGTTCTTTTACTTAAGGCCTGATTCTGGGTCTAGAAGGAGGAACTACAGGTGCTGTGGCTCTCTGAGGCCTCTGCCCAGAGAAGCAAACTTCTCTTCTGCTCCCTAGCCCAGCTGACAGCCTTTCATTTGGCAACAGGGTGGGCATGTGGAGTATTTGCTGCAGGGTGGGTGGCATTGTAAGTGGCAACAACAGCTTAAGGCATGAAGACTGCATGTGCTTTCCTGGCACTGACAGCAGCAGTATCTGCAGGCTCTCTCCCGTGAGTCCACAGGCAGAACTCAGACCATGGCTGCCATCCGGCAGCTCACCTGAATGACTGGAGAAGAGGGTCAGCAAAACTCTCACTTGTAAAGGGGCCCACGCACAAAGCTCCTGATTGGAGGAGCTGTCCAGCCCCACTGGTTGGCTGGAAATCTCTACTTAAACCAGAAAGAGGCACTGGAACAGGAAGTTGTCTGAGCATCTAGAACAGTGTTTCCCAAACTTGGGACACTGCTTGTGTAGGGAAAGTCCTGGCAGGCCTGGCCGGTTTGTTTACCTACCCCATCTGCAGGTTCGACCAATCGCAGGTTCCACTGACCATGGTTCGCTGCTCCAGGCCAATGGGAGCTGCGGGAAGCGGTGTGGGCTGAGGGATGTGCTGGCCGCCGCTTCCTGCAGCCTCCATTGGCCTGGAGCAGTGAACTGCGGCCAGTGGGAGACGTGATCGGCCGAACCTGTGGACAGGGCAGGTAAACAAACTGGCCCGGCCTGCCAGGGGCTTTCCCTAACCAAGCAGCGTCCCAAGTTTGGAAAACATTGATCTAGAGGAATCCCCGTCTGTCTGCTACTATAGACCTTGCCTACTTTCTTGCCTGACTTCTGAGCTTCACCTCTGAGCCTGTACCTCTCCTTCTTCTCCCCCCAGTGTCTGTTACAGCTATCCCCATATTCCATTTTGTTTCTTACAGCTGTCCCCATACTCCATTTTGTTTTTGTTGTACTGTGGCCTCCCCTCCCTGGCTGTTAAGTTGTTTACCAGGGCCACTGCCCTTTTCAAAGGGAGGGCCCCTTAAAGTTGTTTACCAAGAGCCATTGCCCTTCTCAAAGGGATGGCCACTTGTGCTAAGTGGGACCACTGCCCTGTTCAAAGGGTTAGTCTGGGTATACCTTTGTTTTAAACCTGCGGCTCGTAAGGGTAGACATGTCCAGCTGCAAGGCCTATTGTTGTTTTTAAGTCTGGGAATGATAATAGGCTCATTGTTTTGGATACCTATGCACAGACTCTGCCAGAATGTCTCTGTGTGTCACCTGTTGTTTTTTTTTCTCTTTCCCGCTTGAGCAATCTAAGTAACTAGTGGGCAGACTGCCTAAGTCTTGCCCATTAAACCAGACTTTTCTGATCAGACCTCAGAAAAGGTTCTGCATTGCGCCTGGTCTGATCAGCCAGGGGTTCTGGGGGGTCCTTCTCCGCTTCTCGTTTTATTTTTGAGCGTAACCTTGTTTTTGAACACCCCCACCAAAGAACGCAATTGCTGCCTTGAGAGATTCCTGATTATTGAGACGTCTGCCTTCTGATGATCTTGCTGCTTTTAACCCTCTGCTGCTATCCTTTGGGCTGGTTAAAATCCCTTGTGAAACTCTCTATACTTTTATTTTATTATTTTAGCTGCTGACCTGTTTCCCAGCAGCCAGACTTAAGCTAAACTTGGTCTGTGGCCTTAAAAACCTCTCCTAAACTCCACCAGCACTTGCTGCAAAATAAATTTGTGCCGACTGCTAAGCTTCTGCTCCTGTTGGCTTTGCCTTGGGGCTCTCTGCTTCCAGCTGGTATCCACTGCTGCGCCACCATCCCTTGGCTTCCTTAAAAGGCTGATCGGGCATATACCACTCTGCTCCTCTGTAACTTCCCCATAACATTAGGTGCATCTATTAGAATTAGGTTCTTAGTCTAGATAAGTTGTAATTTCATTTTGCATAGCTGTGGTTAAGTTAGGTTTAGAGAATTGTTTGTGTTGTGTTCTGTAAGGTTAGATTTAAAAAATTGTTGCATTGTGTTCTATTACTTGCTAATATTGTGTAGTCTTGGTTAAGTTAGGTCATAGATAAGATTTTGCTGTGTTCTGTATAGTTGTGGTTAAGTCTGCCTTCCTGCTGCCCCCGAGCTCATCCAGTCACCCCATACCCCTCAGTCTCTCTGCTGTCTAACCTGCAGCCTGCTGCCCTCTTTGTCTCCTGAAGTTTGAAATCTCCTCTGCTCTCGCTCACCTGCTCCTCTTCCCTCATCCCCCAACCTCATTCCTCTACCCTGCCTTCTCTCTCTCTCTCTCTTTTTTTAATCCCTTCCTCCTATTGCCCCAAACCTCAATTGTATTACTGAGTCTAGCATTAAACCCATTGGTTACCTTTTTCTCTCTAACACACCTCACATTTTACATTTATACCACTGTGACACATTTTTACCTAGAAGTTGGTTATTTACCACATTTTTCCCCATAACTGTTAGTTGGCTATATGCTGCTGTGACACACCTTTTACATAAAATTGTTAGCTACCTGTTACATTTATGCTTCAGTGTTAATTGGTTACCAACTGTATTGTACCCACTGTATTGTACCCCACTATTGAAACCCCCTATACTATTTGCTAAAAGAAACCCTTCCCAGTTGTCTACCTTAACAAACCCATACCCTCACTATTGAATTTCCCTGTTTGGCATTTTCTTATAAAGTTTATTTTGCATCCCACCTGTGTGGTAATTGCTCCCCAAGATCCATATACTGCTGGCAGGGACATCCAGCAGTGCCCAGTTCCTGCTTTTCTGCCTTACCTGGGCCCTGCTCTCATGCCTACCTTGACTCTGGCTCTTGACTGTGTGTTTATTGTGTTGTCATGATTTTAGTTTTAAAGCCTGACTTCCCAAATCTTCAAGTTTAATTCTACTCTCACAGGCATGCACATAGCCCAAAGTCAATGGATCCCCAGGGCAGAGATTGGTTCAGCGGGCCCTACGATTTCTGTACTTAAAAATCCTTAAAAATAGAAGAGTTTCTCCACTCTGATAGACCAGCTATGGTGTACTAAGTGGAGAAGAAGTCCCATGGGATTTAGGCACTAACTCTTAAGCTTCTCTGTAAAGCCTAATCAAAATGTCTCTGCACATTATGTATGTTGTAATCACTTTGCATGTCCCGGGTTTTCATAGAAGTTTCTGGGACATCATTTTGGGACTCTTAAAATGTCGCAGTTTTTCATTCAATCAGCCAAAGCATTTGGATTTTTTTTTTTTTTTAATAACTATAAAATGTTTATTCAGGATTACTTCCTACACCAGAATTTGCTCTGTGTGTGCGCGCGCGCGCACGCGCACATGCGAGCCAGGAACAAGCAGTCCAGGGGAACAAGCGTTCAGCGAGACGAACAGCATAGGGTGAAGAGAAAACTCGGACAACAGCAGTTGCTATCCAAGCTGCCGTTTTGCTCAGCGTACGTGTGAATGACACTTCTTCACTGCTCGCTCAGGACATCAAGTTACTGGAAAAAATCATCCACTTTGGGAAACATGCATGTGTCACTGCTGAGTTAGAAGCTAGCAGTTGTGACACCAGAACATGTGAAAGAAAACAACCTATACTTCTGTCTTTCATATGCTGAAGTTTGAACCTAAAATAGGGTCACCATGAAATTGTCCCAGTTTTTTTTCTTTTGAAAATAGTCACCTTATTTGTGGCTTCTTTCTTGTACTGCACCATTAAAAGGAGACACGTTTCCCCTTCCTGCTGCAGATCTGTGACACACTTGCGACAGCCTGTAGACAGCAGTCACGTACTGTGCTATCTCATGGAGACTTTACTTCTGTTCTCTCTCCTTGGTTGTTCTGCTTACCTAAAATAAGCCACTGAGGTCAACAGTAGATGTTTTGCACTTTGTATATAAAATTGTGGTGTAAGATCTTTCAAAAGCATAAAGAAAGCAGTGTTTCTGCAGACAATGCTGAATCTATGTTGAGCTGCACACCGGTCTTCATCGTGAAGTGGCTGCATTTCACTAGACAGCTTAATAAGCACTGCTTATAGATAAGTCAGCTTCTGTTTCCATTATAAGTCTCTAAATTCTGGGGTTCATAATCTGGTCACAAAATCTTCATTAGTGAGTGAAACTTAGGCATGAATGAGTCTCTCTGAGCATGCTAAATGCAGAGGCTCAGACAAAATGTATACCTCAAAAACAAAAACAAAACAAAGCACCACAGTGAGAAGAACCCCTATCTCAAAAAAAAAAAAAAGAAAAAGAAAAAGAAAAAGCAGCAGCAGCCACCAACACCATCAGCACGGCTAACCAGAGTAAAAGAGGGAGTTAGATTCCCAAAGATATCCTTTAAAAATTGGAAGTCAAATCCTGCTGAGGAAAATAGAAAGAAGTATAAGCTCTGACAAGTCAAGTGTAAAAACATAATTAGGCAGGACAAAAAAGAATTTGAAGAACAACTGGCAAAATACACAAGAACTAATGTCAAAAAAATAAAATAAAAATTATGTACATCAGAAACAGGAAGGCTGTCAAACAATTGGTGGGGCCACTGGATGATCGAGCTAAAGGAGCACTCAAGGAAGACAAGGCTGTTGTGAAGAAGCTAAATGAATTCTTTGTATTGGTCTTCACTGAAAAGCATGTGAGGGAGATTCCCACATCTAAGCCATTCTTTTTATGTCCCAGTCTGAGGTATCTATATAGGAGGTTTTAGAACAAATCAATAAATTAAACAGTAATAAGTCACTAGGACCAGATGTTATTCATCCAAGAGTTCTGGTAAAGGAATTCAAATATGAAATTGCAGAACTGATAACTGTGATATGTAACCTATCACTTAAATCAGCCTCTGTACTAAATGACAGAGGATAGCTAATGTAACTCCAATTTTTAAAAATCACTCCAGAGGTGATCCTAGCAATTACAGGCCAGCAAGCCTAACTTCAGTGCCAGGCAAATTGATTGAAACGATAGTGAAGGACAGAATTATCAGACAACATGGATGAACACAATATATTGGGGAAGAGCAGGGGTGAAAGTAACTTAAAGGACTTACCGGTACTCCAGAGTCCTGCGGAGGGGGAGGGGCCTCAACCAGAAGAGGCGTGGCATCTATCAGAAGAGGTGGGGCCTTTAAATCCCAGGGCTTTTAAATCAGGATTTAAACGGTTTGGGGATTCAGCTGAAGCTAGGAGCTGGGCCCTTTAAATCACCCCCGGAGCTACCAGCTGCAGAGGTGGCTGGGAGCCCTGGGGTTGGGCAGGGGTGAAAGTAATTTACACTTCTTACCCATATGGTCCAATCGCAAGCAACCCACCTGTCCTGCGTACTTCATGGATCCCTCCCATTGCATGACAGATAGAGAAAATAAATCTACCATTACTACTACCAGTACTGTCTGCAATAAAACTTTACTATTGAAATAAGCCTGAAAAAGAGAAAACTCATCACATTTTTCGCCGTGTCTTCCCTACTCCTCCAGCCAGGCTGCTGACACTAGGGTCCATGCTTTCTCCCTGCCTGACACTCAGCAGCTGCAGGGGCTTCCCTCTAGCTTGCAGCAGGAAGCAGGGAGACTGGCTGAGGGAGGGAGAACCCTGCCTCCTGCATAAGAACAGCTTAAACTCAGCTGTTCCCTGCTCAAGTCAGTAACATTTCAAAGAGGATCTGCAAGCAGTTTGGACATCACAATCATAATCCTCTGCTGGGGAGAGAATGGGATAGATTTGAACTTGGAAATGGTTCCTGATTTTGATTGCATTTTTTGTGTATAGGAGATCCCCTCATCCCGGGGGCAGAAAAGAACTGCCCCTGCCATGATCACATACACCCTTCCCCTACCCAACAACAACTGGGAATGAAATTAACAAGGATGCCAGAAATGGCTCCAACGCTAGGGGCTGAACTGCACAGGGAACAGCTGAGTTTAAACTGTTCTTATGCAGGCAGCAGCAGAAGGCATCTCAGCCAGTCTCCCTACTGCAAACTAGAGCCTAGAGGAGAACCCCTGCTGGGGGACGAGGGTGGGGGGAAGGAATGCAGAGCCTTGTCTGCAGTCTGGCTGGAGGAGGGCGAGGGAGGAGACAAGAAACTAATGTGACAGTGAGTTTTCCCCTTCCACCTGCTTTTATTAGCTCTGGATTTAAGCTGTGCAACCAAATGCTTGTATTTGTTGTCTATATTAGTATTGGAGAGATCCCCTCATTCTGGGAGCAGAAAAGGACTGCCCTTGCCATGGTCAAACACACCCTCCCCCCAGCTACAGTGAGTGAAATTAACAAGGATGCCTGAAACCACTCCTAACCCCGGGAAGCTGAACTGCTCAGGGAACAGCTGAGTTTAAACTATTCTTATGCATGGGGCAGTGTACACGAGTGCAGCCGGGGCTTGACCCTCTCTGGGGGGAGGAGGGGAACCACACCGGCTCAATACACACCAGTGGGTCTGGAAAAATAGCCCGGTGGTCCTCGCGGCAATCTCAAGGAGGTCCTTCTGCAGGGCTGAGCCCTAATAACCGCTATGAGCCTAGTCCTAGGTCAGGGCGGGGCAGCGAACACTGAGTCAGGAAGCTCAGGCCCTTGGGCAGGGCTGAGCAACAATAACCGGCTTCGGACTCCTCAGGCCAGGGAGAGGGGGAGTCTGCCACCCCGGAATGGGTGGCAGGGGGGACGCAGGCCTTCCCACTCCCCTGCGTCCCAGCCCGGGGCTCTAGCAGTGGCTAGCGATCTGTTGCTCAGTCAGTGGGGATCCTGGCTGCAACACACTGACAGGCTATGGCAAGGCTGCAGCCAGACTGTTTTTGGCTGCCCCTGGGCTACTTCCATACTCCCCCTCGGGGCCTACCTGGGTCCTGACGTCGGCCTCTGCAGGGTCCTGGAGCATGGGCTCATTGCAGCCAGGGCTGGGTTGTAGGTCTGGCAACTCCTCCGGATAGTCAGCCCAGGATAGCTCTGGAAGCTCCTCCAGGTAGCAGGCGCAGGGGAGCTCCGGCAAGTCTGGGCAGCTGCCCTGGGTCTCAGGAATTTCCCAGTCTCGAGCTCCCTGAGGGACGTCTGCTCGCTCCAGCTGCTGGGCCTCGACTGAGCTCTGAGGGCCAGCCTTTATAGTTCTGGGTCGGCAGCTGACCCTTTGAGGGGCAGGCTCAGAGCTCTTTAGCTCCGCCCACTCTGGCCTCCAGCCAGGCTCTTCCTCCTCTGGGCTGGAGGGGAACCACACTGCCTCACTACAGGCAGGCTTCTCCCTCCCTCAGGCGGTCTCCTTTTCTTACCGCTCCTCCGTACCAGCTCGTACTAGCTTACTTTCACCTCTGGAGAACCGTCAACACTGCTTTTTTTAAAGGGAAATCATGCTTCATCAATCTATAATAATTCTTTGAGGGGGTCAACAAGCATGCGGACAAGGGTGAGCCAGTTGCTACTGTGTATTTGGACTTTCAAAAAGCCTTTGACATGGTACCAAAGCAAAGGTTCTGAAGCAAAGTACGCTGTCATAGGATCAAAGAAAAGGTCCTTTCATCAATCCGTAACTGGTTAAAAAATAGGAACCAAGGGTAGGAATAATTGATCAGTTTTCACAGTGGAGAGAGGTAAATAGCAGGATCCCCAAAGAGTTGTACTGGGAACTGTGATGTTCAACCTGTTAATAGGTGATCTGGAAAAAGGGGTAAACAGTGAGGTGGCCAAGCTTGCAAATGATACAAAAATCACTCATGATAGTTAAATCCAAAACTGACTGTGAAGAGTTACAAAAGGATCCCACAAAACTGGGTGACTGGCCAGCAAAATGGCAGATGAAATTTAGTGTTGATAAATGCAAAGTAATGTACACTGGAAAACAAACCCAACTATACATACAAAAGGATGGGGTCAAACTTAGCCGTTACTGCTCAAGAAAAAGATCCTGGAGTTGTTATGGATAGTTCTCTGAAAACAACTGCTTAATGTGCATTGGCAGTCAAAAAAGCTAACAGCTATTTGGAAAGAGATGGATGATAGGACAGAAAATATCATAATGCCACTACATAAATCCAAGATACACCCACGCCTTGACTACTGCATGTAGTTCTGGTCACCCCATCTCAAAAAAAGATATATTAGAACTGAAAAAGGGTAACAGAGAAGGGTAACAGAGCATCTCTTTCCAGCAGTGCTGTCACTTGCACCTCACAAGCAGCTTCTAATGGTTTGCGGGGCGTGGAACAGCTTTAATCTGAGGTTAAATTTAAAAGTCTGGGACTGTTCATCTTAGAAAAGAGATAACTAAAGGGGGATTTGATAGAGGTCAATAAAATCTTGACTGGTGTGAAGAAAGTGAATAAGGAAATGTTATTTAATCCTTCACATAACATAAAGACCAGGGGTCACCCAATGAAATCAAAAGGCAGCTGGTTTAAAACAAACATAAAGAAGTATTTCTTCACACAGTGCACAGTCAACCTGTGGAACTCATTGCCAGGGGATGTTGTGAAGGCCAAAAGCATAGCTGGGTTAAAAAAAAATTAGACAAGTTCACGGAGGATAGGTTCATCAATGGCTATTAGCCAAGATGGTTAGGGATGCAACCCTACACTCTGGGTGTCCCATAGCCTCTCACAGCCAGAAGCTGTGAATGGATTACAGGGAACGGGTCACCTGATCATTGCTCTGTTCTGTTCATTCTTTCTAAAACATCTAGCATCGGCCATTGTCAGAAGATGGGATAGTGGTCTAGATGGACCATTCTTATGTTCCTAGAGTCACAGGCGCAGGCTTCCTCTGGGCTCCAAGGGTGCTCAACTCCCTGCTTTGCCCTAGGCCCCACCCCCACTCAACCCCTTCCCCCCAAGTCCCCACCCCTGCACCTTCCCACTCAGTTCCACCCCCTCCCCTGAGCGCGCCCTGTCCCCGCTCCTCCCCACAGGGCCTCCCACACACTGCAGAACAGCTGACTATAGTGGGCGGGAGGGGGAGGAGTTGATCGGCGTGGCTGCTAGTGGATGGGAGGCTCTGGGACAGAGGGGGTTGCTGGCTGCTGGTAGGTGCTAAGCACCTACTATTTTTTTTTTCTGTGGGTGCTCCAGCTCTGGAACATACATGGAGTTGGTGCCTATGTTTAAAGTGACAAAGCAAACAACCAACCCCCACCCACAACCCAACCCTCCCCCACAAACTTCTGCCCATATCGCTAACACATTTGTTTTTAGAGGGATTTGCCACTTGTTTGTCTATAATATTGAATAATATGTTGCACCTAGGAAGCACCTTTTGCTTATAAGAGGAGATAAGCTTGGTTTCTAAATGGTGAAAACAGACAAGTAGACTCTACTTGTCAAAGGGAAGGTAACATGCATGTGCTACTTACTGGGCAAGTCATTTGTGATTTGGGATCCTCAATGTAACAATGCATCTGGCAGTTAAATCTACAGCATGAGATAGAAAAGAGATTTTGCATTGGCAGATAGAAAGCCCTGAATGGGCATGGGTTGGCGTACATTAAGAACAGAGGTGTTTGGGATGCATGGATGTCAGCAGATGGAAGCTGTTTGTGGGCATAGACAGGCTGGGAATGTGTATGCATATTTAGAAAAAAATACAGATTTTATTAATATTTTTGTTTAAAATGGTGATGTAGGAAGTTAGTTTTTTTGACCACTAAGGATCTGTCATGTTTCAACATGTTTACCAGTTGTGTTTCTCCAGGAGGCATTCCTGCTGAAAAGGTCAAAGGGCAACAGCTGTTTTTATTTGAGGGTCCTTTTACTCAAGTAAATCTTTATGCTTTTCTCTCTTTCTTCTGCACAATGCTGGGAATTCTTGACTCCTAGACACCAGATGGGTTAATACTGAAATGTCATAATGTTTCTTAATGAAATGGCTGACGCTGGCCAGGTGCTAGCCAGCTAGGAGCTCAATGCCAGTGACTCCCCTGCCAGCTCCTCATTTTTGGATGGCAATCATGCAGCCCTAAACACCAGACTGTGGAGGCTAATTTACCATCCAAGGCATCTGCTTCTTGGCAGACTCCATGGGCATCTGCAGAAGTGGCTTTGAATAGCTTTTCCCTGTGTCACGTGGTTAGACACTTGGGGGCTAAGCAGGGGACCTGGCTCCAACAGCTCACTGATATCTCCTGGAAAGTGGCAAAAAGCATTTTCTTTGTACACGATTGGCTGCACATCCCCATCTAGCCCCCTGGACTGTTACTACTGGGGAATCTGAGTAGAAACAGGCTGTTTCCCATTCCCCCACCCCATTCCCCAGACATCGGCTCAAGGCAGAACCCCCTATTGGGGACACCAAGACTAAGTGCTGTAGAAATGATTGTGGGTCACTAGCAGATGTTTGTGGTTTCAGGTTGGTGGGGGAATGAGCAACATAACCTTAGAAGAAACAAAGCTGCTTGAGACTATGCCATATTCACTGGAACAAGAGAAAGAAAACATAACAAGTACATACCCACTAGAGAACAGGGAAACACAGCAAGGAGCAAGCAGTTGCAAAATGGCCACTATAGGCATGGAGCTGTTTGGCCTCACCCAATTTAAAGGGCCAGATTAAGAAAGGCATGCTGGGACTGTGTTCCTATTAAAGAGTGCAGCCCTGCAGTGCTGAGAGTCAATAGAGTAGGGACCAGATAGTAAGTGTGAAAAATCAGGCTAGGGAAAGGGGGGTTGAGACCAGGAAGCAGTATGGCTGATTCACATAATAGGGTGCGTGGGTGGGTTTCCCCTGGAAGCTACTGCTCCTGGAATCATTTGATTATAGGGAACTCTCTGTTTCTATTAAAAAAACATAAGTTTCTAGCCCTCAGGCTTGTAGACAAAAGCTTGAAAATGGGATTTCTAAAGACTCAAATCACAGAAGGCAAATAATAAGAACTTTAAATCTCATGATATTTGAGCACTTAAGGCTGATAATGCTTAAGAAATCCCCAAAGAAGGGGCTGCTTCTCTGCTGTACATCCCAATACTCTAACACAATGTGGCTTTCATGCAAAATAAGTTGGCTAACATTTTCCATCACACCTTTTCTTCCCCCTAGACTCCAGAGTGCTTTACATACCACAAATACAATAGATGCAAAGAGCCACAGGAATGCAACTAGCGCTGGGGTGGAGAGCTAAAGTCAACAGGTACATTGCATGCTGAAAGGCTACAGCAACCTAGTACATGGCATGCTGAACAACGATGAAGGAGGGGAAATTCTGGTTAAAAACACTGAGACCAGCCTTTCATATGAAGTGCTACCGGAGAGGTGTGGGCTTGGGGCTTCTGAGAAATCAGGCCACTAAAGGTCTGTCTACTCTGTGGGCACTTTGCTTTCTTAGCTCTCTTGCTTTAGTGACAACAATGTTCTATAGGCAGAACCATTTCAATAGAAGGTATAACTTTTTTTTTCAAGGAATAACCACGGCTCTGCCAACTATCAGAAAGTTCAAGTTTTCTTAATTGCCCTGCTGAGCTGACCTCACAGTTGCTGCTCATTCTGAGGGATGTCACTCAGTGTAGTCCCAAAGTTAACAATGATCCACATAGGTGTGGTGACTCCTTTTTATTGCTGAAAATTGTTTACCTCGGAAATAATTATGAAACTGAAGTTAAAGAGAGAATCATTTCCACTAAAGGGATGAATCGCAGAGTATTTTAAGATTCTTGCATGGCTAATGTATGTCCCTTCTTTTGGGCCTTTGTCATATGCTGCAGCCCTCATTTACACCCTGGCAGGCCAAGAAGCACACTTCTAAGGTTTATGAGATGGGCCAGTTTAAAAATCAGGAAGGGCACTCAAGGCTGCTTACCATTTCTGGTGTCAAATGTGAGGCAAAGGGGTTTTTTTAGTTCCGCTCAGGGCAGCATAGGCTGACATCAGTATGAAGATATGTCTGTAGGGCTGACCCTAGATGTTAGCTGACTTTCCCTGCTCTCATTATGTTGACTCCTATGGGCTAGGCTATATTGGCACTTTACAGCGCTGCAACTTTCGTGCTCAGGGGTGTGAAAAAACACCCTCCTGAGCGCTGCAAGATGCAGCGCTGTAAAGCGTCAGTGTAATCAGGGCGGCAGCTCTGGGAGTGCGGCTCCCAGTGCTGCACGCTACACCTGTAAAGGATGTGGTTTACGTGCAGCGCTGGGAGAGCTCTCTCCCAGCGCTGCCGCTCTGACCACACTCACACTTCAAAGCGCTGCCGGGGCAGCGCTCCCTGAAATTTCTAGTGTAGCCAAGGCCTATGTCTCTACTTAAAAGCAGCACCACTGGTGAGACAAAATGTAAGTTCCTCCACCCTCCATTTAAAACCAAACGCTTCACCTGGAATACTAAGGGATTCCTGTGTAGTCACTTGGCCCTCCTTTGTAGGTTCTCTGGTAGTTCCTTGAAAGCTGGCCTCCCATTACTGCAAGAAACGTGATCCCTTGCTGAAGAAGGGATGAAAGATATGGAAAGATCTATGTGAAGGGTTCTGGAAGGGAAATTGGATTAGTTACTGGCTAAAAAAATATAAGCCAGTTTTAAATCAATTTCATTGCATCCACACAGGGATTGGCACCCATTTAAATCCATTTCAAGACTGATTTGACTGATGCAGTTTTGAGGAATAAACAAGGCCTAACTGAAAAAATTCACAAGTGATTCTATTTTGCACTACATTACAGTTATGTGGGAGGCTACTCCTTAACCCAAGATTAGCTGACTATGTCCTGACAGCAGAGGTGGCTCCAGACCCCAGCACACCAAGTGTGTGCTTGGAGTGGCATGCCGCAGGGGGGCTCTGCCGGTCACTGGGAGAGCGGCACGCAGGCAGCCTTCGGCGGCATGCCTGCGGAGGAGCTGTGGGACTAGCGGACCCTCCGCAGGCATGCCTGTGGGAGGTCCACCGGAGCCGCACGACCAGCGACTGGCACAGCGCCACCCCCCCCCCCGGCATGCCGCCGTACTTGGGGCGGCGAAAAGTCTAGAGCCACCCCTGCCTGACAGGACCTATTAAAGATCCACATATCAATAGAAATTCTTTGACTCGTATTATCGCTGTGCCAAGGATCGGATAGTGCTTTTCAAATATTGGAAACTATGGGATGGGTGAATCAGTATCACCACCATTTCATACCCTGTTAAATGGGCAGCCAAAGCAGTGTTGCCAGCTCTTGTCATATTTATTGTTTTTTTCTTAAAACTCCAGCTCCTAGAGTCATGTGAATATGTGAGACTCTCAGCTTTTCTTTAAAAAAAAAACCAAGTAATTTTCAATCCCAATGTCTGCATGGAAAAACACCTTGAAAATGTGATTCATGTACATCCCAAAGGGCTTGGAAATCAGAAAGCAAATCAAAAGAACCGTCCCCCCCAAATATCTCCTGGTTTTAAGTCAAATGTTTGATTTGTGGGGAGGAGGAGCTGACTCATGACTTTTGAATGCTTGGGGTTTGCAATACAGCCAAAAGTTTAACTCTCAGGGTGCTAAAGGCAACTGTACTCTTCTGAGGTGTTTTGTAGTGAAGAATGGTGTGCTTGTTCAACTTAGCAGGAGACCCATGTCTCTCCCAGAAACTGCATTTTCCCGGGAGAAAAAACTATCGAACTCCCACTTTGCCAGCTCTGTCATAACACCTCAAGCAGGCTAGCTACTTGATGGTCCACTCACCCACTTTGTCTCCAGACACTCCACCCTGCTGTGACACACTGATACCACCTCCGCATCCTGGGCCCCAGCGGTATACCTCCATCTTGCTGGGGATGCTGGTGGTGACTGGAATTGGGTAACAGGAGGAAAGAAAGCTGGGTTGAGTTAGGAGTACGATTCAGGTTTCCTGACTCCCATTCATTCTTGCACTAACTGCTAGGTGACACTAGAGAACCTGGCTGTGTTACAAGTTCTACCAGTCAGCCAGAAGGAAGGTCGTTCTCATCTCAGAAGAGGTTGTACCATGTCAGTCTTTTACCCGTCTGTCCCCTGTCTGACCAGGAAGCAGCTCCTTAGTGTGCAATTTTAAAAAAGGAAAGCAAGTCCAGGGCAGCGAATGAAGAGCTATTTCTGAGGGGTTCCACTATTTTGATCAATGGTGAGAGGTGAGCCAGAGTGTGTTCCTGTGACCTCCTACAGTATAAAAGCTTGGGCTCGGTGACAGAACTTCTGGCTGCTGAGTGGCTCTAAGTCACAGCCTTTACTGCTCAGATTTGATGTGGATTTTTACATCAGTTGCTGGGGAAGCAAGGTAGCCTCTCAAATATTTGCATTGCTTGGCAAGCCTGGGTAGACGGGGGTGGATTCAGGAAGTTCTGGCAAGAGCAAGCACAGCTGGCATGAACGGCTTTGCAGGACTCCTTTGTGGAGAGGAAAGTAGTGAGGCCTCTTGATTTTTCCAAGCAGGATTCCTGGGAAAGGATGAGTGTCTTGGAGGTTTGCTGTGTGAGTTTTTCAGTCAGGGGACTCATTGGCTTTTTGAGAGAATCCTTTTGGATACATCCTTTTTTTCCCACCACCTGCTTTCGAAGGCAGAGCAGTTCTTCATGCTGAGCAGAACTGGAGGAATCTGCCTCTGGAGCCTGTCAGTGATGCTGTGGGCGCTACTGGAGAGCAACAAGAGATGTGCTGCCTGTGTGCCACTGCCTGTTCTTGTTTGCCTAGGAAGCTTCGGATCTTAATTCCAGTGGTCTCACTGTGTGTGTGATAGGGAGGTTAGGTAGGGGCTGGAGAAAGCTGGCACTGCAGGTCAAGTTGTGAATCACACTCATGGCTGCAAAGGCAGGCAGTGTTTCATGTCACATCAGAGGTGCACAAGATCTTTGGCAGACACTGTGTTTTTGTTCTGTATTTGTACAGCACCAAGCACACTGGGATCTGGGTTCGTGATGCGGCTCCTGGGCACTACAACAATATAAAATAATAATGATAATTGTCAGAGATGGGGGGGTTGTCTGTCGGCTGGGCATGAAAGGGGCACTTCATTTAAAGTCTGAGACTAAGACTATTTACTTGTATTGCAGTAGTGCCAGGAAGTGACAGTCAGGGATCAGGGCCTGATTGTGCTAGGCAAAGACTGGCCCGGCCCCAGAACATTTACATTCTAAGCATGAGCTGTATTGTCAGAGCTCTGACCCAGATCCTCCCACTGAAATGGATGGGGGTTAGGCGCCTAAATGCTTTTGAAAATCTGGGCCTTTTTGTATAGGGTGCTGAAGGGCATGCAGGGGGCTGAGGAGGCGGGAGTTATTGCAATTCAAAGCTGTGTATGGGGCAACGTGGGCATCAGCTCCCTGCACAATGTAGCTGGCTATGGTCAATATTATTGGATCCTCACTGTCCTGGGTATTAAATATACCAACAAAGCTTAAAAGCAACTGTTATCTCTGTACTCTAGTCACAACTATTTGGCCATTGTTTTCAGATCTTGAAGCATGTCTACTGGAATAATAGCACTTTTTATGTTCTGAATGTTATACAAATATTATGTAATTAGGAAAACAGCTCTCTCTAGCTGGGCAGGCAGTTGCACAAACAATTATACCCAAATACAAATGTGTAATGCTTTCTTTGAAAATGTAGCCCTGGTTGGCTCTTCTTTATCTGCTCATAACTCTGCTGTCCCCCAAATGATTTTTGATCACAGGAAACCCCTCTCACTTCCTTCCCCACATAAGTGACAATGACAATAACAATAATAATAAAACTGTTACAGCCTGGAGAGATGAATTGCTCTGCTCCTCAGTGGAAAATAAATCAGAAGTAAAGGCTCATAGGGAATATAAGCCCAGTTTCTGGATTCCAGTGTCACTCTGTTTTCTAAATATCAGAGCTTCTAATGCAGGGAAACAAATACAAAAGAAACAGCCTTGACTCCCACTGTCTGATTTCTAAGTGTCAATAAAGCAGAGGGCTAACAAATAACCTATATAGTTATTTACTATATTACCCCACTTCCCTCCCTGCATCGTAACAAAAAGGGACCAGGGGAGGAATTATCCTTGCGGCATCCTGTACAAGGTGTGAGCATTTGGCACAAATCCTGTGACCCACTTCCCTATCCAAATCCAGACTTTAAATTTTATTTATTTTAGTTTGCAAAGGTTAAATGTTTCCCACAGGGTGCAAGAAAGGGTTATTGAAAGCAGCAGGTTCTCTTTTGAGTACTACACTTCTGGTAAATCTCTGATCCAGCATCCAGTGGTTAACCACTGATACAGGAAATGACATTCAACATTTTATCTCTAAGCCAGAAGTGGAAGAACAAGGTGAGTCGCTATGTAGAGGGGATGGATGATTTTCTGTTACCTTCCTCTTAAAGGTATATCTCTCCATTTTAAACACATTTTTCTCTCCTTGTGTACTTTTCTGCTTAAAACTGACGGAAAAAAAATAAGACATGAAAAACTCATGCCCTTTTTTCCCCATGGTTTTGCCTATTACCATGGGGCAAGCTGCACTTCTAGTGATTTAAAGGCTTTGTTAAAAAGGCAAACACTCTTGCTTCATCTCTCGGTGTCCTTTGGAAGTGTAACTCCTATCCCTGATGGAACTGGTCCTGGAAAATCAGGGTGTCAGTAGGTGTCGCTCTTCACTTTGAATCACTGCTAAACCAGTGCCTTTGCATGAACCACTGAGGGCTTGGCTACACTGGAGAGTTGCAGCGCTGGTGATGGGGTTACAGTGCTGCAACTCACTCTGTGTCCACACTTGCAAAGCACAGCCAGCGCTGCAACTCCCATGCTGCAGCGCTGGCTGTACACCTGGTCTGCTTGGGGTGTAGCGATTCCAGCGCTGGTGATGTAGCGCTGCTCATCAAGTGTGGACACCAACAGCGCTGTTATTGGCCTCCAGGGTATTAGGAGGTATCCCAGCATACCTTTTTGGCCACTCTGCTCATCGTTTCGCACTCCACTGCCCCGGGCTCATGTGACCTGCCCTTTAAATGCCCCGGGAATTTTAAAAATCCCCTTCCTGTTTGCTCAGCCAGGTGTGGAGTGCAATCAATCAATCAATCAATCACTGACCATACCTCCATGCCCGAAACGAGTCCTAGCATGAAGCACTTGCTAGCTGCAGGACCAGTGTTTGGGGTGAGGAAGCTGTGCAGTCACAACTGCGCTCCAGCCGTAGAAATTATGATACCTATGGCCAGATATCAAAGTCCATGCTGCAAAGGGGCCATGAATGGCATGCATTGCAGTGTAGGGTTAAAGTAAAGGAGCTGCAGAGTGCCTATTGCAAAGCCCATGAGGGAAATCGGCGCTCAGGTGCTGCCCCCACGACCTGCCGTTTTTACAAGGAGCTGGATGCGATACTTGGGTGTGACCCCACTGCAAATGCTGTGAGAAAGCTGCAATGCCAGGTCAGTTGTGACCACTCTAAGGCTGCAGGCAGGAGTGTTTATGTTCATATCAGAGGTGACAAGACTTTTGGGCAATGCACCCTGTGTTTTTGTTCTGTATTTGTACCGCCCAGCCCACATTCTGGGAATTGGGTTCGTGATGCGCTCCTGGGCACTACAACATTAAATAGAATCATGTAATTGTCAGAGAGGGGGGATGTGTCTGTCGCTGGGCATGAAAGGGGCACTTCATTTTAGGGTCTGGACCTAAGGCTATTTTTGTATTGCAGTAGGTGCCTAGGAAGTGACAGTCAGGGATCAGGGCCTGATATTGTGCTAGGCAAGGCACTGGCCCGGCCAGTAACATTTACAATTATCGTGAAGCATTGAGTGTTTGTCAGAGCTCTGACCCAGATCTCCCACTGAAATGGATGGGGTTAGGCGCCTAAATGCTTTGAAAATCTGGGCCTTTTTTGATATTAGGGTGCTGAAGGGCATGCAGGGGCTGAGAGGCGGGAGTTATTGCAATTCACAGCTGTGTATGGGGCACGTGGGCATCAGCTCCTGCACAATGTAGCTGGGCTATGGTCAATAATTATTGTGATGCCTCACTGTCCTGGGTATTAAATATACCAACAAGTCTTAAAACAACTGTTATCTCTGTATCTAGTCACAACTATTGGCCATTGTTTTCAGATTCTGAAGCATTGTCTACTGGAATAATAGCACTTTTTATGTTCTGATGTTATACAAATATTATGTAATTAGGGAAGACAGGCTCTCTCTAGACTGGGTGCAGGCAGTTGCACACACATTCTACCACAAATACAAATGTGTGAATGCTTTTCTGAGAAAATGTAGCCCTGGTTGCTCTTCTTTATCTCTCATACTCTGCTGTCCCAAATGAATTTTGAATCACAGTGAACACCCTCTATCATTCCCCAATAATGTGTACAATGACAATACATAATAATAAAACTGTTACATTGCCTGGAGGATTGAAATTGCTCTGCTCCTCAGTTGGAAAATAATCGAAGTAAAGGACTCATAGGGATATAAGCCAGTTTTCTGGGATTCCAGTGTCACTCTGTTTTTCTTAAATATCAGAGCTTCTAATGCAGGGAACAAATACAAAGAACGCTCTGACTCCCACTGTCTTGATTCTAAGTGTCAATAAGCAGAAGGCTAAAAATACCATATAGTTATTTTAACTATTTTACCATCCATTTCCCTCCTCATCCGTAACAAAAGGGACAGGGAGGAATTACTTGCGGTTCCTGTTACAAGGTGTTGAGCATTGTGCACAATCCTGTGACCCACTTCCCTATTCCAAATCCGATTTAAATTTTATTTATTTTAGTTTGCAGGTTTAATGTTTCCCACAGGGTGCAAGAAGGGTTTTGAAACAGCAGGCTTTCTTTCTTGAGTACTACATTCTGGTAATCTCTGATTCCCAGCATCGATGGTTAACCACTGATACAGGAAATGACATTCAACATTTTATTCTAGCCGAAGTGGAGAGCACAAGGTGGAGTCGCCTATGATAGAGGGGATGGATGATATTTCTGTTACTTCTCTTAAAGGTAATCTTCCATGTTAAACACTATTTCTCTCTTGTGTACTTTTCGTGCTTAACTGACGGAAAAAAAAATAAGACATGAAAAACTCATGCCCTTTTTTCCCATGGTTTTGCCTATTACCATGGGGCAAGTGCACTTCTAGTGATTTAAAGGCTTTGTTAAACAGGCATAATCACTCTTCTTAATCTCTCGCGGATGTGTCCTTTGAAGTGTAACCTCACCTGATGGTACTGGTCTGGAAATCAGGGTGTCAGTACGGTTGGGTTTCCGCCTCTCACTTGATCACTGCTAAACAGTGGCCTTTGCATGAACACATGAGGGCTTTGGCCTTAATGGAGAGTTGCCAGCTGTAGGTATGATGGGGTTACAGTGTGCAAACTCCTCTGTGTCATCATCTTGTTTGCAACCAGACACTAGCCACGCTGTGCAACTCCCGATGCGTGCAGCGCTGCTTACATGTCTGTGCTGGGGTGTCGATTCCAGCGCTGGTGTGTAGCGCTGCTCATCAAGTGTGGACCACCACCAGCGCTGTTATTGGCCAGGTATTAGGAGGTATCCCAGCATACCTTTTTGGCCACTCTGCTCATCGTTTCGCATCCACTGCCCCGAGGGCTTCATGTGACCTGCCCTTTTAAATGCCCCGGATTTTTAAAATCCCTTCCTGTTTGGCTCGCAGGTTGGGTGCATCAATCATTCAATTTCAATCATGACCATACCATCCACTGCCCGACGAGTCTGAGCGTGAAGGTTTGTTGGGGTTTGTTGGACACTTGCTAGCGCAGACCAGTGTTTGGGTGAGGAAGCTTGTGCGTCACAACTGCGCTCAGCCGTATAATTGATGATACTATGGCAGTTCAAAGTCATGCAGGCAAGGGGCCATGAATGGACATGCATTGCAGTGTAGGGTTAAAGTAAAGGAGCTGCAGCAGTGCTATTTGCAAAGCCCATGGGGAAATCGGGCGCTTCCGGTGTCTGCTCTCCCCCACGATAAGCCTGCCGTTTTTTGACAAGAGGAGCATGGTTGCGATATTGGGTAGTGTACGCACACGCTAAATCGTAGTATGGACCAAACGTTCTTGGATATGTTTACCAGAGGCAGTGGAGAGGAGGGGGAGGGTGATTAGAGGAACCGTGAGTGAGGCTATGAGGTGGTGGGAGATACCGGTCCCCAGGAGGCATGCGCCAGGAAGCTCTTCTCAAGCAGGGGAGCTAGCCAGTCATAGCAGCTGAACATGTTTGGTGAAGAAGAGAGTGGAGTGTGTTCTCTGTAAGTGGCTTTTATTTTAGGATGGAAATGTTTTGGAGAGGAGGGGGGGTTATGGGTTCATGCATTGCATGCTAGATGTGGATAGCCATTGAATTTGGTCTATCTACTGTGCGGTAATGGCACTACTTATTCACTTTCAAAGCAGTCGAGAGGTTGGCCTTGCTAATCTTTCAAGTTGCGCGGCATTGCGCCGCAAAGTTTATAAGGCGAGACCACGTGGTCTTGTCCAGTCGAGGCATCGGTCAGAGCACCACTTGTGCCGTAGGGGTTGGGGGGACCATTGCTTGCACACAGGCAAGGCTGCAATAGGACCAGAGGCGGAATCCACATGTAGTATGACAGACTCTCTCCCGCTCTTTCCAGGTTATACCGCAGCAGCGGATATATCTTGGCAGGATAATCTTTGTTGGCACAATTGTAGATACCTGTTTCATGCACTTTCCAGCTGCTCTGCTGCTTTCCCCATGCATCATAGACAACTCCCAGTTAGAGCCTGACTCCCAACGCTCCCGTCTCCAGTGGTACACAGCGAAACATGAGATTGCGATGTAGTATCATGCCCATTATGGTCACCATAGTCCCTTTGTTGTTCGCTGCTAGAGCCATACCTCCGCTGTCTGATCTGTTTGTTAATGTTTAGGTGATCGCCCACAAAGTGGAGATATTCTCGGTTTCTAACACAAGTTCACTAAAAGTAGCTGGTATTCTTATCCCAGTTACGCATCATCGCTTGAAATATTCATCATTCTCAACACTTCAGTCTAGGAGCTAAGGTAGAGAGAAGAAATGCTGGAGAAGACTGAGGATTCTTTCAGGGAAGAGGATTGTCATATGAAAGACTAAATATATTGTGGCATCATTTGAACCGCCTTATAGAGCACATCAATGCACAGAGAGGCACGACACAGGAAGCAGCGAAAAAGTATTAATAGTGAAGGTAAATGGAGAATTGCAGTGATTAATGATATTCCATGTTTCTGGCCAGTGACTCCACTGAGACGGGGAGCTGACTTGAGTCAGAGTAGACGGCTACTGGGGTATTTCTGTGCATGTGGGGAAAGCAGAGAAGCAGGCTGGGAAAGTTACTGAAAGTATTCCTACAATTTTCCACGATTTATCCTGCCAGATATATCGCTGGCTGCTGCGGTTCTGGGAAGAGCGGGGACGTCTTCTACAGGCAATTGTGGATTCCGCCTGGGTCTATGCGCTTGCTGTGTGCAGCAATGGTCCCCCCCTACGGCACAGTGGCTCTGGAGCATGTAGCCTGACTGCATAGGCACGGTGGGTCTCCTATAAAACTTGCGCAAGCACATTGCCCACGTTGAGTGAAACATTTTGAGAGATGTCGAGGCAATTACCGGCGGTATCATGGCGACGGTGATGAACCAAATCAATGGGCTATTCCACATCTAGGGATGCAGCATGAGTCCATAACCCCCCTCTCTCTCGCCAAAAACATTTCATCTAAAATAAAAGCTGCTTACCAAGGACATGGCTCTGCTTCTTCTTCACCCAACATGTTTCCAGCTGCTCGACTGGCTAGCTTCCTCCTGGTTGAGAAGAGCTCCTGGCTGCATGCCTCTGGGCTAAGATCAGGGGTATATCAAATCAGTGCCTCACTCTCTGGTTTCTCTAACACCTCCTTCTCTCCCTGCTCTGACTATCCATCGTGTCTCGG
>NC_133769.1:135765794-135811398 GCF_003597395.2 Chelonoidis abingdonii | reverse complement strand
GTTAAAATGGGAAGCACAGTGTAGAGGACTTGCTGATGAATGTCGCCAGGCACATCACGTTTGGGCAAGCTGAGCTATTCCTCAGCTCCAAAGTAACAGTGAGAGTCCGACATGATATCGATTCGCCGATCGCGTGACACTAAAATTGCGTCTGTGCACAGTAACGGACGTGCTCAGCACGTGGAACGCCACCTGTTGGCTTCGGGAAACAAGCACTGAGTGGTTGGGATCAAATTCGCTCCTAGCAAGTATGGGATGACGTAGCAGTGCTGCAGAACTTATCGGATGAGTAGAAAAGCCACTTTCCATGGGACTTGTGTGCAGAGCAGCCCCAACCTTGTGCGCTAAAGGACACGAAGATTGAGGCTGCCTGCTGTGGAGAAGTGGTGTGGCGATTTGCATCTGGAAGATGCAACTCCAGACAGCTACGCGAGTTCAGTCGCGAACCCATTTGGTAGTGGGAAAGTCGACCGTATGAATAGTGTTGTGATGCAAGTGCAGAGCATTAATCGCATCCTGCTTAAGAGGAACCGTGACTCTGCGGAATTGCACACCATTTCTGGATGGTTTGCACAAATGCGGTTTCCCTAACTATGAGGGGGCGATAGATGGGCGCAATTCCTTCTGGACCAACCCACTGCATCCAAGTACATTAATCGGAAAGGGAATCTCTGTGGTTCTCCAACGTTGTGGATCACCTTGGGCGCTTTCACTGAACATTTACACCAGGATTGGCCTGGAAAGGTGCATGATGCACAGTATCTTTCGAAACAGTGCACCGGTCAGGAAGCTTTGCAGGCCGCCGGAACTTTTTCCCAGACCGCAAAGATCACAGTTATTTGGGACGTCGAAATATGTGCCCATTGTATCCTTGGACATCACCACTTTACCCCCCGGTTAATGCCTATGTCGTGCCTTCAGGAAACCGAGTACATATAGGAAGCTTTGACACGGAGCCGAAAGAGCCCGGCGGTGTCAATCTACAGGACTGCAGCCAGTGCCAGATATAGAAATAATGTTCTGTGGGATAATGTTTTCGGCCTCCCAACAACATTTGCTTGTTTATTAGCTGAAAGAGAACCGCTGTTATTTTTGTTGTTCAAGCTATTAAATGACGTATAAGGGCTACGACGTTGTGATGATAATTGAGCAGAGTTAGTACTATCAAGATAGTCGTAGGGTGGTGTCTTGTTGTCGTCGGTAACTGTTCTATTACATTATGGGGGGGGAAAGCAGTCCTAGGACACAAAAAGTTACCCTAATAACGCGCGTCCTGTGTTGTTCAACAGCAAAAAAGGAGTTACGAATAGCATCATAATCTGCCCCCCGCATGCAATCCCTTTAAGTCGGTATATCCACGTCGCTTACCCCTTCTGCGACCAATATTTGGTTGAAGAGATAAGATAAGTAAGCGAGTGTGCTTGATGACAGGATGTCTAGCGTGGGGAGATGGACCTCCCTGGTGGAGGCCGAGAGATTCAACGCTTGAGAGAGCCACCAACTGAATGTCTGATCATAGTAGTGGTAATCTTTCTTTGTGCACAGTAGAACTGAGGCAAAAGGTCGCTACAAATAGCTGAGATTCTTCAATTTATTTGGCATAAGAAGATGGCCAGCATGCGTACCCTCACATATTAGCCATTAAGGGCATGTCACCATACCTCTAGTAATGGAGGCCAATGAGGTCCTTCGTGGATGAAACCGCCGGTAACTCCCAGGGTAATATGTTGTGTGTTTGATGTGGTTGTGTGGTAGCACTCGGACGTTTCACAAGGATGTGAAGCATGATATTCGTTTGCCAGTGTGACTAGGGGTTACAATCGATTTGCCCAGGCCGCTGTGTGTTCCCTTGGCAAGGAGGGACACGGACAAATAAAAAAATAAAAACTGTTTTTAAAAAAGGCCCTAAGAGAAAAAAATCAAGTTTATTAAAAGGAATACATACGATAAAAGAGGCGAGGGGCAGGAGGGAGCGGACAGATTGACAGACCCCCTGAGCAGCGTGGGTGCGAGACGAACGCCGCGAAGAGGCTTCACCCGCCATAAAAGATAAATCAATGACTATGACTTTAAGTGCGATACCTGTTAGGTATAACAAGGACTTTTAGACTGTGCTTAGGGACAACCACAGGATGATTGTATTGTTCTTGTGTGTGTAGTCTTGTGGAGCGGGCGACGGTTTGCTGGGCTGTGCGTGTCCGGCGTGGTCCATTCTGTACTGACCAGGACCTTACGAGATTATGAGGTTCTGTGAACTGGCGAAGGTGGTGGTGGGTTTGGATTAGCCTGGGTCCTGTTATAGATATGAAGTTAGAGACGTTAGCCTCATGAGTAGGGTGAGAGGGTATATCTGGGCGGGAGGGATACAGGGGCATTAAAAAATGCATGCTCTGTTTGACACTTAGATGAGTTGCTACAGTCACGCCTAGTGCTCAGCCTCTATGAATATGTTTCCGGTGCCTGCCCCTCGATTATTGGAACGAGTGCAATTGGCAGCGCTATCGACAAATTTTCGATGTGTTCTTTTGAATTAATCATGTGCTTGCACTGATGTCGAGGTGAGTGCATAACCTGCCTGACCAATTGTCCTGACATATGGGTGTCGTTCTCAGCTGGGCTTTTGTGCGTGAGTACGTGTGAACATACAGCCTTTGGAGATTGTGTTATTGGAATGTAGGGATTAGCAAAAAGAAAGAGAAAAAGAAGAAAAATGAGGCTCACAGCTTTAGAAGACGTGTGGTGCGATGCGTTGCAGGTGAGAGCACCACTGGAAAGAGAAGCACGTGGTTAAGAAGCCAGCGGTGTGAAAGAGACAACGGTAGGGCTTTATTTGAGCAATGCGAACGAGAACTAGGAGCAGGCACAAGGGAGAAGAGCTTGGATGAGTGGATGTGCATTTGTGGACCAAACCTTTGGCCCGTAATTTTGATTATTTGATAACCTGGATGACATAATAGTTCATGTGCCAAATTGCCACCTATGGGGGTAGAGGCGTTCTAAAGCAGCACCAGTAGTGATTCTGCCTCATGCTACCAGTGACTGCATACAGCCGGATTTTGTGGGCCAATACTACAAGCTCTCAGTGACTGGGGCTATCTAGTCTCAGTGCTTTCTCCTTTTGGTAGCCGCAACTATTTCCGTTCTCGCGTGCCGTTTGATGGTTTATACCCGTCCACTGTAATGCATGTGTCGTCTCTCAGGTCCTGGCAGCCTCCTTATCCCTTCATACTATTCATAACTGCTTCACCAAATCCTTACTTTATGCATCTTTCCTTTTGTTTCTAACCATTCCCTCTCGGAAACGTTCTTTTTTTTAGTCTTTTCATCAGTCCGTGATAGCCCGGGAGCATGCTGCACGCCGGTACTGGATCTTCCTAGCAGACAGACAAGCACTTTTATAACCAACAAAACCAGAAATGAGAAACATTTATATACATGAGTGGCTTGGCGACCCACCTGATTTAAACCAGAGTGGTTCCTCACACCCTGGCTCTAAATGGCTCTCATGGGGACATTTGGAAGGTTTAAGTATAGAGCCTTGAGTTCTGTATCAGTATCAATTTTAACATTTAGGCAAACATAGGCACAGAGAGGCCACGAGCAGCAAAGAGATTGGTAGTGGGTAGACTTAGCTAACATAAGTGGTGAAGCAGAATAATCGTGAGATTGGTATCTTTATGCACTTGATTGATATCAACAAAACTATCGGAAATGTCTCTAGTGATTGAATTGGTCCGTCTCCGTACTTTGAGAAAACCGTGTACTAGCTTAAAGCCAGATCTTCTAAGGTTCTTTCGTTGTGACTTTGACCCCACTGCCACTTGTTCCTCCAAACTATTTTTAATCGAGTTTCTTGTACATTAGGCTGTGGCCCAAATCAGAGAGCTTTGGGTAGTTCCGGCTAACACAAGCAAACCCACACAATCTGCAATGTCTGAAGCTCTAAAGTATTCGGAATCTATAAAATAAACGGTAGATACATATAGTTCGCAAACAGATTAGTGTATTTATATCTGAGCCACCAAGGAGTATTATCTCGCATTTGACTGCGGGAGTATCCAGGTCTACCTCCTGCCACTGGGTTGCAATTCCGTCTTACATATAATCCAGATATTCGCTGCTGCTCGGTATCCATGGTGAATAGAGGTGCTCTTCTGATCAGGCAATCGTGGATTCCGCCCTGGGTCCTATGCAGTCCTTGCTGTGTGCAAGCAATGGTCCCCCCCCCTACGGCACGAAGTGGGCTCTGGACCGATTGCCTGACTGCACTAGACGCACGGGGGTCTCCTATAACTTTGCGCGACAGCACATTGCCCACGCTGGCGAAACATTTTGAGAGATTACGAGGCCAGATGTATTCACGGTCGGAATAGTCAAGTGTGCCGCACGGTTAGATGAAACGTCAAACTCCAATGGGCTATCCACATCTAGTGGATGCAGATGAAGTCCATAACCCCCCCTCTCGTCCCAAAACATTTCCATCTAAAATAAAAGCTGCTACTCAGGAACACACTCACTCATGCTTATCTTCTAGGCACAGCATGATCCATAAAGCCTATTGTGCACATGCCTGTAATGCATACTCTGTTGTTAGCATCTCTGATGGTCGTTTAGAGAAGTAACGGAGCTTCCGGCTGCATTTCACTCTGTGGACTCCGCGGGTTAATCTGTCCCTCCCCACTACCACCTCAGCTCTAGCCTCATCTACTCGTTCGATTTTTCCATCATCCACAGCAACCTTGCTCCCCTCCTTCCCTGCTTACGATGAATCTAAAGAAATTTCATGTCCATCCATACAGTCTCTAACTGGGGTCCGCTCGGGGCGATTATGCCGCAGTGGAGGGTCACAGGCTCAGAATTATTCGTAGGCTCGTATCTCTCAAGGCCTATCCTTTTTCATGTAGAACGGAGCGGAGCAAGGCAGGTCGGGGTCTGGTGTGATTTTTGCTTGGGGTACGGCATGCATCTTGTGCCTCGTGCTGTCCGTCACTTTTCTCCTAACATCGTGACTATAGTCATATGCCTCTGCAGCTCCTTTACTTTAACCCTACACTGCAAATGATGCATTCATGGGCCCTGTGCAGCTGGACTTTATAATTCAAGGATTTCATTGGAGTTTTCTTTACATGGATGAATTGCTTGGCGTGGGCTGAGGACGGTCCATGCAAAAGAAAATCTCTGGCTCAAAAGAACACAGTTAGTGGGTGTATGCACTCTAGCGTTGCATTCTGCTCTTTCGGTCCGGCACTTTTCAGCATCAAGCCTAATGAGGTATGGCGCTTGGTTCTTGGGAGACACTTGCTGTTGTGTTTTAGGTAGCACTATGTGCTACACTGGGTGTTACTGTGTGCTGGCAATTTTACGACTTACGGGATCGTGAGATCTACAGGGCATTGGTGCACCAGGGTATTGGTCATGATATTGGATGATATTGCACTTCCTACCCTGGGTTGTGTTAGTCAAAGTGACTTACGTGAAACTTTAAGTGCACTGTAGCAGCGTTCACATGGAAATTACTGGATTTGTAGTACACCTTGGGCTCCTGCACAGTAAATCTCCAATGGACAAGTCCCTTGATTTGGAGTGAACCTTTAAACAAAGTTATTCGAACATATGTCTGTAACTAAGAGGACTAATTCACAGTGGGGAGTTTAATTAAAAATAGAAAGGGGCATTAAAACCGGGATTTTAATGGCCCAGGGTCACAGGAGCCGGAACGTGGAGTGCGAAACGTATGAGAGGATGTCTGGCCCAAAACGCGGGGTTGGTGTGTTAATGGTCCTGTTGGCCATGAGGATTCCAGGATACCTTTCATTGAATGGGTATTACCCTGACATTCTGCTTACCTAAGCTACCTCCTGCCCCTTTCCAATACGGAGACATGTTCCTCTTCTCATGTTGTCCTAAAATGTATAGCTAGTTAGGCTGTAGACGTTGTAGTTTAGTTATGCTTCACCCCAAGCACTGCTTTGGGGGTGTGCTATCCACATGTCTGGCGTGGTGCTGGGCTCCATTTCTAACAGAAATCGCACTGCACCAAACGACTGGGATGTGTAGCAATGCACCACGGGGCGTTGGGACAGGAAGTGGAATGACCCGCATCCTTCCGTCCCCTTCCCACAACCCACAGCGCCAAAATGGGATGAGGTGCTCTGTGGGATAGCTGCCCACAATGCACCACTCCCAACAACGCTGCAACTGCTGCAAATGTGGCCAGACTGCAGCGCTGGTAGCTGTCAGTGTGGCCACACTGCAGCACTGTCCCTACACAGCTGTACGAACACAGCTGTAACTCCCAGAGCTGCACATTTCCAAGTGTAGCCATACACTGAGCTGCTGGAGGTTCCTTCTTTTGAATCAGAGTCAAAGTTGAAAGATAACCGCAGAATTCCCCAGAATCCACGGAGAGAGATTATACATTAAATGTGAGAGAAAAAAGAACAAATTAAAATTGGCATCAAAATACAGGGCCAGCTCATTGGCTTGTGTAAATTGGCCTGGCTTATTGATTTACATTAACTGAGCATCTGGCCCACAGAAATTACACACTAACCTCAACAAAAATGCTAGGTTTGATCCACTAAAAACTCTTATGTTGATAACAAAGAACTTACTCAAAGAGAAGGCAAATGAGACCCAAAATCTAATTATATCTCAAAGTCCAGGTAAATCTGCAAAGACCACCAGATTAGCCTATCTAAATCCTCACAATTTCAGATGTTTTCAGCATATGTACTGAAAAATATGAGACCAAAGGGACAGAACAGTTTTCTTCTGCTAACAGGCTACATAGGCAAATGGATTTCTTTTTTTTTAAAACTGTTTTCAGGCAAACCACACAGTACAAGGCAAATTTCCAAAGAGTTTTGGAGGCATCCAAAATTTTAAGAACAATGAGGATATAATAAGTAGGGGAGTGATATATGGTGTGAACTGGAGGTGAAGGTGGGGAGACAAAACTGACCTTTAGTTAAAAGGGACTTTAGACTTGTGCTTAGACAACAGGGTGATTAGGACCTTAGAGAGTTGGGGTGAACTGGAAGTTGGATAGCCTGGGTCCTGTGATAATATGAAGTTAGGCACTAAGAGAGGGGCATAAAGAAAATGAGTGTTACAATTTAGAGAGTTCCGCTCGCCAGCTCAGGCATGAAGCTAGTACAATTGTTGGTTCTTTTGCCTGCTACCAATTTTCCTTTTTGGCTTTGGAGATTTGTTTGAATGTAGATAGCAAAAAGAAAGAGAAAGAAAGAAAGAAAGAACTCATTAGAAGCTGCTTGCGTGATGCAAGTGAGAGCACCACTGGAAAGAGAAGCACGTACGTTAATGCACGAAACAGCAGGGATGAGTGTGCATTTGTGGACCAAAACCTTTTGGCCCTAATTTATTATTTTGATAACCTGATGACATAATGTTCATGTGCAAATTCCACCTAGGTAAGGCACACAGATGGACATATACAATCCTGGATATTCAGTCTCCCTGAGCACTTAGGGCCGGGGAGTTAGGTGCCTAAACACTTTTTCAAAATCTGGACTTTTCCCAGCAGTGCTGCAAGCTGCTCTGCACAGGCAGACCCCCTGTATGTGTGTGGGACCCCACTGATTTAACCAGGGCCTCACACCCTGTCTCAGGTTTTGCCTGTGGAGAGTAGCTGGCATGATCAGGGTATTAGACTTCACATAGGGAAACAATACTATGTATCCATGCACTTGATTGCATCCAAACACATGCTTGAAATGTATTCTTTGAAAATGTAGCTCAAACCAGATCTTCTTTCTTTCGTTGTGACTTTGCCCCCAGCTGTCCTCCAAACTATTTTTAATCAGAATAGCTTCCCCTATCCCTGCCAACAAACCCCACAATCATGATAATAATAAAATAAAGGTAGCCTACATAAGTGGATTGTGAATCAGCACAGGTTGCTAGGGAGTATCAGTCCTGCACTGTTAGCACATTCGCTGTCTTACATTATCCATTGCCTTGGTATCCTGGTTACTGAGTTTGTGGCCTGGTACCTTCACTTTGTCGCATAGAGTGTCTGTGCCTCCTGTCACAGGTAAAGTGGCAGATGGGCACAAGTATCTCAGCACAGCATGTTGCTTTGATCTAGCTCTTTGTGGATGTGATGTGGGTACGAATTATCATGCCTATGTGCCCTCATCCATCACTGCTAGGTTCATTAATTCAGGGAACTGTAGATTAAAAGAAATTTCATCCAAACTAACTAGGGGCGCGGACCGCGGTGTTAGGCTAGTTCTCAGCATTTTCAGGCGGGAGGCTCTGGTGTGATTATTTGCTTGTAGGCATGTCTTCTTGTGCTGTGATCCTGTCTGAAGCTAAGCAATGTTGGGATGGATGAATGCTTGGACTGGAGTCATGCAAGGAAAATCTGCAAAAGACACTACAGTTAGTGGGCTTGTTGATCTGTTTGGTGGCACTTTTCACTGAGCCAATGAATGGTTTTGGGGACACTGCTGTTGTTTTCAGGCTTGTCTACACTGGATGTTACTGTGCGGCAAGCCAGGATGTGAATCTACAGTGCACCAGTGTAGTAAGTCAAAGTGCACTACTGAACTTTAAGTGCACTGTAGCAGCGTTCACATGGAAAATTACTGGTGTGCTGTAGTTACACACCTTGGCTTCCTGCACAGTAACATCCTACATGGACAAGTCCTTTGTCATTTGAGTGAGACCTATTAACAAAGTTCATCTGACCATATGTGGTAACTAAAGATTTCATGGGAAGTTTAATAAAAATAAAGGTGTGTCCTGGGTTAATGTCCTGGCCAAATTCCAGGATGGGTAATTACATTCTGCTTACCTAAGCTACCTCCTGGCCTTTCCACGGAGGACATGTTCCTCTTCTCATTTGGTCCTAAAATGATAGCTAGTAGGGCTGTTAGACTGTAGTTATGCTTCACCCCAGAACTGGGTGCATTTCAGTGGTGCTGTATATGCATCATTTTAAAAGATTTGGGAGGAAAGGTATGGTGTATGTCAAATGTTGAGCATCATTGTTATAGGGTAAAATCTTAACCCTGATGTGAACTCATCAGTGTTTGCTAGGATTTCACCCCGAGTCTCTAGCTTCTTGGAATGACAGTGTCTGTAAACAGCACACTCAACTCCTGAGGAGAAAATGACCCAAGTGAGTCAAACCAAATCTCCTTGTGCCCCATTAACAAGAAGATCAGGGGGAAATCTCATCCTGGGCTCCCTGGCTGGAAGGACAGTGGTGCTGATGAAGGCAAGTGAGTGGAGCGGGTATAAAGCAGGATGAGTATGGAAGGATATGGAAAGCTTGGGCACTCCCAAGGGAAGCAGTGGAAGGAAACAGTTCGCTCCTATTTTGCTCAGCTTCATGTTCTGAAATTTCACATGGTCAGAATCCCCGTAGTGGCAGCTCTCTAACTCTACATTCTACAAACCATTACCCTCTGATCCCACTGAGGATTACCAAAAGAAACTACAGCATCTGCTCAAAAAACTCCCTGAGAAAGCACAGGAACAGAACTGTGCAGACACATGCCTAGAACCCCGACCAGGTGTGTTCTATTTGCTATCCAAGATCCATAAACCTGGAAATCCTGGGCACCCCATCATCTCAAGCATTGGTGCCTTAACAGCAGGATTGTCTGGCTATGTGGACTCTCTCCTCAGGCGATATGCTACCAGCACTCCCAGCTATCTTCGAGACACCACTGACTTCCTGAGGAAACTACAATCCATCGGTGATCTTCCAGAAAACACCATCCTGGCCACTATGGATGTGGAAGCCCTCTACACCAATATTCCACACAAAGATGGATTACAAGTCATCAAGAATAGTATCCCCGATAACATCACAGCTAACCTAGTGGCTGAACTTTGTGATTTGTCCTCTGCATCACAATATTTAACTTTGGGACAATATATTACCTTCAAGTCAGTGCGACTGCTATGGGTACCCATGGACCCAGTATGCAACATCTTTATGGCTGACTTAGAAACACCCTTCTTTAGTTTGTTCCTAGCCCCTACTCTACTTGCGCTACATTTATATCTCATATCTGCTCATGGAAAAGAAGCCCTCGAGATTCCCCCATGATTTTAACATTTCTTCCACCATCAACCTAGTCCTAGATTCAATCCACACAGCGGTCATTTCCTAGACACTACTGGCTAATGACGATGTCACAGACCACCCTTACCGGAAACCTTACCCTATACTTATCTGCATGCCTTCAGCTCCATCAGGACACCACCACGACATTGTCTATGCCAAGCTCTAAGATCACCATTTTGCTCCAATCCTCAGACAGGCAAACACTTACAGGATCTTATCAGCATTCTTAAACTACTACCACCCTGCTGAAGTAAAAAAAACGTATTGACGAGCCAGAAGAGTACCAGAGCCACCTACTACGGACAGGCCAACAAAGAAAACAGACCCACTAGCCTCCTACAGGCCCCAATAAAACCTCTCCAGGCATCATCAAAGATCTACACTATCTTAAAGATGTCCCTCACTCTCACAGATTCCTAGGAGAGACAGGCAGTCCTTGCTTTATAGACAGCCCATATCTGAAATATTACTACGCAGCCGCCAATACACATAACTACCAGGATATTCTGCAACAAAGCCAATGCCAGCTCTGTCCACATATCGATTCAGTGGACACATCAGGACCTAATCAAATAGAGCCGCCTCAAGGGTTTCATCACCTGCAATTTTACACCTGATATATGCTGATATGCTGAGGCAATGCTCTTGCAATGTGACATGCCAAACCAAGAACAGTCTCTTCGCAAAAGAAAATGGACACAAATCTGACATCAGGCAATCATACACATTAAAAACCCAGTGGGGAGAACACTATCCAACCTCTCAACAACTCATGACAGACTTGAAGGTGGCCAGTTTGCACAAACAAAAAACTTCCAAGAAACAACTCCAAAAACGAGACTGCTGAACTCAGAATTAATATGCAAATTACACAAATAAACTCAGGCCTTAACAGAGATGGAACGGCCTGAGTCATTCACCCTAATTGAATCTATTTCCCTATGTTAAGTTCTCCTCACACCTTCTATGGGTCATCTTAATTTCACTTCAAAAGTTTTTTTTCCCTGCTGGCGATGTCAACCTCAATTGATTGACTTCCTGTTGGTATGCTACTTCACCTTTTCATGTTCTCTGTATGTATAAATATCTCCTATCTGTGTGTTCCATTCTGTGCATCTGAAGAAGTGAGCTGTAGCTCATGAAAGCTCATGCTGAAATAAATTTGTTAGTCTCTAAGGTGCCACAAGTCCTCCTGTTCTTATTACTGTTAATGTCTTTCTTCCTTTCCATCCCACCCAGTCTGTACTATGTATGTATACGGCGTGTTGCATAATGGGCCCCTAGTCTGGTTGTGTTCTCTTAGTCCATACGGTAGGCAGCACAAGTAATAATAAGCATTGAAAGTTCTGCAGAATTCAGGCAAGATGGAAACTGAGTTGCAGTTATTCACAGTGAGCTTCTATGTAGTTGGAATCCCGCTTCAGCAAGATTGCTACTGGAGCTAATAGGTCACAAAATACTATTTAAATTACAGTTGGGTAAGGATGTGTACTCTTATCTGTAACAGAATCAATGCAAACATTTTCCACAGCTAACTCTACCCGATTTTAGCATCAGGTTGCTTTTTGGTGCTTACAGGAAATGAGCTGAGCCCTCACCTTGCAAGCAGCTCTGAACGTGTGGATATATCCACCTATGCAAAACCCTGCTGAAGTGACTGAGGGTTCTGGGCAGGTGCAGGGATCCACTTTCAGGATCTGGGCTTTGTTGTTGTCAGTCTAGTTCCTAGTGGACAGGTGTCAATATCCCAACAACCACCTGCAGAATTAACACCTTTACTGGTAATTTCAGCTGCGAGGCAAAGGACGGGGGACACAAAACCAGAACTACTGCAAATAACTGGATTCTGGTTATGTAGTCATCCCTTGGGAACATCACATTTGATTGCTACTGAAATCATTTTGATGTTGAAAGGAATAATTCAAACCAGCTTAGATAAGAACGCTCACATGTGGACCGAAATTGCCTGAATGACAATAGACAAGGAGTGATGAATAAATGGCAATATATTGCTGGGGGGGCCTAGAGAGGTACCAAAAATTTTCAATAATAGATTTAGTCTGATTTAACTTTCTTCGGGCTTCTCTATATGCAGTTTTTGTGTGAAATTTTGTGGTATAAATAAGCTACATTGATATAAACCCTTTTAATCAATATTGCTGAGTCTGCACTAGGAGGTGGCAATGATTTAACTATCCAAGTTTCTAAGAAGATACATGTAAATTGTTACAAAAACTGTTTGTTTTTGTCATGCTGCCTGGAGTGGCTCATGACCGACACCCCAAACTGGTGGTGTGTTCTATAATTAGATTTCACCAAACATTACCTCCTGAGTCACTATAACAGCCTTACCATGCAGTCATAGGCAGTTCTCTTAGATTAGACTCTCCAGTCCATGGTGCCACCCAGACAAACTGGACTTCATGAAAAATGGTCAGGTACACCAAAAAGATCACACCCCATTCAGGTTGCTTCCAATCCCCAGAGCCCAGTCTCTTACTCCAGATCAATTTGTACCCCAGATCTTACACCAAAGACAATGCCCATAGTCAACCCCATAATAAACTATCTAAAGGTTTATTAACTAGGAAAAAGAAATCAGAGAGAGATTTACAGGTTAAGCAAGCGAACATATACACGCAAATGAGTTACTATCTAAATCCTAAGTGACAGAGTTGCAGTGATCTGTCAATTCAAAATGTCTGTCAGGGCAGCCCCTGGGGATCTCTCGCCCTGTCAGAGTCTCTGGCCCTGTCAGAGTTCAAAGAGCCAAAAAGAAGGAAAAATTTTCAGTGGCTTTGTTTTATTTCCTTCATTCAGCTTCCAAATTCACAGGACGAACTTCCTTTGCACGTAGCATTTCCCAGATGTGACAAAGCCATTAATCAATCCTTTCTATTGCAGTGTTCCTTGATGGCCCATCTGATTTTGATAGTTCTTCTGGATGGGGGAAGGGACAATTCCCATGCCCTAGCTCACAAGTTCAGAGCAAACATTTTCAAAGTTATAAAGTAATATTTACATAGTTTCAGACATTACAAGTGAGATTAATGCATGGAGCAATTTACAACCATTTCATCGAATCTGTGCATTCTTCTAAGATTAATTCCTATTTTGAGCAAAACTAACATACAGCTGAACTGGTTTGGTCACCAGCTATAAGTTTGTCAGTTCTTAGCTATTGCCTGCAGCCTCAGCAAGACAGGCACCTGGCTTGCCAGCATCACGGTTTTCACAATGTTCTGCTCTTAAACAATCAGCCTTTAAAGACCTGGAAAACAGAGTAAACAGCATATTAGCAAAATGCATGGATGATACGTCTATGTATGCAAATTGAGTAGTATCTCTTTAATTAGTTTGACAGCAGTAGTGTGTCTATGTCACTAAGCCTTGCATGCTATGTATATTTCGTAAACACAGTTATTTGGACCCCACTGTGCTCATGTGGTTTCTACATATTAGTTTGTTGTGTAAAGAACAAAAAGCAGAATACTAAATTAGGAGGAGTTGTGAACACCCGTGAGGACTGGAAAGTGATACAAAGGGTTTAAAGAGAGGTGAAAAAGTGGGAGGAAGAAAACAACATGAATTTCAACTTGAAAAAATGCAGAAAAATAATCCAAAACACAAATATATAATGTGGGAATAAGTGATGTTGAAAGAAGTGTAGGGGTGATTATGGCCCACAAAATAGAAATGAATGTTCAATAGGATATAACCAGGAAAATGGCCAGTGCAGATTCAGACTACAAGGGTAAAGGCACTCCACCACGAATGAGATTCTAGTGTCAGATCACTTGGCATATTGCGTTCAGTGCTGGGCACTGCGTTACTAGGAAGGAGTTCAGAAGAGAACAACTGAAGTGAGGAGGAGATTGATTTATGAATTGAGATTAAGAGCTATAGTCTCTATAATGGGGCTAAATGATGGGAATGTGATAGCAGCTTCTAACATCTTCAGGGTGCAAATATCGGACAGAATGACTTGGAGTGGGGCAAGAAGGTATAACTAGGAGGAATGGGATTTCTCTGAGAAAGGTAACATTTAACTGACTCTCGGAAAAGCTTCCCAATGGTGAGATGTGAAATGGCCTCACAAGGGAAGTGGTGACAGCTCTGTGACTTGGCATATTTTAACCTGTCTGCACAAAACCCCAGAAAGTGTGGTATAGGGAACTACCCTTCCTAGAATGAGAGATGGGATGGAGGCTGACCTAACCGATCTTTTACATCTCTAATTTATCTGATACTAAGGAGAAAACAAGATGTTTGAGACTTTCACATATAGTATATAGAAGTCTTGGGCAGGATGTGTTAATTTAAATCACCAAGTGGAAAGCCTTGCTTTGAATAATTGTTTTCAATCAACTTTTCCATATGTACTTCAGTTATTTTCTAAAGAAAGATGCATTCTCATTGGTTGATGTAATCATTGCTTCCATGGTGAGTGAGTCATAAATATTCATAATTTGAGAACTGAGCCAATCAGAGCTCAGGTAGAGATAAACTATAAAATAGTAATATGAGACACCCAGATGGGCTCAGTGGATGATGAGATACATGATGGTGTCTCCTGGAGTCAGAGGCTGCATCTCAGCACCTGTGATAATTTTGCCAGTCTATCGCACACAGTAGCACAGCTCCTGGGTCACCAACCGATTCGGGCCCTTAATACAGTGTGTGATGCTGTATAAAAATGACTAATTACACTAATATGGTAACCACTGATACGAAGTTGCAATAAATCTTGTACAAAGTATGGTATCAATGGAAGGTATCAATGGAAAAGTCACAATCTATCAAGTGTGATTATCCTGGTTAAATCCATGTATCATCTCTGTATCTGAAGTTATGAATATTGGCTATGTATCTGTATCTCAAACATGTGTTGTGTGCCTGAGTGACACCCCTCTGATAGATTTACATCAGGGCTAGTGGCCTGTTAAGTATACTCAGCTCCCACAATGGGCCACTGAAGAATCTCATCCTGCCCAGTATAGAATCAGAATTGTAGAACTGGAAGGGACCTCAAGAGGTCATCTAGTTCAGCCCCCTGCCCTCATGGCAGAACTAAGTATTATCTAGACCACTCTGACAGGTATTTGTCTAACCTGCTCTTAAAAAACTTCAATGATGGAGATTCCACAACTCCCCTAGGCAATTTATTCCAGTGCTTAACCACCCAGACAGTTAGGACGTTTTTCCTAATGTCCAACCTAAACCTCCCTTGCTACAATTTAAGCCCATTGTGCTTGTCCTATCAGAGCTTCAGGAGAACAATTTTTACTCCTCCTCCTTCTAACAGACTTCTGTACTTGAAAACTATTATCATATCCCCTCTCATTCTTCTCTTCTCCATACTAAACAAACCTATTTTTTTCAATCTTCCCTCATAGGCCATGTTTTCTAGACCTGTATCATTTTTGATGCTCTTCACTGGATTTTCTCTAATTCACCCACATCTTTCCTGAAATGTGGCGTCCAGGACTGGACACAATACTCCAGTTGAAGCCTAATCAGAGTGGAGTAGAGCGGAAGAATTACTTCTCGTGTCTTGTTTACAAAACTCCTGCTAATATATCTCAGAATGATGTTTGCTTTTCTTGCAACAGTTTTATACTATTGACTCATGTTTAACTTGTGATCTGCTATAACCCCCAGATCCCTTTCTGCAGTTCTCCTTCCTAGGCAGTCATTTCCCATATTGTATGTATGCAACTGATTATTCCTTCCTAAGTGGAATACTTTGCATTTGTCCTTATTGAATTTCATCCTATTCACACCATTTTTCCAGTTTGTTCAGATCATTTTGAATTTTAATCCTATTCTCCAAAGCACTTGCAACCCCTCCCAACTTGGTATCATCCAGACTAACACGGCTACCCCTCTGATACTTGAAACTTTATAAGTGTACTCTCTCTGCCATTATCTAAATCAATGACAAAGATATTGAACAGAAGCAGACTCAGAACTGACTCAGTGGCTTCCTCAGAAAGCAAAAAGCCAATGGCCACCCCCTGCGATGCAGCAAAACATATAGGGGCATGCGATATGCTCATGTGACCCTGGACTCCATCTTGGGCCAGTAACATTCCATCCGCAGGGGCTGTGGGCTTTGTTTGGGACAGTAACTTTCCATGCTCATGGCAGAGGATATAAAACGCACCTGAGACAATTCCATTTTGCCTCTTTCCTGCTCCAAATTCTCTGGATTTACAACTAAAAGGAGTAAGTACCTTGAGCTATGGGCTGAGGCCCTTGCAATCTTTTGGAAGTTACCAGAGAGACTTTTGCAAGCCAGCAGTCTATTCCATGACTGCTGCAAACCTGATAAAAGGACTTTGCAATCATTTGTATGTATATGGTCTATTAACCATTTTAACTCTTTTCTTTTCTTAATAAATCTTTAATTAGTTTACTAAGGATTGGCTGACACTGAGATATTTGGGTAAGATCTGAGATACATATTGACCTGGGGGTAAGTGTCTGATCCTTTGGGATTAGTAAGAATTTCACTTGTGGTGAACTGGGTTTTTAGTAATCTCTCACTATATTAAACCTGTTTATCTCGATGGGAGCCAAGGGCTGAAATGCCTAACGGGGACTGTTTGACTTCTGTTTAACCAGGGCGGCATTGCGGAAACTCTTTTTGTTAGTGGCTTGGTGAATCTAACAGGGCTGCACAGAGGATTCAAGGGGCCTGGAGCAAAGCAATTTCAGGGGCTCCTTCCATAAAAAAAAGACGCAATATTATAGAATACTATATTTTCGTGGGGGCCCCTGTGGGGCCTGGGGCAAATTGCCCCACTTGCCCCCACACCCAGGCGGCCCTGGAATCTAATTCTAAAATGAATCAACAGTTTTTGGGGATTGTCTGCCCTGTCTTCCCTGAGTGTGGCCTTCTCAGTGTGGTGCATCCCAGGCCCCCTATCACACAGTACATGACTATTGTTCCATATTTATCAAGCTTGACCTCAAAAGTTAGATATTTTCCCCCTGATTCTTTCTTTATATAGAAAAGCAATGTTTAATTCAAAGGTTTTGAGAGAAGCGCCTGGATTCAGCATATTTATTTTTTATTTACATGTTTGAAGAGATTATGATGAGTTTTGGCCTTAACGTATTTTGTGTTAAATTCAGATTTCATTTTAAACAGGCTTATTCTTAAAAAGAAAAACGTATTATAATTTAAATAATACAATAAAAACAGATTTGTTCATTTCTTTTTTTAAAAAATAATTGGCCTGAGATCATCTTTCACATGTGGTGGTGATAGAATGAGTTGTTTCCAGTTTGATTTTTATCCCGTACTAACAAATGTGCCTTGCTTAACATGAGCTTCAAAACTGCAACTCATAGAGCATCAGAAATGGAACATTATGTCTCTATTAATCTTATCAGTTAGGATTTTGGTAAAACTTCCAGCTTTCTGGATAGAAAATGTGAAAACTTCAGAACATATGAAAAAATAATCATGGGAAAGCAAGTGAATGGTTTCCTCTTGCATTTATTGGGACTGCAGCTAGCATATCAATGAGACAATCCATTTCTATGGATCTGCAGTCCTGTGAGGGCCCAGGCATGCCTTCTCAGAACACTAGAGCTACTTGGCTTTGTGGTTCTCACATGGTTTATGCCAGTTGCCCATATTCATAATTCTAGTTGGCTACCAAAATGACCACAGTGATTTAAATGCTGCCAGTGTGCTCGGTTCTTTGTAAGACCTAAACAAGAAGACAGTCCCAGTGTCAAAGGGTTTACTACCAGAATGTTTTAAATAAACACCTCTCTGGTCTGACAGTGGATCAACCCCCCGGCAGTGGTTTCCCCAGGAATTGAAATTGGGGGGGAGTGTTTGAATTTACGGGGGTGTGTGTGTCAGAGCCAATGAGGGGTGAGACTGTGAGGATGAAGGTGGGCTGTATGGCACCATAATAAAAACTGAAAAATGTTTCATGATCATTTTATTAACTTTAACTCATGCTTTAAAGTCATCACACAAATTGAAGTTGGCTACCCAAGCCTTCTTATGAAGCACTACGTCTACATCCTTCTTGGTTTCTTGTTATAATTTTGCACAACTCTGTTAATGAACTTCTTGAATGTAATGTGTTCATCTTTGGTGGCTTCTCGTGTGTTCGGTACTTCCATTCCTTCAATTGATATGCTCATTAGTTCATTCGCATGATTAGGCAGAAGGCGACTTCTTTCAGAACATAAAATTCTATTTAATGATGAAAAAGAACGCTCAGCTGTAGCTCTTGTGACTGGGAGTAGCAAGAGGTGAATTCCTACTTCTTTAATCCCAGGAAACAGAACACAAAGATCAGGTCAAGTGATGATAAAAAAAAGAAGCTGAAGTCAACTCTTCATTTATTTGTCATATGATATTCCACTCTGTGTTCAAATTCTCTATTCTGTCCTGATCACATGGCAGCCCCACTGCTGGTAGTGCCTCACTCCACTCAAATGTTGGTGTTTTGTAGGACAGGGATCAGTAAAAGCTGCACAGAGGTTGAGTAGAATCTAGAAGTCGCTGTTGTAGATTTTTAAGAATCAAGTCTGTGTACTTTTTCAGTTGTCTTAACAAACACTTCTTGTCTTCTGCACTTAAGGATTCAATATAAATGCCTTCATTAGTCAACCTCTGGACTGAAGTCTTTGCTTCTTCCAGTACTTTTTCAATGGATAGCTCGCAGGTTGATCCAAATGTAGCTTCTATTGCTGGACAAAGATCTACTACTGTTGAAGAAGATGCCTGGATGGCATTGTTTAATGACCCAAGTGGTTTCAACAGTAGACTTATGAGAGAGAGAATGGCAATAGTCTTCTTTGAACGTAGTAGAAAAAGTAATCCACCAGCCTCATTACTTAGATCCATCCCATCTTTGTAGATACTTTCCAAAGCCAGTATTAACAGCTGGAGGAATTTTAAAACAACAGCCAAGGATCACTCATGCGAAAGCCAGAGAGTTTTCCCAGGTTGGACTAATTTGAACTTCAGTCCCAGTGTATCTTCTGTATTTTCCAAAATATTCAGTCTTTTTGGACTCTTGCTGAAAAAAGAATATAATTAAGACATTAATTTTATAGCTTTTTTTAATGTCTTTTGAAGATTCTGTAGCTCGTACTAGTGCTAGTTGGAGTAGATGTCCTTTGCAGTGTGTATAGGCAAGATTAAGGTTACACTTTTCTCTGAGCAAAGCTTGTACTCCATTATGTCTTCCAGAGAAGTTTGCAGCTCCATCAAATGCATAAGCAGCCATCTGTTTGGGGTCCAATTGACAAGCATTTAACTCTTCTAAGATTTGGGTTGTCACAGATGCAGCCAATGTGTCTTCTATAACTTGAACATCTTGAAATCCATCTAGAAATGCCTACCCCTGAATCAGGATAACGTGCACAATGACTTAATACTTGATGTCCATTTGCATTGGTGCATTCATCAGCCATGTATGCAAATTTTTTGAATGTGATGAGAGAGTTCGTCACTTTTTCAATTGTTAAGTCTTTCACCGTTGCACCGCATGCTTCTAGCCCAGGGGTTCTCATACTGGGGGGTGGGACCCCTCAGGGGGTTGCAAGGCTATTACATGGGGGGGTCGTGAGCTGTCAACTTCCACTCCAAAGCCCACTTTGCCTCCAGCATTTATAATGGTTTTAAATATATAAAAAGGTGTTTTTAATTTATAAGGGGGGTGGGTTGCACTCAGAGACTTGCCGTGTGAAAGGGGGTCACCAGTAAAAAAGTTTGAGAGCCACTGTTCTAGCCAGTCAATTGAGTTTCTTGCAGTAAGATAGTGAGCATTTGCTGGTCTTGTTTGGAACCAGTGTTCAGCTTCAGGATGAACAAGTGACAATGCACTTAACATTGGCCTCCAGTTTGTAGTGTGTGGTATCTCTTGCTTAAATAGAAAGCAGGATGCCACAGCCATGTTTGTTCACATGAACTGTGTTGTGTCTCCAACATTCTTAACAGCCTCACTAAGTACTTCTAAAACTGGCTTTGAAAGTGGGCTTATAAGGCTTTCCGCATGTTAATGGACTCCAGAGGCCTGGTGTTTTGCAGCCTTTTCACATACTTTGTCAGCATTGGCTTTGCTGATCAGTTTGACAAACCAAGCTTCTCCACTTTTACCAATTATAGCATTGGGAAGCTTTCCTTCTTTGTGAGCTCTTTTGCAAGAGGTGTACCAGTAGCCATCTTTTGTAACTTCAGTAAATAGGAACACTTTGACTGGCAAACATCGAGAACTGCCTTTAGGTTTTGGAAACACTGTTTCTTCAGTAGGTAGCTGTATTTGTGCTTTGGGCTGGTCGGATGTAGATGTACCACTTGAACCTTCACACGACATGTTGATATATTCTTGGTTCTTGATGTGTTCTTGCGGTAAGCGTCTGTCCCAAATCTGGACTTTAGCGTACAAAATCTGAGTGCTTACTGTGAACCTCCCTCAAGCTTATACCCAGCTTGGATCTGATATCGCTGCCACCAACCAGGATTTTTAAGGTTCCTGGTCACCCCAACCTTTCCCTGGGGGACCCCCCCAAGACTCAGAAGTATGAGTCTACCGGCAAAGGAATGATCTCCCCTCCCTCCTCCCTCTCTTTCCGTTGTTCCGCTCTGAGGGGATTGATGCAATCTCTTTACATGACAATACCAAGAAACTGGTCTCCGTCTCTCCAAAGAGACAAGCCTTAAGCACCAGGGAACAGAGCTGATTCTCTCTCTCTCTTTCCATAGTGGTATCCCCTGAGGGCTCGTACTGGGACCATTACTGTTCAACATATTCATAAATGATCTGGAAAATGGGTAAACAGTGAGGTGGCAAAATTTGCAGATGATACAAAATATTCAAGATAGTTAAGTCCCAAAGCAGACTGTGAAGAGTTACAAAGGGATCTCACAAAACTGGGTGACTGGGCACAAAATGGCAGATAAAATTCTATGTTGATAAATTCAAAGTAATGCACATTGGAAAACAATCTCAATTATACATACAAAATGATGGAGTCTGAATTAGCTGTTACCACTCAAGAAAAAGATCTTGGAGTCATTGTGGATAGTTCTCTGAAAACATCCACTCAATGTGCAGCAGCAATCAAAAAAACAAACAGAATGTTGGGAACCATTAAGAAAGGGATAGATAATAAGACAGAAAATATCATATTGCCTCTATATAAATTCATGGTACGTGCACACCTTGAATTGTGTGTGCAGATCTGGTCTGGTCACCCCATCCCAAAAAAGATATATTGGAATTGGAAAAGGTACAAAGATGGGCAACTAAAATGATTAGGGGTATGAAACAGGAGAGATTAAAATGACTGGGAATTTTCAGCTTAGAAAAGAGACAACTAATGGGGGATATGATAGAGGACTGGTGTGAGGAAAGTGCATAAGGAAATGTTATTTAATCCTTCACATAACACAAGAACTAGCAGTCACCCAATGAAATTAATAGGCAGCAGGCTTTAAAAAAACAAACAAAAGGAAGTACTCCTTCACACAACATAAAGTCAACCCGTGGAACTCTTTGCCAGGGGATGCTGTGAAGACCAAAACTATAACAGGATTAAAAACACAACTAGATAAATTCCTGGAGAATAGGTCCATCAGTGGCTATTAGCCAGGATGGGGAGGGATGCAACACCTTGCTTTGAGTGTCCCTAGTCTGTTTGCCAGAAGCGAGGACTGGGCAACAGGGGATGCATCATTTGATAATTCCCTGTTCTGTTCACTCCCTCTGAAGCACCTGGCCTTGACCACTGTTAGAAGACAGGATACTGGGCTATATGGACCACTAGTCTGAGCCAGTACGACCATTCTTATTTAAAAAATAATAATAATCATAAAAATGTTTAGTACAGAAACTGCCCAACATAATGACCTGTCAAGATAGCAACGATGTGAGATAACAACCTTGGCAAATGCATTTTAAAAATCTTGGCCTACTAGGAAACATATTTATATAAGTTTCCATTCCCAGCAACAAATCTAGTATTCTGGAGCAAAGTCACTAAAATATAGTCCAACAAACAAATATTTATTTCAAGTACCTCTCACTTTTCTCTCCACTGCACCCCCCTCACCGATGTTGTCCTTGGTCAGTGTAGACTCAGAGTTCAGAGGTGCTTTCAAGTAAGTGCACCTCCCAAATGGGAGGCAAGAAGGCACCTTGCTCGTTCCTCCAACTGCTCACTGTTCGCTCCGGCCACTGCTGTTTGTTGTGCCACCATTCACTCCATCACTCTGTTGCCAATGGCCCTGCACAGTCACCTTCTGCTCCCACCTGTCACTGTGACCTCTGTGAGTTGGTCTCTTGAGGTTCCACCCAGGTCTCAGTGATTTCAGCTGAACTCTCAGTGGGGGAACCCCGCTGCTAGTGCAGTCTGGGCTGTCTCTTCCACAGAAACATTTTCCCCACAGCAGGACTAAGCATTTAGACCTGATTATCAGTGATTTCAGCTCAGTGGTCACTTAACAGAACAAAAGACTATCTATGGAGCCTAATCGGTTGCATCTTTAAACAGTGGAGAGGGACAGGTCCCCACCCTCTCTCTTGATGCCCTCAATAAGCACAGGCTAAGTACATTTCTACTGCCCTTTACTCACACAATAAGAACAACATTTCATTCCCCACCCCCCCATGTCCCCCGCATTAAAGTGATTTTGTAACCCAACCCCAGCCAAAATCTATCACTTGGGCAAGGCAGCTCTGTTTGCTGGATACCTAGGTAGATTAGGTGTGAATGTAAATACAATCTGGTCCTGAAGCCTTTCCCCCCAGCCCCAGCTCAGCACTAGCTGTCAGGGAGACCTCATTTAGACTTTGCTTATAAATCATCATTTGAAATTATTAGGTTGGCCAACATCACCGAAATGAATGCACTGACATTGTCATAAAAAACAACAGCTGTATAAGGAAGCTAGTCTATGTTCATACTTTTCAAATCTATTATACTTTTTCAGATACATGTATTTTATCATACACTGTAAATGCTTTTAAAGTGTCTATTAATGTTTCAATTTTAATTCAAATTTCCAAACAGTCACTAAATTGGCATGTAACTAGTTCACAACACTGGTGTGTGTGTGTGTGTGTGTGTGTGTGTGTGTAGAAATCACTGCCCCCGACCTCTCCTCTGCATGAGTGTGGTAGACTGTTCAGTCCATTGAGCAATGCAATGAGCACCACATTCCAGGTGGCTTTAAAGTTTCTTATTGTTGTCTAGATATTCAGAGATCAGGTGGCCAAGGTGTAATTTCAGAGAAACAGGAACTAAACAGTGGCAGTGGAGAGGCAAAAGGAAAACAATATGTGTAGACATCGGCTGTGTGTATACTGAACGCTTCACCTCATTGCAGAACATTTCCTTGAGGTGCATCCCATTGCTGCAACATTGGTTTAACCCCACACTCATTAGCCTTGACATTCTCCCTTGACTGTGTGCCCTCTGTATCCTCTAAGGCTGTTCTTGGAAGATAAGGGCTTTGTGTACTGGTTATAAACAAAGAATCTGTGGTAGAAATTCACAAGGAGCGCAGTTAGAGAGAAGCATGTTATATTGAGAGAACTTTATAATGAGTGAGATCTCTATTTTATTTAAAGCCACTTGTTTCCTCCAGGGAGATAATGCCTTTATGCCTCCCCTCTGCAGTCTTTGTGCTGCAAGCCTTGGGCCATCTTATTCTAAAGCAATATAAAAATAATTCAAGCGCTATTCTCTGCTCCCCCACCCCTCCCAACCAACATTGAATACTTTTGGCTAAGACTTTCAAAAGTGACTAGTGATTCTGGAGGCATCAGTTTTCTGGGTGCTCAATGTAAGACTCCTTAAAATGTCCTGTTTTAGCAAGGACAAGTGCTCAGGATTTTCTTAAATGCTCTAAGGCCCTTTTAAGGTGTTCCACCATTGCTTATCACCACCTAATGCATCCTAAAATCTTGAGAACGCCAAATTTCAGGGAGGAGGGATATGTTGGTTTTTTTTCATTTTAAAAAAAGAAAGAAAGAAAAGAAAAACAATTATTATGGGGTTATGCCCAAAATAGTTGAAATTAAAAAGCTTGCAATGGAAATAGTTCTAGTTACTATGGTCAATTGGGAAAGGATTGGTTCATATTTAACAAAATTAGGATTATTTTGAAACTGCATGTTAAGGATGCACTTCATGAGAAATGGACTGTATGTATGTACAGCTTGAAAGCATGTGCCTTTCTAAACAAGCTGAGAGTCAGCAGTCTTTGTCTGACCTTTCTAAACCCCTGTCCAGCCCTCCAATCTTCACTATTTCCCATATTTTTCAGCATGTGATTGTTAAACCACACATTCAGTTCAAATTTCCCCGGCTTTCAGGTTTTGCATCTTGCACTGGGGCTTCTCAAGTCAGAACATTTGAAAAGGGTGATTTGGGACTGGGTTTCCACTTGGTGCCCTGTTTGGAGAGAATGCCCTATGTGACTTGTAAGTAGAGGCAGTGTCTTGCTTTATTCAGCAATGGCCTCAATGGATACGTAATGGAGTATTCCAATCAGTGAACCAAATGTTCTCTGATTGCAAGTGGCCAAACTTTCATGAGCTGCTCTGATGTGGGTCTTGCATAGGAGTTATGATGGGGAAATAATGGAGAGATATTTGGGGCTACAGCAAGGATGTGGGGGACCTTTCAGCGAAGGAGTTAAAATAGAAACTAATCTTTGATTAAGCATGGTTTCTAGACCAAGACAACTAGGCTGTGTCAAAATCTTGCAGCTTCTTCCTACATCATCTCCGTAAGGTCTCATTCAGGCCCTCATCATCTCGTCTCTTACTCATTGCATCTTCTTGTTCTCTAGCCCTGATGCTGACAACTTTATCCCTTCAAGTCCTCTCAAAATGTTGCTGCTAAGGCTGCATTCCTGCTTCATTGCGTTGACCCACCTCTTTGCTTCCCTGTACCGGATTCCTCTTGCCAACTGCATCAAGCCCAAACTTCTTGTTGTAACCTTTTAGGTCCTTTATGAGTTAGTCCACCCTACCTTTCTGAATCAAAGATTCCAAGGCCAGAATGGAATATTACAATCAACTAATCTGACCTCCTACATAACACAGGCCATAGAACTTCCACAAGCTAATGCCTAGAGCAGATCTTTAGAAAAATATCCAATCTTGACTACAAATTGTCCTTGAAGGAGACTCCACCACGACCCTTGGTAACAAGATCTATTATTTTACTGTGACATTGATCTCTGCCTTTGCTTTGCCAGAGTTCCTAGCCATCACCGTCTGCTTGCTAGCTCGCTCGTCTGCAGATACCACACTTCCTCCCAATTCTCCCCTCATGAATGGGAATGGTTTCCTGCAACGATCTACAAAACTGCTACCATGGAGTCATGTCTGATATGATACCTACAAACCACAGTCACCTGACAATAGTCAGGCAGGAGAGGAGCTGTGACCTCCTGATTATTGCAAAGAAACTTGCTTGCTTTATTTTTACCCTGTCTTTCCCCCTTTCCCTCTCCCCTCCATCTTTCTTTGTCTCCTCCATGTTGCTATCTTGTCATAATTTAAACTGAGCTTTTTGGAGTAGGAAACTGCACATCTGTACAGTGTTTAACACAATGGGGCTTTGATCCTTAGTTAGTGCTAAGTCTTTATTGCAATCAAACTAATTAATTTATAATCTTAGTCTTTATTGCAATCAAACTAATTAATTTATAATAAAGGAATGGTGCTGTGTTTGTAGGGACAATGAGGCTTCCTTTTAAGGTATGGGGGGGCTTGTGGGACTTCTGAGAGGGTAGAGTAGAAGTTTGTGCCATCTTAGATGGTTCTTTCGCTGCAGGTCTAGAAAGGCACCTGACACCCGCACCAGCAGGGCCTGAAAAAAGTGAGCCTTTAATGCTCTAAGGTCCACAAAAGACCTCCAGCTCTTCTCTGCAAGGAAAGTGTGCAATAAAGAGAGAGGCCGGCAGGGGGTGTGAAGAGAAAAGAGTATGAGAGACTGTCAAGAGGTGTGAAGGAGGAAACTGAAGAGGATGCAGGTGGGGAACAGGAAACAGGGGGATGAGAGAACATGGTGGGAAGGCTGGAGTTCCTGAGGTAGAAACGAACTGAAAATATAGGGAAACAAAACTCTAAATACAGAAGGACAAGGAGGTGGTGGGGAAAAGAGAGAATATGGAAAGAAGGGGGAAAGAGATTTAATGGAAAGAGGAGAGATTAAGAATGGGCAGAGAGGTGAAGGGATAAAAATATATCTGAAATGATACCAAATAGGAGAAAGGGAGAGACTCAGCATGAAAAATTCCAGAAGGATATAAAAGAAGCTTCAGAGAGAGGCAGGATCTTAAAAGAGCAACAAATACGGGAAAGAGAGGAGACAGGGTTGAGTGAAAAACATTATTGACATTTTGCAAATGATTAAACTTCAGAGGAAAATTTTGTCTGGGTCTAACAACAAAAAATTTCAGAAGAAAAAAATGCACCAAGAAACCTGTGTGCAGTAAAAAGGGTGGGAAAATGAGTGTAGCAAAGAGAGAGACGGAAGAGCAGAAGCAACCAGCGAGCCAGGGCCCAGTCCTCAATCCTCTGAAATAAGTGGAAGAATATTCATTGACTTCAACAGGAGCAGATTTGGCCCAGAGTTTTTAATATCATGATTATACAGGATATTAGCCTAGACTAGTGTCCATAATGTTCCTGTGCAATTATACTGTATATTTTTAAAACCATTCTAGAAATCTGCACATACAGCTCCACATAAGATTCTAATGCCTCCAGCCCTGTATTGTAAAATCTGTCTGTTACTGTTCTCATTAGGCCTGCCTCGGTTTCTTGCTGACTGATCCTGTAAATACTTAGTACCCGTGGCAGTGCTGACTACTGCGAATAGCTCCATTGACTTAACAGCACTGCATGCCTCAACTCCCACTGAAATCTATTGGAGATGAGGGCAGCATCTCACAGGATTGAGTATATAGAGCTCCTTATATATTTTACACAGAGTATCCAAGAAGTAGCAGTTTCCAGTAGGAAAGGCATAGTGCTTTTGCATTAATGAGTTTTGAATGTTATTTCCTGCCAAACTGTTAACATCCTTTCTCTTCTCTCTTTTTTTCTTCCCTCTCCCCTAGGATGACCAGATGTCGCGAAATTATAGGGACAGTTCCGATTTTTGGGTCTTTTTCTTGTATAGGCTCCTCTTACCCCCCATCCCCTGTCCTGATTTTTCACATTTGCTGTCTGGCCCCCTACTGGCCTCCCCTCTTCTCCATCTAAATAGCCCTGCTTCTTCCTAAAGAATGGGTGGGGTGCCTCTGAAAACAAAGCATAGGACAGGTTTGGCAGGACCTTGCAAAAGAAAAATATTCTGTCTCCATCAGAGCAGTTCTGAATAACGATCTCTGTAGCACACTTGGTTCAGACTTCAAAGTCTTTGTACTGGAGGTTGTTTCAAAGGTGATTTGAAACACAGAGTGACACAAGTGAAGGGGCTAGTAGGAAACTAAATACTGCCTCTGAACAGACTGTCTGTAGTACCTAAAGCTGTCCTGGGTTGCACTGCTTTTTAAAAATTATTAGAGAGATTTCTCTCCTTATCCTGCAGAATTAAAGTAACGACACCGCTGATAGGATGTGGGAGGAGTGGGAGATGAATGCTTCCCTCAGCGCTGCTCTGCAGATCCACTGTAAGAATGGCCTCATCCCCCACAGCCACACAGAGCGCATCCTTCCCAATGGAACACTACTTTGGCCAGCGGCACCTTCTGTTACACCAGGCTTGGGCCCACAAACAACCCAGCTGGTGCACTTCAGTACTGACTCTGCCATTCCAGCTCTCAGGCCTGAGCAGAGAGACTGCCTGTTATGCCAGGGGTCCCCAACCTGGTGCCCATAGGCGCCATGGCACCCGTGGGGGCATCTAAATGTGCCCTTGTCCTGGCTGGCAGTGGAGCATCCACCGAAATGCCGCCGAATTTCTGCGGCATTTTGGCGGCGACACCTCTCGATGACGTCGCTTGTCAGTGGCAAGTGGCGTCATCAAGAGGCGTCACCGCCGAAATGTCACAGAAATTCAGCGGCGACGCCTCTCGATGACGCCACTTGCCGCTGACAAGCGACATCATCGAGAGGCGTCTCCACCAAAATGCCACAGAAATTCGGCGACATTTCGGCGGATGCTCCACCGCTGCCACGGTCCTTCATCTGGTGTCCGCCAGACAAAGAGGTTGGGGGCCACTATGTTATGCTGTGTTTGGGTGATGTGGAGAAGAGTGTAAAGCAAACTAGACAGAAACCACCAAACTCATTTCTCCACTTCCCACCTAAGCCAAAATCACCCCTGAGGCATCCCAGGAGAGGGGCTGTTGTGGTTACATCTAGCAGGATGGGCCCCAAACCATAGTCTTTTACCCAATATGTTTCTCTTGGTTTTCTTCTTGCCTTCTCCGTTACTTTCAGACGCACAAAATTCCACCTGTGCCCAGCTCCTGTGTTTGCAATAAGTTGCTAGGGAAACCCCTTGGCCTGTATGGCTTGGCTGCTGATCAGCCTTGTATGTGGCCTAGAGCCTTGGGAGGTGGCTTGCATTATCCCCACAGATCTTACTCCACGAAGGAGCTTAATTAACCTATGTCTACACTGCAAACCTGACAGCCACACAGCTGTACCATTGCAGCTGTGCCACTGTAAGATCTCTGTGCTGGCGGGATAGAGCTCTCCCATTGGCAGAATTAAACCATCACCAATAAGTGGTGGTAGCTATGTCAGCAGGAAAGCATCTCCAACCACCACAGCCCTGTCCACACCAGCACTTTCCTCTGTGAAACCAATGTCAGTCAGAGGTGTGGATTTTTTCCCCCCACACCCCTGACCAACAAAAGTCTTAGACAAAAGTGCTGGTGTAGACCTAGTCTTACTTCTTCCCTTGCCTGAATGAAGGGTGGCTAGCAGATCCATCAGCATAAATGAGGTTTGTGATTGCCTTCAGAGCAGACACACTTGATGGCAGCTGTTAACACCTTCCAGAATAACAATACCCCCACCCCGCCTCAGCTCCGCCCATTGTCTCTATGGAGTTTAAAATGGTGACATTCTGAAAGAGAACCCATCCCATCAGCATTGGTAGTGTCTAGAGAGGGCAAAATGTTCAATCACCTTCAGGTTACTCCATTAATCAAATCATTGGGAACTATGTGGTCACAGCATGTCCCTCTGGAAGACTGATTGGCTTAGGCCATGACTACATTTGCAGCTGTACAGCGCTGTGAGTTAAACTTGCCTTCAAGGTACAGCTGAGTAGGGAAAGGGCTGCAGTCTGTCCACACTGACAGCTGCCAGTGCACTGTCGTGGTCACATTTGCAGCACTTGCAGCAGCATTGGGAGTGGTGCATTATGGGCAGTTATCCCACAGAGCACCTCTTCCCATTCTGGCGCCGTGGGTTGTGGGAAGGGGGCATGGGTGCAGGGCATTCTGGGTCCTGTCCCAACACCCCGTGATACATCACTTCGCATCCCAGCAATCCCTGTGTTTCCACCCACATTTGGCGCCATCTTTCAACGCCATCTTTCAACGGTTTCTGTGCAGCGCGATCTGTGTTCCGTTTCGGTCTGCCAGAAATTGAGCCCGAACTGCTGAGGAGTGTGCTGATGAGTCTCACCAGCACGTCACATTTGGCAGTCGAGCTATTCCTTAAGATCCAAAGTGACAGTGAGGCGTCCAATGATATCGAGTCACGTAATGTGTATGACACAAAATTGCTTGTGGCATTCACGGACATGCTCAGCACCGTGGAACATCGCTTTTGGGCTTGGGAAACAAGCACTGAGTGGTGGGATCACATCGTCATGCAAGTCTGGGATGACTAGCAGTGGCTGCAGAACTTTCGGTTGAGAAAAGCCACTTTTATGGGACTGTGTGATGAGCTTGCCTGCACCCTGTGGAGCAAGGACACGAGATTGAGAGCTGCCCTGCTGCTGGAGAAGCGGGGGGCTATTGCAATCTGGAAGCTGGCAACTCCCAGACAGATACCGATTGGTCGCGAACCAGTTTGGAGTGTGAAAGTTGACCGTTGGAATCATGTTAATGCAAGTTTGCAAGGCCATTAATCGCATCCTGCTCAGAAGAACCGTGACTCTGGGGTAACGTGCAAGACATTCTGGATGGCTTTGCACAAAGGGGTTTCCCTAATTGTGGAAGAGCGATAGATGGCATGCATATTCCTATTTTGGCACCACCCCACCTGACATCCGAGTACATTAATCGGAAGGGGTATTTCTCTATGGTTCTCCAGGCGCTTGTGGATCACCGTGGGCATTTCACTGACATTAACGCAGGCTGGCCCGGAAAGGTGCATGACGCATGCATCTTTTGGAACACTGGCCTGTTGAGGAAGCTGCAGGCCAGAACTTTTGTCCCAGAGCAGAAGATCACCGTAGGGGAAGTCGAAATGCCCATTGTGATCCTTGGAGACCCTGCTTGCCCGTTAATGCTGTGGCTCATGAAACCCTACACAGCAGCAAGGAGCGGTTCAACTACAGGCTGAGCTGGTGCTTAATGACGTTGGAGTATGCTTTTGGCCATTTGAAGGGCTGCTGGTGATCTCTATATGGGAACCTGGACTTGGTTGAACACGGCATCCCTGCGGTTATATCCGGGTGCTGTACCCTCCATAATATTTGTGAAGGGAAGGATGAAAGCTTCACTTAGGCATGGACCTCTACGATTCAACAGCTGGAGGCTGAATTTGCACAGCCAGAGAGCAGGACTATTAGAGGGGCCCAGCACAGGGCTGCAAGAATTAGGTATGCCTTGAGGGAGCAATTTGAGGCTGAAAACCAGCAGTAATATCTGGTGCCCTGCACGGATTACAATGTTAGTAGGAATCTGTGTTTGCTAAGCTGATTTGCAGTGCATGTTGCTTTCCTGGGCTAAGGTATCTTTTACTTTATGCAATAATAAAGAATGTTTTCAAAGCCAAAAAATCCATTTATTGAAAAGAAAATTCATTTATTGAAAAGAAACACAACTGCTTGGGAATCAGAAAGGGCATGGGAGGTGGGGGTGGGGAATGGTACAATCACAGATTTGCGTATGTCCTATCTGGAGTGCTGTGCAGTGAGTGCTGCACTTCAGGATGGCTATACTGCATGGTGCTGGGGGATGAGTGCAGTGGGTAGGGGTCATAGTTTCAGGGTTGGGTGGTTAAGATACAGGTGTTGGAGGCAGCTGGTGGTGATAAGAACCCAGATGTTGGGGAAAGTGGGTTGGAGGTGACATGGGGGCACAAGGGAAAGAGTTTTGAGACAAGGGCTGCAGGGAGTGTAGGGGGGTGGGGGCGCAGTAGTGCTCCGCCTGCATGGCTACAAGTTCCTGGATAGAGTCCGCTTGGCGCTCCATGATGCTAATCTGCCGATCTGTGCTTTGTTGCTGGTGCTCTGTGCTTTGCCGCCGGTGCGCTGCATTTTCCTGGGAGATCCTGCTTTCGCTCTCCCTCCATTCCTGAGCTTTTTGATTCTCTTTAAGAGATTGCTGCATCCCTTCTTGCAGAATGTCATCTTTGCTTTTTCGTGGCTTCTTCTGGAATCTTTGCAGTCTCTCAGTTGGTGATAACATGGATGGCTGAGATCTCAAGGTTGCATCTGTAAAGACAAAATGCAACATTTAACAGAGGCAGCATTGTTTATACCAGACAGAGTAATGATTCTCCCGCACTTAAGGAAGGCACACACAGTCTACACAATAGCATAATTTCCCGTCCCAAAGAGAGTGCACATAACCCACGGGAGCCCCAAAATGGTGAGTAAGGGGAACAGATTGTTTCATGGCTGTACAGTCCTCTGGGTTTCTGTGCCTAGGGGAGTGCCAACAGCTGCAGGGGACACCTATACTGAACACTGTCCCAACATTTTCCACAGGAGTTCATCCTGGAAGATATCTCGCTGCTGAGGGTGACCTGGGAAGCAAGGGAGGGTTTTCTACTGCAATGCAACTTCCACCCTAGCCCATATGCAGCTTACCTGTGTGCAGCAATGGTCCGCCTGCCCCTCGCTGTACAGTGGCATGGACACGTTAGCCTGACTGGGACAAGGACCATGGTGGCTCTTCCAAGAAACCTGCGCAAGCGCATTGCCCACATTCTGGATGAGACTTTCAAAGAGATTACTGAGGCCGATTACTGTGATGTGATAGACCACATCAATGCGCTATTCCACATCTAGGCATGCATGCAGCCCTAACCCTCCTCTCCCAAAGAGCCTGCACCGAAAAAAATGCTTCTCGAAAAAAAAGCCACTCACCGGGCACCTGCTATTGTTTGTCCTCCACCAAGTACCAGCCACTGCGACTGGCTACCTTCCTCCTGGCTTGAGAACAGCTACTGGCTGCATGCATCTAGGGATTCTGGGGTGTCTTCCTCCCTCCCCCCACCCCAGCACCCTCACTCCCACTTTCCTACTCCTCCTCCCACTCTGAAGTATCCATGGTAGTCCTCGGAGTGGAGGTGGAGTCACCTCCAAGTATCGCGTCCAGCTTTTTGTAGAATCGGCAGGTTGCACGGGGAGCACTCGAGCAGCCGTTTGCCTCTCGGGCTTTGCGGTAGGCACTCCACAGCTCCTTCACTTTAATCCTGCACTGCAGTGCGTACCGGTCATCGCCTCTTTCCATCATGTCCCTTGATATCTGCCCGAAGGTATTGTAATTCCTACGGCTGGTGTGCAGCTGGGACAGGACAGCTTCCTCCCCCCAAACACTGATGAGGGGGGAGGGATAGCTCAGTGGTTTGCGTATTGCCCTGCTAAACTCAGGGTTATGAGCTCAATACTTGAGGGGGACACTTAGGGATCTGGGCAAAAATCTGTCTGGGATTTGGTCCTGCTTTGAGCAAGGGGGTTGGATAGATGACCTCCTGAGGTCCCTTCCTACCCTGATATTCTGTGAACTTGTTCATTCTGACAGGTGGATCTGTCCAGCTCAGGACTGAGGCATATTGATGGGTCAGTGGCTTATATCTTAACTGTCTTCTGGACAAACAAAAAAATGTAAGCATCCCCCCTGTGTGTCAGCCCAGCACCTTCAACAGTACTAAATTCTCTGTAGGGAAACCGTGGCTGAGTTCATCACCTCCTTGTTGCAATGATTCCCTCTTCTGGGGATGTGGGGTTTTCTCTCTTGAAACCTATATGTCCCCACACAAGGGATGTGGATGGATCATTCCCTTCACTAAGCAAATTAGGTGCTCAGATTGGATGCCATGGTGAGGCGCATGAGATAAATACCTAGAGAAAAGTGAAAGGAATTTGAAAGCAGCCACCCAGAAACTTTGGCATAGGTAGACGGAATTCAGACCATGCTGGGCAAATTAAAAGTCTATTATATTTCTTTTTCCAAATGCTGTGAAATGTATTTTATTCAGATACCCATTTAAAAAGCCCTGAGACTGAAACGGGAACTATACTGAGGAACAGCACACTTGAATAAAGCAGCACAGGTGAACTTTCCAAATGACCAGTTCAGGACACTGGAATCCAAGCTTGCAGATTTATCCAAGATAAGTAAGAACAGTTGAATTGTCCTTTATTTTCCCAACAGCTAGTGACACCTCATCTACCCTTACCTCTGTTTGTATTGGCAATTTAACTGAGTGATGTCAAGCACACAAAGATTGAGAACACCTTGATCCTGCTGTTCCAACTATGCGCCAGTTTGGCTGGAGCCCTATTAAGTGGTGACAGAAAACACACAAAAGCCACCCATAGACGGGGCTGTTGACAACCACAAAGTTACAATATTTACCAAATCCTACCCATGCAAAATACAGGCCTCTTCAACTTCTTTACATTTCTGCTCCACAGCAAAGCCTCACAATGTCTGCTCTAAGATGATATTAAAAAAATCTATGGCTCGCCTCAAGAGTCAAACAAACAGCCTATTGATTCTGGAGGTGCAAGTTTAACTATGCTTTGACCAATGCTGAAAGGAACAAGCGTTCATAGATAACATGGGTTTATTGTAGGAAGTGCTTCTGCTGTGTTTTCAGACTCTGCGTGAACTTCACAGAGTCAGTGTGATACAGAGTAACAAGCAAGAAACAAAGGATCAGAGGCTGCCCCCACTGAAGCACCATCTGGAAGGAGGGTCCCAACTATGGGAAGGTTTCCCTCTGCTCCCATTGACTGCTCTGCTTCCCTGGGCCTTTCTTCCTCCTCAACAGCACACAGACTGTCTGAGCGGAGTGGACAAAATCTACAGTGTGCCCAGAAAGCCTCATCGAACGGAGTACCTGTCTGCCTTGTCTTAGCTCCTCCAGTTCCGCCACCCTGGCCTCCAAAGTCCATACGTGGTCTTCTGAGGCCAGGAGCTCCTTGCACAGGGCTGCACACATACCACCACCCCGGCCACAAGGCAGGTAATACATACATGCTACACTCAGCACAATAAACTGGATAGGCGCGCGCCACGTCTGCCTGCTGGGCTTTCTGCCTGCCTTGTCTCGGTACTTAATGAAAGGGTGGCGTTAAAGAAAGGGGTTTGGAATATGGTTTGGAGTAGTGAGTTTCAAGGGGCCTGAGAAGAACAGTAGGACCGACAAGGGATCCCCCGCTCCCCTCCAAACTCCTTGCGAAACTCCCTGTTATTTAGCAAAGCCCCTAGTCACAGCTCCCCTGGTGTTGTGTGCGGCTTGTATAAAGCCCTGCCTGATGAATGCCACCATGATTAAGCTCAGCCAATACCAGAGGCTTTGAGCTTTCAACCTTCCTTTGAAGCTCACGGCCTCAACTGCCCAGCCACAGCAACCACAGTCCGGTCGAAACAAACCAACACAAACAACGAGAGCAGAGCGAGAGCGAGAGCGAGCGAGAGTTCAGCACACAGCACCACAGCAGAAACCCCCAAACACACACACACTACAGACAGTCACTTACCCCACAGATGCTGTATTTGCTCCTCCTTCACCTGGAGAACTCCCTTGCAAAACTCCCTGTTAGCAGCCCCTGTTCACAAGCTGTTCACTCCTTGTTCACTCCCTCTGGGGCACCTGACATTTGCCACTATCGGTAGACAGATACTGGGCTCGATGGACCTTTGGTCTGACCCTGTACGGGCATTCTTATGTTCTTGTTCACCAAGGGTGAGCTTCCTTCTTGTACAGAGGGCCAGCACTTAGATCCTCAGAACATGGCTTAAGTGGGACCTCTGTGTTGCATAGGACTGGTGTTAATCTTCTGCACAGGCATGAATTCCACCTTTAAATAGGTCCGATTCAGCAAAGCGTAAAGTTAAAAGTTAAGCAAGGGCTTCAGTGCTTTGCTGAATCAGAGCCTATTTTAAGAATGGAATTCATGCCTGTGCAGAGGGTGAATTCAAAAACTTGGTGAAGAGGGCGGAGGGAAGCAGAAGGGATCAGAGCAGAGAAAAATCTCAGGCATTTCATTTCCCATGGATCACCATGGAGGGTATAAAGTTGTGTGTGTGAGGGGGGAGATTCTCAGTGAGAAAGAATCCCCCTAGGGAAGAAGAATAACTAAATGCAGCTTAGACAAATGGGTAAGATTGCAGCTAGCAATCACTTTTTTAGCCTGGAATCACTAATCTGGACAATGAGGAAACTCAGGCCCAGGAGGCTGCCTGTTTGCCTCCAGGCACTGTGTGAGAAAGAAAGTGCATAGTTAATTGCTGTGATGACATCACATCCAGATGTTTTGAATACTTATGGAGATTCCTCCTTGTCTGTGATGTGGTTAGGTGTGCCGGCAGAGAGGTACAGAATGCTTTACCATGTATCGGAATAGAAAGAGCAATAAGCCAATGGCCTGCCATGGCCAGAGTGACCTCTGTGGCTGACAGGAATGTTGGGTTGGGTTGGGTTGGAAGATTGTGAAAATAGAGCATAGTATGGCCAGGGCCGGCTCTAGCCGTTTTGCTGCCCCAAGGACGGCGGCACGCCGCGGGGGCACTCTGCCGCTCGCTGGTCCCGCGGTTCCGGTGGACCTCCCGCAGGCGTGCCTGCGGATGCTCCATTGGAACTGCGGGAGCAGTGGACCCTCCGCAGGGACACCTGCAGGAGGACCACCGGAGCTGCCTGCCACCCTCCCGGCAACAGGCAGAGCATCCCCCGTGGCATGCCGCCCCAAGCACGCACTTGGCGCGCTGGTGCCTGGAGCCGGCCCTGAGTATGGCAGAGGAGTTCTAAGTCTAGCTTCTTCTCTCCATTAGGCTGCTGGCAGCATGATGTGGGGTGTTAGAAACCTTCCTGGTGTGCTCACCTCCCTCCATCAGGCTGGTGCAGATGCAAATGGAAATGCAGTGCTGGGGACTGTGGGATGACTCTGCTGTCTACACCCATCAGGCTAGTGCAAATTCAGGAGGAAGCACAGTGTTGCGGATTGAGGAACACCTCCTATGGGATCCCCCAGGGATCTCACAAATATTAAATCTCAGGCAGAAACTGACCTACATCAGAACACTAGCTCTGAATCTCCTCAAACTTTGGGCAAGTTTGGCTCCAGCTGTGGGTCTGATCTGTGCACCTCAGGCCTATCTCCAAATCCACTCAATATTCAGGGAAGGTAGGATCCAATCATTGTGCTTTGGGCCCATCAGAACAAGTCCTGTTAAGTGCACTGAGTTTGACTTCAACAGAGCTATACCAGCTTACACCTGCTGAGGCTCTTGCCTGTTTTATTTGCAAGGTGCTTTGGGGAACAAGAAGATGCCTAGTCAAGGAATCACAGGCTGTTCTAGAACTACACTGTCTCATCCAGAATCCCCTTCTCAGGTGAGCGCACGCACCGGTAGCTTCTATAAAGCGCTTCCTCCTTGCGTCTTCAGCTCCTGCATTGTATAGCTGGCTTCTGAACACCCTTTTCCACCTCCACTGAGGCTGGGAGAACAGCATGCATCAGTGACGCTAGCTATCCCATTGTAGTTAGGGCCCCCTGCCTGCAGAGCATAGCCAGTTCTGTTGCTGCCCTGAAAGCCAATTCAAAGGTCACATCTGACTCTCTTTTGTTTCTGAAAACGCAGCACTTGGTTGCTGCATTTTTATAGATACATGCCTTGTTGTTTAGGTTACTTCTCTAGGGTCCTGATCGCTATTAAAATTGCTCCTGACATAGTGGCTTTGGCGGAGAGACAAAATAGCAGGTTGAATAAGAGAGAGAAATATGTGGGAGGGGAGAACGCCAGCCACCTATTGCAATAAACGTCTTGCCTAGCAAATTATTTTCGTAAGGGAAGGAGTATCTAAGGAAGGGACTTTGTTTTTGACACATGGCTGTGTTTTTCTCTGGGGCTCACTGAGCAGGAGACTGAAGCTTCTGAAGGTTTATGCAAGCAAAGATCTGTATGTATAGACCGTGGTGCAAAAATATAAGCAGAAAACAATATTAGAAGAATGAATGCACATGGTATGTTTAAATGAGGGAATACGGTAGCTGGAGTATGGGACTGGGAGCCCTTGCTTGCATTCTTGGCTGAGTCACTGAGTCAGAGTATAATCTCAAGTAAGTCAGATGTAAGGCAATTTTCAAAGATCGTGCACAACAGAGAATTGGAGTATTCAGTGTGGAATTTTCAGAATGGTGGATGGACTGGCCAGAAGTTCTGAAAATTTGGTCCCTTCTCTGAATGTCCCAGCTGCATGGGTGCTCTGAAATGGAGCCTTAAACATTTCAAAATGCAGCTATTTCATTAGTTTATGGTACCAAATGTTGTGCTTACCTGTTGCCAAATGCAAAAATGTCCCTGCGCTGCTCTTGGATCCCAATACTGATCAAGAGGCCAAGCAAGATTTATGTGGTGACTGCTAGGAAGAATATGCATAGACACAGGAAACGAAAGTCATCAGAAATGTGTCTACTGCTTGAATGACTATGGACAGCTTATCATATCATTCACACTATGCCTGTGAAAGGGGACTGTTGGCCCCTTACTAAAACTCAGTGGGCTTTTTTTTGGTTGGCTAGCTCCCAGTACCAAAAGAATGGGGAAGGGTCAATGGGAAGCCAGGACCCTGAGACTGACAGTCCCCAGGAACAATGGGGAAAGGCCATGTGAGCTGGAATTGCCTGGGCCAGACAGAGTGGGGCCGAGCTAAGGAGAAAGCAGGGGCCCAAGCTGAGCTGGAAGCAGAGTCACAGAAGCAGCCCAGAGAGCAGACCTGTGCTGGGAGGAGAGTTGTAGCAACCAAAGACAGAGGGGCCAGAGAAGCAGCCCAGGGAGCTGGAGGCAGAGCAGCAGCAGCAGCCATGCTGAGGCAGTGTGGAGCTGGGGCTGGAGCAGCCTGGGACAGAGCCAGGTGCAGTGAGCAGCTGGGGAGAGCTAGGGGGACTCTGGGCAGCAGGCCCAGCGCAGGGAGATGCCCCCAGCCAAGAGACCCTGCAAGCCAGACTTGGAGGGAGATCGTAACCCTGATAGGGCGATAGGCGATGCTGGGAAGAAGGGTCCTGCCATCTAGAGCCTGAGAGCGTGTGGCCACTGCCAGAGCAAGTGTCCGACCCGCAGCATCCCTGCAGCACAGCCAGGGGTTGAGGAGGAGGCCTGGGACTTGTGAGGAATAGCCTGAACTTCCCTTACATTCCAGAGACGCAAGTTGTGATGTCCCTGGGCCACAGAGCAGGGTGATGTGTTTTCCTTTAACCTTTCCCATTTCTTCCTTATTTTTTAAAATTTGTTTTGAATCAGTGGGTCAAGGAAGCATCCAGTGCAGAGTGAGCACCTCGGAGTGGGGACACCCTAGCCCCTGCCCAGCCTTGTTGGGGTTACTAGTAGGGTGACCAGACAGCAAGTGTGAAAAATCGGGACAGGGGTGGGGGGTAATAGGAGCCTATAGAAGAAAAAGCCCCAAATATCGGGACTGTCCCTATAAAATTGGGACATCTGGTCACCCTAGTTACGACGACGCTGCCACACAGGAGAGTGGAAGGGGAGTCCTCAAGGTCAGGCAGACCTCTGGGTAAAGAAAGGAAGTGGGAGTGAGGACTCAGATCCTTTCGCTAGCCCACTTCACTGGGGAAATGTATAAGCCAGGAAAGTTCCCCACAATAGCGGGACCATTCTCCCTCTTACACCTGCCCAGACTTAATGTGCTGCCCCAGCCTAAATAGTAAAGGAGGCTGGCAGCCACAATAGGAGCCTTTAGATACAGCAAGTGAAAGCAGCCCAGTCTGGTGGTGACAAAAGCATTGATCCCTGTGGCCAGGTTCTCATCCAGGAAGGAAGAGCAGAGTTTCTGAGTGGTCGGAAAGAGAAAGACAAAGTCCTCATTAAAGCAAAGTGGAGTCTAGCATGTGTTTGGAGAAATCAGACAGACCCTGTTTTGCAATGAACTGTATTCTCCAAAGACTTTATCCTGTAATGGAAGTATTTGAGGCTGGGTTTGGGGCTGGCCTATCTCAGGAGAACAATAGTAGAGGACACCCCATTGCTTATTTGAGAAGAAATCGCTTTCCCTGGGGAAACCATGTCTGTGATAGAAAAGAAGCAGCTAGTTGTAAATGGGCAATACAGTCCCTGTGCTATTTGTCACTTTCTCAGAACAACTTTTGCCCTGACCCATTGGTCATGTCCCTCTTGCATGGTTGCAGGCCATGAAAGATACCAACTCCAGTATCATGAGTGACTTCACTAAAGTAGAGGCAGGGCTACTAGATGTTGGCTATTAACCTGTTTGCTAAGCATGATTGTCATCTCCTCAAAGGGAATTAACTAACCATCAGAGAGGAAATAATCATTAAGTCTGCAGTCAAAAGCCATGGAGTGTTTTGCAAAAATGATTGTTCAGAATGGAGTTCTTTTGAAGGACATCAGCCAGCTGTCCACATCAATTTAGATGGCAGGGCATCTGTTTAGTTTATTATTCTGTGATGTGAAAGCAGTGTTCCAAGGCCTTGGAATTCAGTTATTCAGTCAGGCTTGCTCTGAGATGAGGTGCCTTGAACTGGAATTACAATGTGAGCAGGCATCACGCAGTTAGAATAGATCCATTCAAGGAAAATTGGGGGTGGGGGGGTTTTGGCAGCATAATGGGGAGGTAACCCACCAGAACTGCACGAGAGCACGGAATTCACAATGCACTAGAGGAACTAGGGCAGCGTTTTAGGGTTACCATAATGACACTTGACGCTAAAAGCATTGGAAAGATGCTACTAGCAGTCAGTCAAGATAAGACTGAGGTTACTTGAGGAAATTAGTCACAAGACTTGGCAGAGATGGAAAACTGGCTGCCTCCAGTTACCTACTGTTTTTAATCCAGTTTGCAACTTTGGGTCCCTGTTGGATCTGCAGCTGCTCTTGGCGGTAGCAGCTGTGGCCAAGATGACATTTAACAACTGCTTAGCCAACAGGCTGCATCATCTTTTTTCAGGTGCCGACCTGGTCACAATGACCAATTTCTTGGTCACCTCAGGATGGAATTACTGTAACATGCTGTATATGGGGCTGTGCCTTAACATCTCCTTGTAATTTCTGCTGGTGCAAAAGATTTCTAGGGAGTACGTCAGTGCTCCATGACTTGTACTGGATACCATTTTGTTTCTGGGGCAATTTAAGATTTAACTTGTAAATTACTCAAAGTAGTTTGGTTAACCCACAGATCACCTCTCTCACCAGGTCCTATCATGGCAGTGGAGGCCAGCCAAGAAGCTTGAGTTAACACCCTCTTGTTAGAATTGTAATGGAGGTTAGGGGCAGATGTTTCCCACTGCAGGATTCTCAGCTAGCTCCCTGCCTCCATTTGCCAGAGCCCAAATCCACTGACCTTCAGGTCACACAGCAAGGCCTATATATTCTGCTGTGCTTTTCCTCAGGGGTGAGGGTCACATAGTGGGGAAAGTGAAGTTGAAAAGGGATGACCTGGCAGGATTTGGAGAATCATTATTATTTTATAGCTTTGGTGGTAATTATTTATTGGATATTTGCAAATGTGGCCAGGTCAGAGGCTGGTCACACACCTTAAAAGAAAACAAACTGATCAGAATAGAAATAAATACATAACAGTGAAGCAGAAAGAGCAGATTATCTCAAAACTTCTCAAATCAAAACCACAGGAGTGGCTCTTTAAGAAACGAACCAATAGCCATTCCCTACCCAAGACTGTCAGTCTTCAGCTCTAACCAGCTCCCCAAACTTAGTGATGTGTAGGTCCCTACAGGCTCAGAGGTTCAAGAGATTTTTGCTGTCCTTTCCACTCTTCCCCCAGAACAGGCTGGTTGAACATTTTTCTTTTCAACTTTCTTTTTTTTTTTCTTTCTGAAAAATAGCTTTTTGACCAAAATGAAAATGTTGGGTTTGGGTGACTTTTTTGTGTGGGGGAAAAATGACTTTTTTTTTGTTTTTTCAGTTTTTGAAAACCAAAACCTGAAAATATTTTGTTTCATTGAAAAACTGAAAAATGTAGTGAAAATTTTTGGACTACGTGAATTTTTTTTTGTTTCTTTACCACCTTCACCTCCAGATTTCTCCATCCTTCCAATGACATCAGAGGTCCATGGTTCAGCCCCATGCCTAATGCCTATGGTGTTCTGATCTTGGGGAGGGCCTCCCTTCTGACCCTTTGCTGATCAGCTGATGAACTGGAGCATGATACCTGGGCTAATTCCAGACTGGTTCACCATTTCCTATTCCTAATGTCACCTTAAAATTTCTGCATCACATAGCATCTGCCACGAGGATAAAAAAGTAGTGTTTGCACTGAATGTTGCTTTGCCTTTAGCCATCTGAGCATCTCAAACCCACCAAAGACATTTAGGAACCAAAGGAAAATCTCTTTATATTATCAGCATTCTCCCTGCTTGAAACAGCTGCTGCACCGTAGTATTGGCTGGAGCACTTTCTTGTGTGTGTGCTTCAACTGTAATAAAGATTTCAATTATTCATCAGTACAGAAGCTGTTAGACAAATGCCCAGTTATTATTCATCTATAGCTAACTAGCCTCCTGTTTCCTTTTTAGGTATTACAAGCCTCTTTGTGTGCCAGAGAACCTGTGCATGGTACAGATCAAAGTAAGATTTGGTGTCCTGCACTTACTATTAAAAAGTTTGCAGCATTTTTTTCTGGAAATTGTGCTTCTAGACTGAGAGAACAGAATGGTTTCCCCACATAGGAACAGCCCTATTGCTAGAGAATACTGGAGGGCAATTATACAATAGCTGTGCGGAGATGGAGAAGCTTATACATCCATAAGTGGCTTTTTCCTGTTTCCTTTCCGGCAGTTCTTCATGTCCTTAGACGGAATATTGGGATCCTGTGATATTGGGATATTGTGACAAGCAAAGGATCCCCCTACTCCTCGCTCAATCCCAAACAGACTCCAGTAATGGCCCCTTCTCCATAGTCACCCACAAAGTTACAGTGGAAGAATACAGCAAGAATAAATAGTTGTGGCTGATTTCCATGTGGTCAGCCAGGCGCCGCCCTGTATTCACTTCCTAAAACCGAGCCACTCCAACCTCAAAATTTCCTTGGTACTCCTAGAACACAGACAAGGAAATTGCCAATCCCAAACATTCAGGATTTAGTCTTTTTCCCTAGACTAATGAGCTTTTAGTAACCAGTGAAGGTACTTAGTCACTGTAATCAAGTCACCTTTCCACTTTCTTTTTGATAAGCTAAACGGATTGAGCTCTGTAAGTCTCTCACTGTAAGGCATTTTCTCCAGTTCTCAAGTCATTTGTGTGACTTTTTTCTGCAACTTCTCCAATATTTCAACATCCTTTTTAAAGGGAGGGAACGGAGTCTCCATTACTGTAACAACAATGCTCAGTGTGTCATGAGGCTTCTGAAGACACCCAACATGACAAACTTTGAATTGGATACCACACAATCATTTTACCAGGATGAACATGGGGGTGCTGGGTGTTCCCCCGAGGTACAGAATGTCACGCTATGATATCCAGGAGGCCTAGACTAGAGGATTTAATAGTCCCTTCTGGTCTTAAATTCTGTAAATCTATTAAATGATCCTGTAATGAGGTGTTCCTGGCCCTTCTTGGCTCCCTACTGGGGGCCCTGTGGTCCTGCTACATCCTGTCCTAGTAAGGAGCAGGAGAGGTGGGTCTTCCAGCTCTGCCTAGAGAGATTGCATGGAAACAGCCAATCAGAGCCAGTAGACTCAGATAAAAGGAGCTGCGGGGGCTTTGCTTGGGTGGGACTAGAGGGGCAAGGAAGGGGATTCTGCTCTGTCCAAAGAAGTGTAATGGGCTGTGTTTACTGGACCTGGGAGTGAGAGAGGACCTAAGAACTGTAGCCCTAAGGTAAGGAAGGGGTAGAAGCAAAGACAATGCAGCAGTGATGAATTAAAGGCAATACATGGAGGCTGTTTGTAGTAGTGAGTGGGCCTGGGCCCTCACTAATGAAGTGGTTTTGCTATCCTGGAAGGTTTTTTTTTTGCTGTTGTTTTTTTGCCTGTGTGACTTGGCTGGAGGGCTGAGCCACAGAAGACCTGCCTATTAAGGTCAGCAACCTACCGGGGGTGCCAGGAGAAAGAAAGAAAAATTGCAGCACCACACCTAGCTAATAGGAGGCTCTCTGGAGGTGAGTGTCCGCTGTCATAGAGGCTCTCTGTAACTCCCCCAATTCCTTTGTATCAACTTAGCTTCTTTGTCTCACTTTAGACTTAGGGCATGTGAATCTCCTGTTCCTCTGAAATCACAATGAACAATACCTGCCTTGTTAGAGCTGCCCTCCTTTCAGTTACCTGCCTTTGCCATGATGAACATTGAGAAGGGATAATCTGAAAACATTACCCATTGAGCAGAGTTTGGCTTCAAATCAATGACCTCAGGCTAATACTGTTCATCAGTCAGTGTTAGAACAATTATAATTCCTGAGCTTTTATCATTCTTCCTGTTTCAGCCATTCTTCCAACACTTTTAGATGTTGGAAAACTTTACACACAGATGTCTGCAGGGCGCAGAAAGATTGATTTGTTCCTGCAGGTTTTGTAACTGATCATATCAAGCATAATGACTTCTTTTGTCTTTCATGAGGCATTGTGCTTTGTTCTCTTTCAAATGTCGCTTGTAGTTCTTCAGCACTAGGACAGCTGAGTGAGATGAGAACTATGCCTGGTCAGTAAGTGTCTTTATATTCAGTATGACTTGGGTCGGCTCTCACCTGGTGTAAATTGGCTTTGCTCCATTGCAATTGTTGATGCTTTGCTGATTCTCCCATGCTGAGGATCAGGGCCAATGTTTTTAAAATAAATATGCCAAATTGAAATTTAGGTGGAGATTAAATAAATGTGGAGATGCCCAAAATTTGACCTAACGTTTGCACAGTTCTTTCATTCGTTATATATATTTGACAATTAAATTAATGCCTAGCAGAGCAGCCCCATGATAACAAGTCACTGTGTGTAACCCAGTGCTCATGAGTAACCTCTTGATAAGAATGAGCTGTGTGTGTGGAGGGAGAACCAGTCTGTAAATAAACAGACTGTAGATCCAGCTTCCAATGGCTTATCAACTGTGGAAAGCTATTTTTAAAATCTATTGACAGTGTTCATTTAAAGTAAACAAGGGATGTTGCAGCAAGGACAAAAAACATTGTGGCAACAAGGAAAAAGAAATACTTTCCTCTTAAGTTCACTGATTACTTTCCCTCAGCTAGATCCGGGCTTGTGGCTAGCTAAAGAAATTGGCAGGTTCCCCAACTCACTCAGCATTAGCACGTGCATGGCTATGCATACTTGCACACAAACATTTCAGTGGGCATTTGGTAGCTTGTCGTTTAGTATTCAGATGTCTCTTTTTTGGGGAGTGTAGAGAGGGGGAATAACCAACATGTCCTGCACATAGAAGATGGAAGGAAGAAAGTAATGATTTGGAGAAGTTCTATGCCAGGGGTAGGCAACCTATGGCACGCGTGCCGAAGTCGGCACACAAGCTCATTTTCAGCGGCACTCATACTGCCCAGATCCTGGCCACTGGTCCGGGGAACTCTGCATTTTAATTTAATTTTAAATGAAGCTTCTTAAACATTTAAAAACCTTATTTAGTTTACATACAACAATAGTTTAGTTACATATTATAGACTTGTAGAAAGAGACCTTCTACAGCATTAAAATGTATTACTGGCATGAGAAACCTGAAATTAGAGTGAATAAATGAAGACTTAGCACACCGCTTCTGAAAGGTTGCCGACTCCTCGTCTATGCTCTGTGTTCTACAGGAGGTCACACTAGATCAGTGGTTCCCAAACTGGGGTTCATGAACCCCTGGGGGTTTGCAAAATGTTACAGAGTGTTTGTGGGAAAAAATTCCCTAATGGTAGACAGAGCTGTCCCTAGGGACCCTGGGCACCACAGGGCCAGCAGCCCAGAGCCCCTGGACTTCCAAGAGCTAAGCAGATCAAAGCAAGCATATCTATCACGCTAAAGAGATTTAAACTTCAACGCTCCTTATAAAAAATGGAAAGGGAGGTGGATACTTTTTGCTGTTTTTAAAATTAAATAGGCAGCTAGTATTGTTTTTAAAATTATTATGAAGAACAAGTTTAAGCTTTGTTGTAA
>NC_133769.1:135711949-135765290 GCF_003597395.2 Chelonoidis abingdonii | reverse complement strand
TCCACAAGAGCCGCGGGACCGGTGAGCGGCAGAGTGCCCCCCCGCGGCGTGCCGCCGTGCTTGGGGCGGCGAAATGGCTAGAACCGGCCCTGCTTATAACAGGTTTATTCAAAATGATACAAGCTACAAAAGTGAGATCTTGGAAGGACATTGCCGTTTTCATAATGTAATAAAAATATTGTAATGATAATAATTACTAATAAATAGTGTGTAATAACCATGTCATAAAAACAATTTTTATATTTTCAAGGTCACTGCTTTTATAATTTATACTCCGGTAAAGGAGAAAATCCCTGGAAATGTTCATTTTTAGGAGGGGGTTCACAAGACTTGCCATTTTAGTGAATGGGGTTCACGGGTTGTTAACGTTTGGGAACTACTGCACTAGATGATCACAATGGTCTCTTCTGGCTTTAGAACTGATTAATGTTTGTGCTTTCTCAGCTTTTGTTTCCATGTAAGAACTTGACTCAAGCTATAGAAAGACAGGAAATCTGGAAAGAACATAATGTGTTCTCCTCACTGAATATTATTTCTTGCCCTGGGCTCAGATGTTTCAAGTTGGATCCTCAGCTGTGTTGGTCAAGTATTCAGTGCCTCTGGCCATAGGCAATGCTGGCTCCCTGGAACTCTTCTGTCTCCTTCCTCCCTGGTGATGCTCCAGGGCCTCTGGTGCTGCTCTAAACTCCTCCTTACTTCAGCAGTCCATAAGAAGCCAGTCCACGGCTGGGGATAGCTGAAGCACAGTGTGATCAGGACTCTTCCCTCCCCTACTGTCTCTGCTCCCTGACACGCTCCTTATGCTGGGCCTAGGGCTGATAGTTGAACACATGCCACCATGTCTTTTGGAGGTAGGCGTTCATGGAATATGCTTAACTTTTTGACCTGCTGTAATTCTGCATTTTTCTGTGTATTGCTGCACCATGATAATGTAATAAATCAATATGAAAAGGTGCGTGTTAGATATCCAAATAAAACTTTAGTTAGGCTCAGTGCTGGAAATGCTACTCTTGCCCTTATGCTTGCTATCTAACTTTCAATAAGGAAAGAAATGTGTTTGGGCTAGAACTTGACACATTGTGATAATGCAGGGATGATCTGCATTTAAACAACTTTTAGATCTAAAGTGAAAATGGCTGTGTTGGTTCAGCCCTACCATTAGTGAATGTTTATCTGACGAACATTAACCCCCAAATTTGGTATGATTTCCAGTTTGTGCAAAAATGGACTACATGGGGGGGATGTACTGCTGACTAGGATGGAAGCAGGCTGGCAGAGCTGTGAGGGTAGTTATGAACCTGAAATAGCACACAGTATGGTACATTAGGATTTAGGCATACTGGTAGATGAGTGGGAATACAGGACTGGGATACTAACTGGTGCTACAGCCTAGGAATGGGATAGCTTTACCAAAGTCTGGAGCATTTTAGTACTGGACTGTTTATACACCTCACTGGAGAACAGTCATTCACTGAAGCGAGTAACACTGTCTCATTCTGAGGCTTTCAGCACCTGGGAAAATGAGTTTTCTTCTGATTCAATCACACGCTTCCTAGGGGGTTTCTTTTTGGGGTCTCTGAGAAGAGCTTTGGGTTTAAAGCTGAAATAAAAATGGCCTGAATCTATATAAATCTCCAAGGAAATAGTTTGCTTGCAAGCTGCTGCCTTGGCTTGTATACCAAGTCCCCGTTTTAAAGCATGTTGGAAAAAATCGCAGTAAGAAACACTTGCGTCCCCATCATAAAAAGCACCCTTATAATTGACAACCTCTCCAGCAGGCTCAATGAAGACACCACAGCTTGGTGGGCATGGAGACTGACTACCCTTCTGGAGCCTACATGTGTTCCCTCCAGTCAGAGCTGGGCAATGATGGGGGAGGGAGAGCGGAGCTTCCACAGCAACTGACCGTGTGATTCATGTTCTGTGAATAAGCAAATGACTTCATGGCCCCAACTCTCAGGCTGGGACCTTCCACCAGCAGTTTATAAAAGCAAAATGAAGATGTTGAGTGTGTACTCCTTCCCTGGACTGGGATGCTCAAAGGGCGGTGCACTGAAACCTAGATCCTCAAAGGTAGATAGGTGTCTTGTCCTCATTGAAATCAGTGGGAATTAGGCACCTAACTCTCTGAGAGGCTCTGGGCCTGAGCTTCCTGAGGAAGTGAGAGCGTTTGGTCCTTAAACTATTCCTGACCCCAAATCACTGAATCTCCTTCCCATTCTGAAACTTTAATAATAGGAGATATACCAATCTCCTAGAACTGGAAGGGACCTTGAAAGGGCATCAAGTCTAGCCCCCTGCTTTTACTAGCAGGACTAAGTACTGATTTTTGCCCTAGATCCCTAAGTGGCTCCCTTAAGGATTGAATTCACAACCCTGGGTATAGGAGGCCCAATGCTCAAACCACTGAACTATCATAATCCCCAAATTGCTGCTCCTGCCACTGTTTCAAATGCCTTCAAACAGCCCAAAGGCTGTGTATATGTGTTGATTAAATTTGCTTCTTGGCTAAAAAGCAAGAAAACACCTCTGAGGCCAAAAGCATGGCACAGTCTAGGGAATCTCCTTTTGGCAGGGTCCCTAGCTACACAGGTGCATTCCCCCCCCCACCCCCCAAAAAAACCTTTTTATAACCATGTATGAATAGTCTATGTAGATAGTTTATATGTTGGAGGTCACTCCACACCAGATTATAATTGTTGTATGTGAGTAACTCTAGTCTTGAGCTACTTCACAACACAAATTTATCTTAACATCTGCCAGCCACCCCAGAAAGCACCAGGCACAGCTGGCCGAATGAACCTGCTGTTACATCAAAGGTAGCAGCTAGCCAGAGGAGCGCTTTAAGAACATTCATGAATTACCCATCAACAGGCATGCCAACACTACGAGCCCCATTTTACAGATGGTAACTTGTGCTGAGATCACATGGGCAGTTTGGGTCTGTATCAGAAGGCTACCCCCTTCAAGGCATCAGATGCCTAGCCTGTGACTGGTTCCACTGAAGGGAATCTAGAGACCTTTTGTTTTGGGACTTTTAAGTTTTATCTAAACTCTGAGTTAAGAGCCTTGAAGCCCTTGTACAAGTGCCCCTTTCCGACAGCTTTACCGAAGGGAGGTAGCTGACTAAAGAGTAGAGTGTTTGGCTTCTCCTTGACTGGGCTAAGTGACCTCATTGTTACCCCATTAAGGAAGAGAATCTGAGGCAGGCTGCAACAGAGTCTCACTAATCTGCAAGGGGATGCTTATGAAGAGACAGTGCCCAGAACCCACCCTCTCTGGACTCCCAGTGAGACGAGTGGCAGCACAGTGAGATCAGGGTGACCACTTGCCCTATAGGGCTCAACTTTGCCTTCATAGTACCCTAGCCTTGACCAAGTCAGGGACCAAGAGACTGGATTTGGAATGGGTTTGCCATGTGATAAAAGTGTAGAATATTAGCTGCTATGGTCCTAGGTCGGCTGGTTGCTGTTTTTTGTGGGCATCAACAATCTATAGGAGAAATCCTAGTCCCCAGACTGCTTTATTTTCTGCATGACTGTTGAGATGTTTGACAGAAAAAAGCTGCAACGCCGGTTCCTCATGTTACTTCAGCCTTTTCCTTCTCTAGCCCTTCTCCAAAGCAGCTTGTACTGCAGCAAAGGGAAACGGGGGTATATACTTTGTTTGATCTGTGAACAAGTGGGGTGGGATCCATTAGTAAGTTAGAGAACAGAGAGAATGCTCTGAGGGATTGGATTCAAATTGCAAACCAAAGGAAGCATGAAAGATCAGACTCTGCCCATGTAGGTTTGGCAATGGCAATGGCAAGCCTGCTGGTTTCTTTTTGTGACTGAAAACTGATGCTGCATTCTGTGTGTATTCCCTTGGTGGAAAAGCAGTTCCTACACACCGGAACCGTAATAGCTTAAAATTGCATCTTGCAATGATCAGAGCAACAGAAACTTGGCATTCCCATTTTTATATTAAACATTTTTTTTATTGAGATGATGTAATTACAGACATTTTTAAAAATTATTTGCAACTCACTGGCCCTGAGTATAGGCTTTTGTTTTGTTTTTTTACATTCATTTGATTCAGTCCATTAACCCCACACCTTATTTTCTTTTTTTTAAAAAAAAGCCATCAATAAAAACAGACTAGAATTCATTTAAAAAAAATGCATTCTGGATTTGCACATGGTTGCAGTCATATAAAGAGAAATCATGAAGAATGCATGCTCAGTATTTATCAGAGATCGCGAGTGGTTGCAGTTACTTAGTGTTTATGCAGGTGACCCTAATAGTGTTTTCTCAATGGATAGTCCTACAAGGTTTGAGACTTTAACTGCAAAAAGGCTTCCTTATTGACTTACAGATCTGCCATCTGTCCTGCCCAAGCAGCATTGTCCCCCTTCTGTTTGCAGAAGGATCTGGCTTGTACAGATCAGTAGCAAGTTGATGGCAGGGGAGGGCCCTGTCTAGCCACACTATTTCAAGAAAAGGCCCATCACCCAGTGGTTAAGGGGTTCCTTAAAATCTTTCTCCCTTTTCCAGTTTCCTTTGAGGGAGTGGGCAGAAACTAGGGCTACGTGGCAGTTGGCAAATCCTACACTGGGAATTCAGGGGCTGAGGGAGGTGAAAAGGGCAAAATTCTCCTTGATAACCACACTTCCAAAAATGGAGCCCATATGGAGTGTAGGTAAAACACGACTGAACTATCAGTATAGGTGGGAAATGGATCTCTCTGCAAGACAGGAGGGAATCCATTTCCTACAGTTGCTGTAGAAGTCTTTTTCTAACAAACTGGCCCCCAGGATACTAAGGACACCTCAAATTCAGATATTGCAAGTCCCTTCAGCCTGGCTGGCTGCTCGGTCATACACGCCAGCTCTTGGCACTTGCTCTACCACTCCATAAGCCATTTAGATCTTGACAGAAAGATGGCAACCTTACTTATCTGAAAAATTCACTATGCTAAGGGCCTGCTGTGCATCCAAAGACTATGTTCATTCTTACTGGTGTGTCTGTATGAGTCTTCCTTGGCAAAGCTCTTCTTCATTAAGGATGTGAAGGAGGAAGTGGACGCTAAAAGGGGATGGGGGTCACATGCCATAGCTCTGTGGTGAAAGAAAATTCCCAACATTCATAACACCAGAAAGGAAACATAGCTCAAATTTTTTTCAATCTGGATTATTTCTTGGTTTCTGCAGGTGTCAGTTACCAATTATTGTCAAAGGCAAAAACTTTTCTGTGAAATTTCACCCTGGGGCAAATAGGTGTCTGTTCAGGATTCCTTAACTTCCACCCCTTTACCATTCCCATGATGACGTTTCACCATGTTTGCCACCACAAATGGCAAGAGTGTGTAGACCAAATTGGCAAACTCCTCAGCACATAAATACCAACACAGCAAAAAAACATAGCTTAGAGCCCTTAAATACAAGCATTCTCCTCCTCCTTCCAACCCTGTAGTTGGAGCAGAGGAAATGAATGATGATCACCTATTGGTCATGGCCAGAGTACCAAGGGATAAAATAGCAAACTCTTGTTTTCTTTCTATTTTCAGATGGTAGAAAGGAAGTGAAGAGTAAGGAACTTCCTTTAAATCTGATGCCTTTTTGGTGTTTCCCTCTCCATTTCTCAGTTGAAGTCTCCCTTTTTTTTTTTTTTTTTGGCTTGAGTTTTCTTGGTTAGAAGTTTGCCAGCTCTGCATGCTATGGCTAAAGCCAGAGGGTATTTTCCCTCATCATCTAAGCCTCTGCCCCTGAGAAGAGACTGCCACTTGTCTCCTTGAACAAGGTCACTTTCTTTAGCTAAAACCAAACAGAAACAGCTTCCTCTCCCTTCAGTTTCAGGTCCATGGCCACAGAGCCAGAATTACTCAGCACCTCCCCCAATGACCCTTTTTGTACTCAAGGGTTTTAGAGCCACCTCAAGGACTGATGGGGTGGTGATCTTCTCTTTTGCTGATATTTATTGTTCTTTGATGCAGGAAAAAAGTCAAATACACAGTGTGTTGCAATCTGTAAGCACATCCACTCAGAGCATGGAAAAAAACAGTTCATTATGTGGCTGGATAAAGCTTGAGGGAAGATGTATTCCCAGTCTTTCTTCATGTGAGGCCAACTGGGAAGGGTTTGTTCTCATTCCAGGGTGTGGCACTCTATGCCCATTAATAATCCCTTCCCTCTGCCATATGTGACTCAGTGCACCTTGCAGTGAAATTAGACTAGTTACTTAAATATATAGGGTACCATGCCTAACCAAATGGAAAGTTTTCTGGATAGCAACATTCCTGTTCAATATTTGGTTAAGATCAAGTTTTGTATCTTGGCTTTTTGGTAAGATAGATTTAATGATCCTTTGATTTCTTCAATTTCATACTCCTATGAACTACAAAAGAGATTTTATTAATGAACAGACACAGGCTTCCTTTCCTTTGGGCATCCCATGATGCCTGTGCAGAGAAACTCCAATCTCCTTGTTGAAAAATTACATGATCTTCTCCTTTCCCAAATGCATATTTTGCAGCTAGATTTTTCCTTGACTAACAAAGGATGGCTGATGGGTCCATCACTTGTCCTGAAACCACCAATTCTCATCTCTACGGGGACCAACCAAAGTACAATTACAAAAGGAAATAGTTTTCCCAGTCTCCGACATAAAAGTCCATATGGATGAAAGGACCATTGCTCCTGCTGACAGCAATCTAGGCAAGGTTCTTTCTTCCACCAGTAGCAGGCAGCAGCCAAAGCTGCTCTTGCCCTAAACGCTGCACACCAAACTGGGGCTGCCAAAACAAGAATATCTTAAAATAAAAAGGACAAGAATGCAATGGGGTGGATTTTTTTTAAAATAAACAATGCTAAAAATGGGTAAGCCGAGAAGTGATCTCTGGCTGGTACAGTTGCCTTTGGGAGGGGTGGGGCAGGAAGTGGGAGGCATCAAATAACCAGTTTCGGGATACCAGTATAGCTATTTGATCTCTGGTTGTCTACCACATCTTCATGCTTCTGATTTCACTTTCTCTCCAGCAGTGCCGGCTGATCCTGGGGAGGCTTCTGAGTATTATAAGCAATTGTATCTTCCTCATTTTTCCTTCCCCTTAAGATGTAAAAGCAGCCCTTCACCTCTACCTCAAAAACTGCTAGCTGCTGTGGAAATTGCAACTACTTGTAATCACAAATACTTCAGCCCTTGCTTTTTGATAGAAGACTTGAACCAGAAAGTCCACCTTGTGTTTCACTTCTATTCAAAATCTTCTTTGCTAGAGAAAGGGCAAAAGCCAGCATCAGTCTATTGTGTTCTGTCTGAGGTTTTCCTTGTTTTCCCACCCCCCCCGGCTCCTCAGAGCACTTAGATGATTTGGTCCATGTGCCAGCAGTTAACAGGAGCCCATTGCCAGCCCAACATACACTGGGTCCCAAGCTTGTAGCAACATATTTTCCCCCTCCCCTTCAATTAGTACGTGGGTGTGTAGATAAATTTTCTTGGTAGCTTGAGACCTTCCTTGTGCCAGCATGAGCAAATGTGATCTGAGCAAATGGAACCAGCAGAGTGACCCCTTCTGTGCCACGGTCACCAGAGTTATGTTGTGAGACTTGCACAGAAAGTAATAGTGCTCCATTTATTTCCATAGGAAAGGCTTCTGAAAAAGCAAAACCTGGCATCTCATCCTACATGAATTAAGAAAAGTCAAACTGCATATTTATTAGGAAAGAATGAAACAAACCAACAAAAGGAAAATAAAAACAAGTCAAGGGAGACTTGGCAGGGACAACGAAGTAGTGCATGAGTCCAGGCTCTCTCTCCTCCACCTTGCTGCGGCCACCACCTCTGCTAGTTTTTATTTTTACTAAGGTGCTTTGGGTCCTGCATGGTCTTCAAGGTAAGCATTGACCCCATATTCTGCTCCTGTGTTCTTGTTCCCCTTCCCAAACTCCTCCAGACACCCAGGCAGACATTTCTCCCACAGACCCACTGAGGTGGTGCATGTTGGTTCCTTCAGCACTCATCCTCTTGATATATTTGTTCATCCAGTTCCTGGGACTCAAGGTGCTCAAGGCGGTCTGTTCGGCCACTCATAATCTCATCTGGGGTTTTCATGAACCTTCAAAACAAAGTGACATGTCAATCAATGGCTTCCCCCCCCTTAACCCTTACTACGATCCTGAGTTTCCTGGGCTCCTGAGTATCCCTAATACCCTGCCATAACATCTCCCTAGTTACTCTGACCCAGATTGCAAAAGTATTTAGGTGCCTAACTTCCATTGAAATCAATGGGCATTATCCTCAAAGGTATGTAAGAGTCTCTGTGCTTCCTTCCTAGTCTTTTTTTGCCCCCAGCACCCGAGTGTTTTCTGCATGACCTGGCCCTAGCAACCCCCAGATACTGATGGGCTTCCTTAGAACACAATCAGAAAAACATTTAATTACCTGTTGGTTTAAGTACACTATTTGGATATGAAGGCAGGCCCACATGAAAGAGAGGAGAAGCCAACTGTACTGAGTGGGGCCTCCAGCTTCATAGTAAGTAAATGCTGGTGAATTAAGCAAGGCCAAGTATCAGCACTGACCTCTCGTGCTACAGAAAACACGCAGCCTCTCTACTATAGATCTCTCACTACCTCCATCTTGCTCTGCATGGTGGTTTTAAGACAACTGTCTGCATGTTGTTCACAAAGTCACATTCCGCATTGTTCTGCACTGATGTGAGGGAAAAAAATGAATGGGGTGACTTTCTACAGCTGCTCTTCTCTCTTTCAATATTATTAGGGCCAGCTAAAAAACATCAACTGTTCATTGGAAAGTTTGAAATTTTTAAAATTCTCAATAAAAATTGAAATAATTGATTTTTCCCTCCCCATTTACTCCATTTTTTCCTTTGTCCTTCTTTTTTATATAAACTTTTTTTTACCAAAACACAGGGTTTCCATGAACTTACTCTTTTCCGTCAAAAATGTTTTCAGTGTAAATTATTTTGACTGGCTCTAGTTATTTCTTTTTCCATACTATGCTAAGAAGCCCCAAACAAAACCCTGCCTTCCAGTTAAAATGAGTGTTCCAAAATCCATTGATGTCAAAGGAGAGACTCCAAATGGCTTCAGGGTGCTTTGCATCAGACTCTAAAGTGGGATCAGTTTCCAGTGATCCTGCCTCACGAGATGCAGAGCTCCTCCTAGATACTGACAAATTACAGACATATACACCCACTACATCTCTGTTTCCCACAGTCTAGAACAGTGGTTCCCAAACATTGGGGTGTATTGCCAATACTGGTACTTCAGGTTTTGTGAATGGCTCACCTAGCTTTCCCCTTTCCTCTGCTCATTGTAAGCCTCTATGTTGGGTCCCATTCCACGGCTGCTGCACACCTCCCATTCTGCAGTACATGTTATAAACCCTGCTGGTGTTCAGGGGAACTCCAAATCCCAGCTGAGTGATCACAAGATGGAGGTTTGAAGTAGCTCAAGCTCCGATGTGGTGAGATCAAAAGACTTGGGTTTAAATCAAGCACTGCTGTGACTTAAACTGTGAAACCAAATGGGAGGCGCACAACTGAGGTCTTAAAGCCTGATCCAGTGTCCGCTGGAGTCAATGGAATGATCCCAGTGAGCAGTAGATCAGGCTCTTTGTCTGGTACATTGGTACAGCCCCCCTGAAGGTGTGGAAGCACCAGTGTGGAAGGCTCTTTCAGCTTTATGCCCATTGACAATGGTGCTACATGGCTGGTAGTGGAGCAACTTGCCCCAAACTACTTCCTGCTATCATCAAAAAGAAATCACCCCAAGCAGAGAAGGGGGAATTAAAAAAAGAGGAGCAATTACCTGAACAAAAGCCTTTGTCCTGGCTCCTTCCGGATGATATTTAGTTTGTAGTAGTGGCGTAGGGCTCTGGACATTTTCTCATAGGTCATATTTGTTCTGTTCTGTTTGTTCCAAAAGAAAAGCAGTGAGACACAATTCAGTACACCCTTCCTAAAGCTTTGGAAGCAGCTACAGAAATACCACAGCGAGGCAAAATGACCATGCTAGTTAAAGAAGCTACCTGCTCTGATCCTCTGTTGTTTGTAGGCACATCCTGCTTCTCCAGCATTTTATGGCTTTCTTTTCATACAGTGTGATTTGAATGAGGGTGGCTTCCAAAAATGGGGAGCGATTTTTAAATAGGTCACACTGGACTGTGCTCAACAAAGGCCTTCATCACGAGAAGAGACTTAGTTATGAAAGAGAGTATCACCCCATGTAGGACTTACTTTCAATGATGGCCTTTTGTAAAAGCTTGTGAACAGCTAAACTTTATTTGACAGCACTCCTTCCTGTTAAAGGTGGTGCTCCTCTGGGCTTCCCCTCCATTAATTAGCTAATGTTTACACAGCACTTTGAAATCTAGAGCCTGTTTCTCCTCTCACTTTTTTCTGGTGTACATCAGGAATAATTCCACTAATGTGTACATCTGTTTACATTTCAAAGCCCCTCCCCACACACACTTTGGCACACTGGGAATCTCTGCTCAGGAACAGTAGGAGGTGCATTGGCAGAGCTGTGCTGGGGAGCAGCTCTATAATAGCAGAGTGTCAGAGGTCTGAAATAAGATAAGCTGGCACAGCTGTGTGTGGGAAGCTTGTGCAGTGCTTGCCCATTCTATGCCTGACATGAGCGACTGCCATCAGTCGCTTACTTAACTGAGCCCAGATCCCTCACTCTGGTTTTGTTTTCCAAAAGGCCCCTTTTGTTTGCCCCTCCCACTGAGAGCCATGGCTGGCTCGGTGACGCTTTAGGGAAGGCTCCAGTGGCAAACGAGAGCGTGAGAATGGAGAAGCTGAGTTTTGTTCACCCAAGCCCTTCTGCTGCCGGCAGGCTCATTCTCCAGCAGAAGTGCCTATTCTCCAAAGCCTATCTGTGCTGTAAGGTCAAGATTTTCAAAAGTGGCCTGTCAGACAGTGGGTACTCAATGCTTTCTGAAAATTAGGTCCTTTTAAGATATCTCAAAGTTGAGTATCTAAAACTGAGGCACCCAAATCTCCATTCACTTTTCTCTGATCACATCCTGGGAGGAGGGATGGGAGCACGCAGGTCTGTGCGCTGCCCCTCTCTGCAGGCACAGACCCCAAAGTTCCCATTGGCCATAGCTCTCCATTCCCAGCCAATGGGAGCTGCGGGGATGATGCTTGCAGGCCAGAGCAGGGTGCGGAGACCCCTCTGTGCCCCCACCCCCCAGGCCGGGGCAGGCAGGGAGCCTGTCTTAGTGGCAGCCCCGCTGCACCACCGGAGAGCACGATTGATTGGGAGAGTCCCCAGGATCGACCAGTCGATCACAATCGAAAGGCTGGTGACCACTGCTTTAATGCAAGCAAATCAGAATCATTTTCAGACAAGGAAAATTCTAATGCTATTGTATTTGGTGTTTCTTACAACATAATATTTTCTCCTCCCAGGCAATAGCTGTTTTATCAATGTGGCAAGGAATGCGAAGCAGCTCAGCCTTTGGAAAGAGAAAACAGGCAATGTCTCAAATCTCAGATGAGTCCCCAAGTAGAGATTTCTATTAAATTGTTAACCTGTGGTTTTCCTAAGAAAGCTCCATACCAGAGACATTATGGCCCCTTCCAGACATAATTCTAGCTAGCCTGAGCACCCAGTAGGGTCAGACCTAAGGAGGAGGGAGATACCTTCAGAAAGCAGAACTATTACAACCTGAGTCCATATCATTTTCTAGCTAAATGTCTTTACCCACAAACTACCAGGCTCTTTATATAATGCCTGGCTTTCTGTGGTCCCTGCTGATGAAGGTTGGATGCTTTAGATATGTAAACTGATACAAATAGAATAAAAGATTAAACCTTTCCATAACTATTTTACTTTCTCCTTCTCTCTTTAATGTTTCTGGATGAACTCCAGAATATTACAAATGGCAACATTCCCTGGGAGGAAAACCCCACCGCTCTTTACCTTGTGGTTTCCCCACAACCGAGCCAACCCATTGGGATCCACTATCCGAAATATTTTGGATTCCTTGTCCTCCCATCGGATGAAGTTTTCGTACCGGCTGTCAGAAAGCAGCTGATAGACGTAATCCCAAAGCAGCCTGCAGTCTGTGAAGAGAAGGGCAAGACAACATCATCAGATACTTCTAACACGGATGAATTTGGGGAGCTCGCAGATCAGCCTGAGGTGAAAAGACAGTGACCCCATTTATGGCTTCATTTCTCAGCCTTCCATGCCCTTGGGATGAAACAAGCCAATAGCAACCAGAAGTAAAGGCCTGGGATAGAAGCTTTTGCCACTGGTCGGACTCTCTCTCAGATCAATAATGACTGAAAGTCATTACCAGCTCATAGGCTCTCTGAAATGAGAGGCTGGGCTCAGTCTTATTTCACATAGAGAAGTACCCGTACACCAGTAACCACTGACACAATTAGCCTTAACTGACCCCTTTGTTGGCTATCTCTTCAGAGAAGCCAAGGAACCTGCAGCCATGGAGACTAAACTACTGGCTCCCTGCTCCAGGTGGTTGTGCTAGGTCAGTGCTAAGGCATACTGGGAGAAGAGTGCACGTTATACCTTTCCTATAGAACAGAAGGCTTCAGTGTTCTACATTATAAAGCTGACACCTTTCACCAGTTCTAAATGTGCTTTTTAAAGAAAACCAAGGTACAGTAATTATGTGAGAGCAAGAGGTTAAATACCTTCTATTTGGACAACTGAATTAAAATTCCCTCCTGGCAAACACTCCTTAGGTCACTAACCAATATTTAGGTTTTAGCTCAGGGGTCGGCAACCTTTCAGAAGTGGTGCACCGAGTCTTCAGTTATTCACTCTAATTTAAGGTTTTGCGTGCCAGTAACACATTTTAATGTTTTTAGAAGGTCTCCTTCTCTAAGTCTATAATATATAACTAAATTATTGTTGTATGTAAAGTAAATAAGGTTTTTTAAATGTTTAAGAAGCTTCATTTAAAATTAAATTGAAATGCAGAGTCCCCCTCCACCCCAACTGGTGGTCAGGATCCAGGCCCTGTGAGTGCCACTGAAAATCAGCTCACGTGCTGCCTTCGGCATGCATGCCATAGGTTGCCTACCCCTGTTTTAGCTTGATGTTTTGAGGCACTCTCTTATGGCAGAAGAAGCCAAGAGGCTGAGCTGCTCCCCCCTTTTTCCTTGAGATGTGTATGTGGCACACATGTACAGCTTCATAACAAGCAACTGTGAATTATAGATTCACAATTCCTTGGATAGTCCTGAATAAACCACAAGAGTGCAGGCAGAAGCCTAAGATGGCCTCATAGTTGCCTTTTATCAGGAAGGCAAAAGAAAAGCCCTTTTTCACCAACAAACTAATGAGAGACAACATGGCTAAATGGTTAAAACACAGCCTGAGCTATCAAGAGAGATGGGTTCTAGACCCAGCACTTCAGCATGTCATTCTACTCCTCTTTGCCTGGGTTCCACTATCTGCTAAAATGGGGATAATAATATGCAGAGTGGGAGAACTTAAAATGGGAGTATTACTAATACATGTGAGATATGTTAAAATGTCTAGAGGTATTTTTAGTAGAGTTGCCCATTTTAGAAATGTAGGATCTCTGAAAACCTGTACTAGCCCTAAACCCAGAATTAACATTGCTGGTGCACCCTCTGTAACCTGCCTCATAAGGGATGCTCTGAGGAACAAAGCCATGCACTCAGAACTAGCTACATTTCACACAAATGGCAGCAGCTACCTAGCAAAACTAGTCCCCACAAGCACAGCACCTTGGTGCACCTCTCTCTTCACTAAATATAGCGTTCAATTCAAGGTTTCTCTGCCCTCCATGGGATTGGCCCTGCCTGAGAGGTTGACTCTCTGTGATCATGCCTTCCAGAACTGGTATATACCACGAGAACAATGTAACCTAGCATGTTGACTGACTGATACGACGAGGCTTGTGAATGTGGGGCAGAGCTGGTTGAAAATTTTGCAATCAAAGGTTGGGCTTTCTTTCGGGGGGAGGGGGTATTTTGGGGGAAATTGTTTTTTAAAAAAAATGATTAGTTTTTATTAGCAGAAAATTCTTCATTCCATTTGAAATTTTCTCATGATTAAAAACAATAATTCAGTTTTTCATTAAAAACTGGAGTATTTTTGCAGAAAATTTCAGAGGGAAAAAAAACCCTAAAGCATTTTTCCTAATTTCCCACAACACAGCAACTGGCATGCTCTGTTTTGCATTACATGGACCTCTGAAACTCACTCTCACTGGAGATAAGAGCAAGCTGCAGGCCCCCTGGCAACCACAACTATGATATTTAAATGGGATCCATCACTGTAGTATCTGACCACCTCATAATCTGTAACATATTTACCCTTGCATTTCCCCTGTGAAGCAGGGCAGTGCTATTATTCCTATTTTTACAGATGGACAACCGAGGCACAGACAGACTAAGGCCTCTATCCACAAAGATACTTATTGTCTCCTCCTCTGACCGTTTTGTGTGGCATGAGGCAGGTGCCTAACTCATTCTGGCAAGAAACACCGTAGGCGCCTGGAATCAGGTAGCTGGTTCCCATTTGTGGATTGCTAAGCAGAAATAGACACCTCTGTGCAGCCTGTACTTACATGCCTAAATCCAAGAGAGATCCATGGCTTAAGCCACACCTGTCTAGTTGGCATCTCTCACTGGCTGGCTTAGGCAGGTCCCTACCTACTATGCTGGCTTTGTGGAGTGCATTCTAAGGCACTCATCTCCCCCTATTCATTGTCTAGGAAGCATAGGTGGATCAGTGTTGTTCCTGTGATTTTTCTAGGTGTCACGATGCTCAATGTTACAATGCTTCATTTCCTTTGTGGATCCCATCTTAAATGACTTCCGGGAGGTCATACAGGATGTCTGTGGCAGAACAGAGAATTGAATCTTAGCCTCTCAAATCCTGGGCTAGCACCATAACTACTGTACGGTCCTCCCGCTCATGAATGTTCGTCAAGTATCTTTTTTGTCAAAAACACTTCATATGCCAGCCTTACCCTCTTACATTTACAATTTTTTTAAAAAATGTGAATAAATTAAACTGCCTATTCCAGTTTTCTCCTGCAGGCAATGAAGGAAGGAAAATTCTGGTTTTGAATTTGTTTGGTTTTGGTAATTATTTGGGAGGTGTTTGTTTTATAAAAGAGCGGAGGCCCATATAAGTACCTAAAGAGACAGATAATTCATTACTATTTATGAAAAACATTGAGCTCTTTCAGTGGAAGACACTATGGCAAAACAAATGTTAATACAGGAATCTTAATTTAAAAAAAATCTCCCTCCCCTCACCCTGTTTGTTTCTTCCACTCCCCTCCTGGCCGTGATCTTCCAGAGCATTGTTTTTACCCTTGTTTGATCATTCATGGATATAATGTTCCACCCTGTAAACTACCAGTTTTTTTTCCTATATGGGCTGTGGTATGATTAGCAATACAACCTGCATATCCTAGTCTCTGTTTTACACTAACTGAAATGTATGCACATGTATTGCAGGGTGAAAATACACCTGTGCCTAACAGGAAGCTTTCAAAAATTGAGTAGCTAGTAGAGAATGCTGCGGGTAGACTCAGCATTGGCCTAACTCTGCTCTCACTGAAGTCAATGGAAGCTGATTTCAATGGAAGTGAACTTAGATCACAATCAGCACTTTTGAAAATTCTACCCTGAAGCTGTACAGAGAAGTACTCATTTTTAGTTATATACTAGAGTGGAATAATCTATATTGTTGCAAGAATTACTAAGAGGCAAAACCTTGATCCCTGAGGGTACACTGTTACACTGGGATTATTTCAGTCTGTTGTATCCTTTACAAGCAGATTGGGATAGGTCACATGCACCAGAATATGTGTGTGGTACATTATCCACGTCTCTGCTTTGACAAACTCTGGTTACATACTTTATGATTAACATTTATAGGACTCTGACATTTGGCTGACCCAAAATTTTACATATAACCTTGATTTACTTTTTTGTGTCCTTTAGAATCTTTGATACTGGGCACTTCTCTTTTCCGAATCATTTTGAGTAGGTGCAGACTTCAGGTATCTTGAACAGCATTGATTATATACATCTTTCATTTATGGGATGTATGATAGTAGGCTAACAAGTGGTATGTTGGCACAGTTTTGCTTTCCAATTTCTTCTATTTTATGAATAAACATAAATGGCCAAAACCTGCTTCCATTAACGTTAAGGGGGAAAACTCCCATTGTCTTAAATACAAAGGATTGGGCCTCAAAGAAGGTTTTTAACTCTCCTGTCCATCTGTACTACAGGGCAAGGTAATTAAGAAATCAGGTAGTTACCAGGGTAATTAAGACAAACTAGCTTTACAGATGGAGTTATATGACCCTGGTTTATTTTTGTAAAAATCTATAAAATTTCTCCAAAAGTGCTTTTCTGTACAAGTGGCATTAAAAATGATGTTACAGTTGTGAGAAAGTTCCTCCTCTACCTTGGTGGGTCCTGCGCTTACTGGCAGATTTGCTCGCCTCAGTGATCTTCACCTCTGGTGGAACCCCAGTCTGGGTCAACTCCTGTATCTGATCAGGAGTTGGGAGGTTTGGGGGGAACCCAGGCCCACCCTCTACTCCAGGTTCCAGCCCAGGGACCTGTGGGTGCAGCTGTCTATAGTGCCTCCTGTAACAGCTACATGACAGCTATAACTCCTTGGGCTATTTCCCCATGGCCTCCTCCAAACACCTTCTTTATCCTCACCCACAGGACCTTCCTCCTGGTGTCTGATAACGCTTGTACTCAGTCCTCCAGCAGCACACCCACACCCACTCCCACTCCCTCTCAGCTCCTCACACATGCCACAAACCGAAGTGAGGTCTTTTTTAAACTCAGGTGCCCTGATTAGCCAGCCTGTCCTAATTGATTCGAGCAGTTTCTTAATTGGCTCCAGGTGTCTTAATTATCCTGCCTGTCTTAATTGGTTCTAGCAGGTTCCTGATTACTCTAGTGGAGCCCCTGCTCTGGTCACTCAGGGAACAGAAAACTACTTATCCAGTGACCAGTATATTTGCCTTCTACCAGACTCCTGTAACCTCACTCCCGATCCTGTTTTTTTCCTTAGTTGTCCCCCATATTTATTTGGTATCACAGACCTGTGGATCCTCCCCTTAGGCTGGGGGGAGGTCCTTTTGCAGTGGGCGGGCTTCGCCCACCCACTTCCTGGATACCAACAGGACCAGACTCCTGTACCCCACTGGTCTGGGTCTGTCACACAGTATAAAGTTTTTAAGTGGGCTTAGAATGATTTACATAGTTCACCCCTGGCTCTGCCACACAGGCTTATTGTAGGAATCCCAGTAAAAGCTTTGTACCACATACATTCTCTTGATCTGAGTTCTGTTCGTAGTTCTGTCAAACTTCCATTGTGACCCTCAGCAAGTCAACTGTCCTATCTGTTGCTTCATTATCCACATCTGCAATATGGGGATGATAATATTTCCCTGCCTTGTAAGTTTAATTAATTAATGTTTGTAGCTCCTCAAATGGAAGCCATTTTGTTGAAGTACAGAAGTAGATTATAGTTTTCTGTACATTATTAATATTATCTAGCTATATCTCTGTCTGTATGTATTTCTGGATATATGTGTGAATGTAAACTGTTCCTAAAATCTATTAAGAGCTGACAGCAATGCCAGCTAGTCTCCCTTAGATTTGCAATAAGGTTTCATATTGTACCTAAAACTTGAGTGTCATGACAATTTGTGGATTCTGAATGTATGGTCAGCCTTGACCAGAGAACACTGGGGGCTGAACGTTGTAACTTATGATATTGGAAAGGGACTTTTGTGTGAATTCCTCAAATGGTAGCACATCTGACCAGTGACCTTGATGTCACAATAACTAGGTCACTCTTAAATATACCCACTCTTGAAACAAGTAACACTGCTAATAACCAGGCTAAGATTTTTGGGTGCACAGAATATAGCTTTTCACTAGGTTATAGGATATTTCACTAGAGATAAGTAAGGGAGTCACTCTGATGATACTGTAGGTCCCATGGCCAAGACACCGAGCTCTCCCTTTCTTACGCACTGGATATCCACTGCTGAAATCCTCTTCCTTTGGTTAAAGAGAAATATTTCTATATCCACCAATATCTCACACTGCAGACCATTATATAAATTTGTTTAGTACAGATCAATCACTCAGATGGAAGTCAATATGGCTTTATAGAAAAACAGATCATGCCAAAGAAACTTAGTCAAGGAGTCAATGGAGCTATGACAATATATACCAGCTAACGTCTGCTCCTTGCTGTATAGATTAGTCCAAAGTTTCTCTGGCATAATCTATTTTTTTTTCTTAAATGGAACGACAATCATTTATAGCAGCTCAGGATCTCCCCCAGATTTCTACCAGTTCATTAACAAAATGATAGCTTGTGGGCAAGCACAATTGTTTACAGTTTACATCCACACATAAACCTCTGTCCACAGCCAGGGCTAATGCATGGTTGTTGGTCAACCCAGTTACAGAAACTTTTAGAAGAAAAAGGGAAATTCTCCTGTGGGACTTACTTCTACATTAAGACAAATACTGAGACTGGATTTTCAAAAGGGGCTGTCTAATTTTGTGACCATTAAAAACCATCTGTTGCTATGTCAGCTAAGATAATAAAAGTAATCTAATCTCATGCTTCAGGGTATAAAATAATTATTGAGGGGAAGAGGGAAGTCAACAAGGAATCAAGAAACCTTTTTCGCCCTCTGTACAGAAGAGAGAGAGTGTACGTGAATGTGAGAGAGAAAGAGTGTACACAGGCTTGACAGACAAACTATTTATGCAGTTCAGTAAAATCAGAGCTGAGAAGAAGGTTGCCAGATTTTACAATACTACAGGCCTTACATAGGTTTTGTCTTGCACCCAGATACAAGGGTGACATACTCAGGAGAGAGATTAGAATCTGGAACTGTGCTGTGCGCAGTCATGAGGGTAGGGCTGGGGAGGGAACAGAGAAAAGGAAGTCTGGGTTCATCCGACTGGGAATGGGAACGTGGGGGTGGGAGGCTCAAAGGCATTTGGCCTTTGTATTGTGTTTGTGGAAAGATGGCAGGGAGCTCCAAATCAGGGCTGTGTAAGAAGCGTGCCAGGAACTGGGAAATGGGGTGACTGAAACTCACACCCATGAGCCATCGAAGATGGAACAAACAGCAGAAATGCAACTGCTGCTCTGGTCTCTGTTGTTTGTCTTGCTGCAACAAAGGAATTCACATCCTAACAAGCACACTGAAGGCAACGCACTTCATACAAGGCATAGTGCTCCACAACAAACAGATATTTCCAGTATAGATGTCAGGTGTTGTTTCCTCCCCCACTAAAACACTCATTTTAACTTAGTCCCTAAAGAAATCTCCCTCAGATCTTTCATGGCTTTTTGTCACCTGTTCTCATGGGAAAAGAGGGCAGGGACTAAGAAAGAGTGGGATTCAATCCAAACCTGATGGAATATTCCTGGGCAAAATGAAAGTTCTCCCCCAAATGCTCAGTGTGGCCCAATCTTATTCAACATCAGGAAAACCTGAAAGTGGCTCAATAGCCAAATGTAGTACAGGAAAGGATTAAAAGACAAAGACTTTTCAAGACTGAAAGTATCTCAGACAAGTGAAAAAGCGAGGGCAACTTCACTGTAAAAGAGGACCCTCCCAACAATGGTCGTGCTTTTGACTGTACAGTGTTTTACACTAGGGGCCCTATTTACCTCTGGGCTCTCTCCCATAGTAACCTGACCTGCAGATTCACAACCATGGAAAATTCAGCTGGAGGGATCACAACAGCACAAGGCACTTACAGTCCTGCTCCACCAAAGAGCCTGGAGCTCTCTACAGAGTGAGCATAGCTAGCACTCTGCTGATACACCTCATCCCCTGGAAGTCCCTCCTGGAAGAGAGGATGCAGCGCAGATGCACTAAATTACATATACCCTCCCCTGGCAGAACCCCTGCTGAGAATGACAGTAGAAATACTCCCTGACTCTCAGTAGGGGTTAATCCTGTCATGGGGCACAGCTGACATCCCCAACACAGAAGGGTACAACATGAAGGCTTTGAGGCCTTGGCCATATGCAGTTTAACTACAGGTGTGAATTGAAACCAATTTAATTCAACTGGTGCAAACATTTTTATTCTAGTTTAAACCAAGTTTATTTCAATTTAGTTTAAGCTTATTAAACCTAAGCAACTCCTGAGGCCATGTCTACACTACGGAACTTACAGCGGCACAGCTGTACTGCTGCAGCTGCGCCTTTGTAAGGTCTCCTGTGTAACTGCTCTCTACCAGTGACAGAGAGCTCTCTCCTGCTGGCATAACTCAACCACCCACAAGGAGCGTCAGTAGCTATGTCAATGGGAGAGCAAAAGTGCTAGTGTAGACAAAACCTAAATCAAATAAGTGTGTCTATACAGGGGTGTTAACTATTGACAAGGCCTGAGGTACTGAAGTGAATCTAGCCCAGGAATGTACACTGTCCAGTCTATGGGGCTAGACCACTGTGAGGCACTGAACACCTCCTGTGAAGGGTTTGGCACCCAGTTGACTTCAATGGGGATTGGAGACACTTAGCATCTACTTATTCCATCTGTCTAGTTATGGTATTTATGGAATGCCAGTCACCATAACACCTAGACACTGAAGCACAGTAGGATCAGAGATGCTGAAGACACAAAAATAAATACTATTGTTGCTTCTGGCTTCCGATCTCACTAAAACAGGACCACAATGTAATCTGTGGCCTTTATAACTACAGGGTTAGGACAAAGGCTGACTAGCTGCGGGATGCTACTGCAGGTGAAATCAAACAAGTAATTCCTATTCATTTATCAAGTGACAAAAGCTGAACTGAAAAAAGACACTCATACTGAAATAAGAGCATCGACACGGGGATTACACTGATATAACTGTATCAGTTTAAATTCACACCCTAGGTTATACTGAAAAAAATTTCCCATGAAGACCTTGCTTTACAGTCTCATTCACATCACTCTGGCTGTGCAAAGGGGCCTTAGGGTATGTCTATACTTAAACTGTTACAGCGACATAGCTGCAGCTATGCCTCTGTAGTCCTTTCGTGTAGATGCTACCTATGCCGACGGGAGAGGTTCTCCATCAGTGTAAGTAATCCACCTCCCTGAGAGATGGTAGCTAGGTCAATGGAACAATTCGTCCATCAACCTAGTGCTGTATACACCAGCGAATACGTCTGCATAGCTTTGTCTTTCTGGGGTTTGGATTTTTCACATCCCTGACAGATGTAGCTATGCAGATGTGAGTTCTCAATATAGATCAGCCCTTACAGTGTGTGTAAATTCCAATGTAAAGGGGCCACCGTGTAAATGAGGCCAGGTCTACATGATACACTTACTTCGGTATAACTGTCACTCAAAGGTATGAAAAATCGACACCCCTAAGTACTGTAGTTAATCTGACCGTAAACCCCTGTGTAAACAGTGCTAAGCCCGGAGAGCTTCTCCCATTGACATAGCTACCTCCTTTCATGGAGGTAGAGCCATTTAGCTGACAGGAGATCTCCCATCGGCTTAGAGCATCTTCACCAGAAGTGCTACAGTGGCACAGCTGCATTGGTGCAAGTTTGTAGTGTAGACCTGCCCGCAGAATCAGGCTCTTAAATCCATAATTCAATGGCAAGTATTTAAACAAGGCCAATGATCTTTTCATTGGATGGCACAGTTGAGGGGAAAGAATCACAGGCCACATCCTTGATAAAAGTGATTCTGCTGCAGTGGTGTTAGCAACATTAGGAGTCTGGTAGGCATTGTTTTCACTGCTAAAAGGGGGTCATTTTTTACTTGAGGGTAACTAACACATCTGAGGTATCTTGAAGTTAAAAACAAAGTGAAGATAAGGCACTTCAGTTTTAGGTGAGGTAATTTTAACGAGGTTAACCATGGATAGGACATAAGGCTGTTAACCTCACAATTTACCTTACAGTAAAACTGCAGTGTCTGGTCTTCACTATGTTTTTACCTCAGGATAGCTCGGGAAAGTTAATTACCCCTGAGATGAAAACAATACACCTCTTTTGGCAATGAAGACAAGGTCTTATATTTTAGTGTAAACACTAGCTGCTGACACCATTTTCAGTACTGGACTGTCTAACCCTGCTGGGAGGAAATCTAATCAACACAGTGCTGAAAATTGAGTTGGCAGCCAAAGCCCTGCATGCAGTCAGGCTCCCACACTGCTAAACTGGCACAACTATGAGCAGTTTTTCAAAAATGTCCCTCATGTAGATAAGAGTACGGATTGCAGAGTCAAATCTGAACAGCTTGAACTGTCAACATCTCTCTCTTGCAAAGAGGGGAAAATCACTGAGTTGAAGCTTGCAAGACAGTTCACTGTCTAGCATCTCAGTTTGCACAATGAAGTTAACACTTTCTCTTGCTCAGCGGCAAGGTGAGCTGGAGCGGGGAGGAGCAGCAATCATATGTGACAGCTAAATACATAATTGAATGGAGAGCCTGAGGGCTTGTCTTCACAGGGAAACGAACTAGAATAGTTATTCCAGCGTAATTATTCTGCAATATCTCCCTGCATGGACACTCTGTTGCAAAATAACAGTGACTATCTACTTCATTCAGAAAGCAGAGTAATTATACCAGAATAAAATCACTTTCATTCCAGAACAGTGTCCACACAAGGGAGTTATTCTGGAATAGTTAACCTAAGAACATAAGAACGGCCAACCTGGATCAGACCAAAGGTCCATCCAGCCCAATATCCTGTCTAGCGACAGTGACCAATGCCAGATGCTCCAGAGGGAGTGAATATAACAGGTAATGATCAAGTGATTTCTCTCCTGTCATCCGTCTCCATCCTCTGACAAACAGAGGTTAGGGAAACATTCCTTACCCATCCTGGCTAATATCCATTAATGGACTTACCTCCATGAATTTATCTAGTTCTCTTTTAAACCCTGTTATAGTCCTAGCCTTCACAGCCTCCTCAGGTAAGGAGTTCCACACTGTGTGCTGTGTGAAGAACTACTTCCTTTTATTTGTTTTAAACCTGCTGCCCATTAATTTCATTTGATGGCCCCTAGTTCTTATATTATGGGAACAAGTAAATAACTTTTCCTTATTCACTTTCTCCACACCACTCATGATTTTATATACCTCTATCATATCCCCTCTTAGTCTCCTCTTTTCCAAGCTGAAAAATCCTAGCCTCTTTAATCTTTCCTCATATGGAACCTGTTCCAAACCCCTAATCATTTTAGTTGCCCTTCTGTGAACCTTTTCTAATGCCAGTATATCTTTTTTGAGATGAGGAGACCACATCTGTACGCAGTATTCAAGATGTGGGCGTACCATGGATTTATATAAGGGCAATAAGATATTCTCCATTTTATTCTCTATCCCTTTTTGAATGATTCCTGACATCCTGTTTGCTTTTTTGACTGCCGCTGCTCACTGTGTGGATGTCTTCAGAGAACTATCCACAATGACTTCAAGATCTCTTTCCTGATTAATAGTAGCTAAATTAGCCCCCATCATATTGTATGTATAGTGGGGGTTATTTTTTCCAATGTGCATTACTTTACATTTATCCACATTAAATTTCATTTGCCATTTTGTTGCCCAATCACTTAGTTTTGTGATTTTTCACAATCTGCTTTGGTCTTAACTATCTTGAGTAGTTTAGTATCATCTGCAAACTTTGCCAACTCACTGTTTACCCCTTTCTCCAGATCATTTATGAATAAGTTGAATAGGATTGGTCCTAGGACTGACCCTTGGGGAACACCACTAGTTACCCCTCTCCATTCTGAGAATTTACCATTTATTCCTACCTTTGTTCCCTGTCTTTTAACCAGTTCTCAGTCCATGAAAGGATCTTCCCTCTTATCCCATGACAACTTTAATTTACGTAAGAGCCTTTGGTGAGGGACCTTATCAAAGGCTTTCTGGAAATCTAAGTACACTATGTCCACTGGATTCCCTTTGTTCACATGTTTGTTGACCCCTTCAAAGAACTCTAATAGATTAGTAAGACATGATTTCCCCTTACAGAAACCATGTTGACTTTTGCCCAACAAGTTATGTTCTTCTATGTATTCTTTACTATCATTTCAACTAATTTGCCTGGTACTGACTTTAGACTTACCGGTCTGTAATTGCCGGGATCACCTCTAGAGCCCTTTTAAAATATTGGTGTTACATTAGTTATGTCAGTCAGTCTTCCCCATGTAGACAAGTCATTACTGAAAGGGGAACTGAAAGGCTTCTCATCTGCTGTGACCTGAGCCCATGATTCTGAGTTTTTGCTGCGACAGTGGACGGGAACATAATCACCGAAAGTCCTGTTATAGGGTACTGGTGTCCTTGGTCATCTTGACATTTTACTTTCAGGTTCCTCAGTTTCTCCAGTTTGTAAATTGATGATAATAATGAAAGGGTATTGTGAGGCTTGGTTCATTATCTGTAAAATGCTTGGAGTCCTTGGATGCAAGGCACTACAGAAACACTGACTTCAAATTAGGCTTCATTTGCATTTAAAATATGTGTGTTTGGGGATCTGGTCACAGACACAGAGTGGGTTAAAACATGCTTTCATTTTGTGGTATGGTGTAGCTGGACCTTCTATTCCCTACTCTACCACTGACCTGCTGTGTGACTCTCGGAAAGTCACTACATCCATCCCCACTTGCCATTGGCTGACTATTTAGTCTGTGAACCTTTGAAGTAGGGATTGTCTCTCATGTGTTTACACAGTAGCTAATACAATGGGGCCCTGATCCTATGTGGTGCCTACAGGCACTAGTATAATGCAAATACTGAAAGCAGAGCAGGAAGGTGCATTCCTTACATAGGTCAAAGAGCTAATGATATCAATTTCTTTAAGGGCTTGTCCGCACACAAAAGTTGTACTGTTAAAACTTAACCAATATAATTAAATCAGTACAATCCTGGTAGTGTGGAACCAGTTACACCTGTATAAAGCTGCTAATACTAGGGGCAGGTCTACATTACAGATGGGGACGACGCTCTGAGATCTGTTTCAGAGTGGTAGCTGCATTAGTCTGTATCAGCAAAAACAATGAGGAGTCCTTGTGGTACTTTAGAGACTAACAAATGTATTTGGGCATAAGCTTTCATGGGCTAAAATCCATGCTCTGAGATTGAACCACTGGAGGTCGATTACCGGGTCTAGTAAAGACTCACCAAATTGACTGTAGATCGCTCTCCAGTTGACCCCTGTACTATACCCCCAAAGAGAAGAGTAAGGTTAAGTTGATGGGGGAGAGTTTGTCCCATCAACCCGCCGTGGTGTAGACCCCAGTAACTCAACCTAAGGTACGTCAACTCCAGCAGCTGGAGTTGCGTAGCGTAGGTTGACTTACCACCGTAGTATAGACATAGCCTCATAGAGCTTATTCTTGTACAGAAAGGGGAATGAGCTCTACTGGTATAATGCGCTTTTATACCAGTCTGACTGTGTCCACGCAGGGGAGTTGTACCAGTATAACTAGTTAAGTGAAAAAATCAGCCCCTAATTGACATATTTAGACTGGTACAAAATATGTGTGTAAATGAGGCCTAAGAGAGAAAAAGGAGACTCCCTGAACTCAACTCTTGGCAGGTAAGTTAAAGAAGAACTGATTACTAGCTCTTTTCTTTTTGAAATGTGTTGATCTGCAATGTTTAAACCTACCATTGATCTGGGATCTTAATCAGTTTATTTTTTTTTCTTATTTTTTTAAAAATAAGCTTTTCAGTTCATCATAAAAGTTGAAAAATCAACATTCATGGGTTTACTGCTCAAACTTTCTTAAAAGATCTACTGTCAATTGTTTGTTTATTTTTTAAAATGCCTGTTTATAAACCCCCTTAGAGGAATATAAAGGGTAGGAAATCCAGAAATCAAGTCCTCACTGAATATCCAGGTGAAATTCATCCTTTTGCAGAGGACTAGCACATGGCTTATGCACATTTTAAGTTCTATTTTGTAATCTTAAGTGGAATATGAATTGCGGATAGCCCATGCGCTGGCCTTCTGCACTGAACTAAATTTCCCCCTCAGCAAGCACACAGATTGGTTAGTGAAGGCGCCTTCCACCAACCCTGTGAGATAAGCATTATCCTCATTTTACAGGTGGGGAAACTGAGACAGTGATTGCAAATCAGAGCTGGGAGTAGAACCCACTCTCATGGCTTTAGCAGAGTACAGAACCTGGCAGCTATTATAGAAGAATTACTACACTATTCAGTTGCAGTGATCTAACACACTGATGTTGTGGAAGTCGTGCCTCTCAGCAGCTTACATATAACACTGCTTGTCCTCAAGACTCCTGGAAATGGAGAAACACACCAGTCAGTCCACAAAGCTAAACAGAGCCCAGTTGCTATGGTAACCTGACTGATAAGCACTGCATGCCAATAGTGTATGGCTACACAGCATTTTGGACCAAACAGGGTCTCCTTGCCTGGATCAACAGACTTGTGCTAGCAGGGCTCACACTAGTGCTCTAAAAATAACTGTGTAGACAATGCTTTGAAGTTGTGGCTCGGACTCTGAAACCCACCCTACTCAGAGCTTGAATATCAATACACAGCATGGTTTGGAGCTTCCAAACTATCTGCACAAATTGATGTACCTCTTTTGCTATATACGGTCAGGCAGCCTTCCACAGTCCAGAGTTTGCCATGAAGTTCCTGTGGTGGCCAAAGCCACAAGAAGTTGTTGGGTCCATGACGATGGTCCAGCACAACCTAATTATAGGTTATCAGACTGCTTCCTGACACCCTCCATCACACACCTCTCTCACAAAAACTATACTTCCTAATTCTCAGTTATACTACAGAGGAGCCATGGAAAAAGTATGGTAAAGGGATGTCATCACTTTCCAAAATCTCAAGCTCAGAGATAAGGGTGAACGTCATGTCATGGGGTTTGTGCTGTGGATTAATGAGCTAACTTTTCTTCCCTGGAGAGCTGCTATAGCAAAACACAGCCACTCCCCAAAATAACACTGGGAGCTCATTAACTGATCAAAGGTGCTCTACAGTGACTTGAGGCTCCTCAAAGAGGTTTGGGAGCACCAATGGACATTTATATGAGTAATAAGAACATTCACATGAACCACAAGGGATGTTTCAAGGCATAAGCCAACCTCTAATTGACAAAAGAAATTTCCCCTGTGGGCAGATTATTACACAATTTATGTTGCCAGGTTTCTTGCATCTTCCTCTTAAGTATCTGATTCTAGCCACACATAGATCACTGGGCTAGTCCAGTATGGCCATTCTTATGTCCATCTGCAACAGCTAGTTGAGCAGACCCTGTGCATATGCAGAGAGGGCATGTTGTACACTAATTTAGTAGGTACTGGGTGTAAAATCTTGGTGTTGATGTTGATGTTAATAACACAAGTCCCACTGACTTCAAGAGTGCCAGGATTTTATCCTGCAGTGGCCCATGCTCCCCTCATAGGTACTGTGTCCCCCATAGGCACAATGCTTGCAGGAGCTCCCGCCAAGACACTGCCCCTTGACCATGCCTATGCCATGTGGAAGTGCCTTTAAAGCACAATCTAGCCGTAGATAGTTAGATAACATACCTTCCCAGTATATTTGAATAAGTATTAACTTCAGAGCTTCTAAAGCCCTGTTTTTTATTACACACTCAGAGGAGTAATTTTACACAGCCTATTGAATATTAGTGTCTCACTGAAATGTTAAAAAAAAAAAAAACTACAGATACAGCTGTAGGGGTTGATTCTGATCTCACACTATTTATACACTTATGTGGCTCTACTGACTTCAGTGGAGTTATTCCTGATTTACACCAGTGACAGTGAGAAATATGCCCATGTTTTGCATAAATAGAAGATAGATGGACCTGATTTTCATGCAAATTAAGGCCTCTTTACCCTCTTGGTAGCATAATGGGGCATTAAATGGAGTGTAAGTGTAGCATATATGCCCCCTTTAAGAACCCTTTACCCTTTCAGAGCAGCAGATGAGAATTGGGCCCTACAATTTTAAAACATTTGCTGAAAGGAGAAAGTGTTTTATCATCAGTCAAATTACTATTTTGAGAAATGATGTTACACAAATTTGTAAAACAGATTAATCATCCAGCAGGTGGAGGTCATTATTTTGTCTGACAGACCATCCAGCGTTCTATTGATTGGGTTTCTGAAAACAGGATGTTTGTGGATAATGGCAAAGGAAAACATTTTCTTTACAGAAACAAATAACTGTGTATAGGTTTTTCTTTTTTGTGGGGGGAGCGAGTGTTAAATTTTAAATGAGGAGGGTTTAGGGCCAAATTCTGTTCTGATTCTCGCCTTTTGTAACCTCACGGTAGTGGGAGGTGGGAGTCACGGTAGTAAACCAGGGTGGAATTTGGCCTCTGATATATTAAAATTTAAGTATGTTTGTATTTTGGGGATGACATATTTTTAGAGTGCTCTCTATTTTAAAAGACTCATTTGCAGACTCCCAGCCTCTACTTGTGGGCACAGAGCATGCTCACAGTTGTACAGACATTTTTTCTGCACTAGCACCTACACGCAGGGGTAATGGATTCTTCCTGCGCATTCAGGGACACAACAATCACCTGCAAAATCCATTTCTCCATGCAAAAATGCCATGTTTGCCTAGATAGTCACCATGGGTCAACTCTACCCCTTCTGAAGCTGTTTGCCCTTTTTTCATGTTATGCAGTGATAAAGCCCTTATCTATTTGTGAATAGTTGACAAGACCTCCTTTGTTCACTAACCTACTCACAGCACTAAGGATTTAGAATGGTTTTCTGGAGTATTTTTAGTTCCTCGGTGTTGCTTTGGGGAGTATATACTGGGAAGGTATTGTGGCCTAGTGGATAGGGCACTGCACTGGGACTCAGGGTTCTATTCCCAGCTCTGCCACTAAGCCTGCTGGGTGGCCTTGGGTAAGTTACTTCACCTAGCTTTGCCTCAGTTTTGCCATCTGTAGAAAGGTGCTCAGATACTATGGTGATGAGTGTAGTAAAAAAAACCTATATAGAATCGAGTAGCTATTGACCTCCTCTGTAAAGTGCTTTGCAATCTAGTGAAGAAAAGTGCCATACAAAAGTTAGATGATATTATTAGTATTATTATAATTCTCAAGGTTCTTTTGCTAAGTCAAAGCAGCATATATCTCAACATACCAAGCACCTAACCTGACACTGGTAGTATTATGAAGAGAGGGAAACTCAAACTGATAAGGGGTTAATCTTGATGTAAAGGGTTAATCTTGACATAGAAAAAGATTGTGTTCAAAATTAAATGACTTTATATCAAGTACTCCAGACAGGCAGAAGGATCACATAATTACCAGAACATTCTCCTATTAGGGGCCCAGTGATGCTCTCATTGAAGTTAACAGTGAAATTTACTTCCTTTGACTTCCATAGGTATAACCTTAGGCCATTTGTGCTTTTGCACCGAGTAGTATCTGGCTGTAGTGTACAGGAATTCAGATGTATCCATTGTAAAGAGTTTGTGAGCCTATAGTGGCCCTCCCTGTGTTTCAGAAACTATCCGAACTCTGCCAGAGCATCACACTATATAAATAGTTAGGGTCTTGCATGTTGTATATATCATAAACATGGTTATTTTGACCCCATTGTACACAGGTAGTTCCTTTACATTATGCTAGTTGGGTAAAGAGCAAAGTACACAACACCAGTGCTGACGCTTGCTGCAATGCCCGGCATGCTTTCTTTTGGGGATATCACACCCATCACAGAACCTATATGAGACCAGAGCTGGCTGACTGTAATACGGGGAATTTTGTTTTATTTTAAAACATTACAGAGTTTTCCAAAGTTTTACTATATCTTATCTTAGAACTTAAAAACTATTTTAGAGAATGCACACTATTCAAACAAACAAACCTAACCCAAACCTTAAGATTTCTCTCACTCCCATTGCACAGCCTGAAGTCTCCAGGAAGGTAGAGTCCTAAGATATCACCAGCAGAGTGCTCGCTGACATTACACCATGCATACCTGTCAATCTGCTACAGGCCAAATGTGAGACACAATGTATGATGACACCCAAAAGAAGAGAGATAAGAAAGTCATTCTCGCAGGAAACTTAAAATACGGTGGGATTCATTCTTGTAATGTAAATGATTCTGCAACTTCTTTTTCAACAGGGTGAGGTCTATGGTCTACATTATGTACTAGGTTAGATGATCATAATGATACCTTTTGACCTTAAAATTCATTAATCAATGATTCTTTGTTTCTGATGTAAATAATTACTAACAATAAAAGTGAAGAGGCCCCCAAATCTGTTGCAAGGAATTTTGGGACTGAATGAGGCCTTAAAATGAGGGACAATTGGGTCTGATACCAAATACAAGCCTGTGCCCCTCATTGGGCCTAGACATTGCAAACCTTACATTTACTTTCTGAAGTTTTATGTTAGCATAAATGTGTGGAATGTCCTCTTCACTTGGTTATTTGGGGCATTCAGCATATATTTCTAAAGCGGTTGGATTTCCCCCCACCCTGATCTATTTACAGTTCTCTTTTACACACAAAAAACATTTTCTGTAACCTCAGTTTCCTGATTCAGCAGATGTGATGTCAATTATTTACGATAACAAAAGTGAGACAATGCCTGAGGTTTGTGTGGGATGGAGGTAAATTTGAATCTGTGAAGAGGGACAGTGCTAGTAATGAGGTACAGCAGAGAGGCCTACAAAGTAGCTCTCTCTGAGGAGAGCCAGAGTGGCCACCTCTCAAGATTGGGCTTGATCCTACAACATGCTCAGCACTCCCTAGATAATGCAGAGTGCCTCCAATTCCCATTCAAGTCACCTTCCAGCAGTTCCTCAGTATTTTGCAGGATCAAACCCCATTGTGAGTGGGACAACTCTTCTATGTCCCTCAAGCAATATTCCTTAAGATTTTTGCCCAAGGAAGTGGTAGCCTTCCCAAGGGGCTCCAAGAAAAGAGCTGGAAGTCTAGCGGAGTACTGTCTTGGAGGGGAATGATAGGGGGTGGTTCTGTTTATATTAGCTTAATCTATTGCATTAATTATTGTTTTTATTACCAGGAAAGTAAATCTGGGTTAAGTGTCACACAGGTTGCCAACTGTTTCTTTTGGTCAGATAATAGAGCAGTGCCAATTGTAGAATTTGGAGATGAACGTTCCTCCCTTTCCGACTTCCCCCATAGTGAAGGCATTATGTCAGTAATTATGAGCCATTCTGAGGTTTTTACTGGTCAGTAAATGTCTGGCAAAAGGATTTAAGGGTCTGAGACAAAGCCAAAGGCTTTTAAAGTGCTGTCCAGTCATTAATTGACTTGTGGAAACTGAAGAACGGGTCATTAACATTATCATAAAACCTTTTATTTCAGACATTCTAACTTTGCTGCACTGTTGATGGGACTCTCCCCTCCCTGGACCAATTTAGATCATTTGTTTCTCAACATTCAGAGGCCCATTAACTACTCTATTAGGGCAAGCTCTATTTCAAAGAGTTTAATCTTAAAACTAATTGGGAGTGGGTAGAGCTGGGGAGTGGGAGGCAGGACTCCAGCATTCTAATCCTAGTTCTTCCACTGATTACATGTTATGTAATCTTGAGCACATGACTCTGCCCCTCGGCTTACCTACCTGTATAACTGGTTTCAGTAATACCTACCAGCCTGTGCAATGGAAGTTGTGAGGCTTACAAGATGCCTGTACCCTTTTGTAAGATTATAAAAACCCAAAGGAAGCTCAAAAGGTACTTCCTAATGATATTACATGGTTCATTAGATTAGTGCATGTCAGATTCTGAATGAAGACCATGGGCTAGAGAATATTACTTACCTGCTATCCTTCCAATTGGCATTGCATGCTCCTCAGGAGGGGAGACGGACACCATGATGTGGTTCATGTATGCTAACTCTTCCCGGTGGGACAAATTGATAGGCTTTACCTCCCTGTGTAGCCCATCCTCAGACAACCGTGATGGTTTGAATTCTACAGAGTGCCTGGGGTTCAGTATCAAAGGGTGCATGATGGGGCTGGGCATCAGCTGGATGACCCTGGTGTTCTCTTGGCGGGGGCTGGAAGGCTTCTGTAGTACTTCAGGAGGAGGTGGGCAGTGGTTGTTTTCTATAGGAGATACTGAGAGAGGGTAGGGCTCTTGATGGTTGTTCTCTTGGTGATGCCTTGTCCCTGGGACCCTATCAGCTGGGGAGAGGCGGCGGATAGTGTTGTCCAATGGGGACTTCAGTGACCGCTGCTCGGGGTCTGGTGACGGCCGATGATTGGTGGTGATAGGCGATCTAGAACGATGCAACAGTTCAATGGTTGGGGGGTTGTGATGGACTGTTTCTGCGGATGGTCTTGAAGGTCTCTGGACAAAGTTGTCTGGGGAGAAAAGGTGAAAAACATAGATCATGATGAGTGTGACAGAACCACAGGACCTAATTCAAGATTCAGTGTCTTTCTGGAAAATATGCTCTAGAACAAGTTATTGGGCTCCCCCTGAGTGAAATTTAATGTCCTGTGATATACAGGAGGTCATACTAGATGTAGTGTGTTCTGGATTACACCTCTGTGAATCTACGAACTCATTGACACATTTTAACATAGTCTTCATTATATCTGAGAGGGAGCGAGTGTTGTCTTTGAGAGTAGGAAACTAGTGGTTAGGACATCTCCATTCTATTACCAACTCTCCAAAGAGTTTCCTGTGTGACCTTGGACAAGTGGTCTGTACTCCCAGAACCTCAGTCCCCTCACCTTTCAAAAGAATTACCATTATTGTTTGCAAAGCATGTTAAGATCCCTTGCTGAAAGGTGTTATATAAATACAAGTGAGAAAAAATCCTGTGGCACCTGGTAGACTAACAGACATATTGGAGCATGAGCTTTCGTGGGTGAATATGTCTGATGAAGTGGGTATTCACCCATGAAAGCTCATGCTCCATGACAGCTTTTAGTCTATAAGGTGCCACAGGACTCTTAGTCTGGCTCTGTAAAAAGCGACAAACACAGCTACCCCTCTAATGTAAGTACAAGTTATTATTATTCATTTTCCTTTGTGCTACCTTCAAAACTGAACATAAATTTGTCCTAAGCCAACATAACCTGGCTTTCCTACAGTAATTTAATAGTGTGAGCGTCCAAGCCACGTAGGTGGGAAGCACTCTGTTAATAGTAGGAAATCAGAGAGGGGACAAGAGAAACTTCATACATGGCAGCTTAATGGGAGACGTGTCTTTGTTAGGCCTAACAGCTTTGTTTCTGTGCATATGTTACAATGACCTGGATGCATGTTTTGTCTTTCATGTTACTCTGCCTGCAGACCCTGTAACTTAAAATTGAAGATCAGAGCCAGCAGCAGAGTGGCTCAAGACATGGGACAAGTACTGGATACATTAGTCATAAAGTTGTAGAAATCAGAGATGGGGGGAAAAAAACAAAACAAAACAAAAAAGCCCTGTTAGATCACCTTGTGAATATCACAGCCTAACACTTCACTGGCAGGAAGTTTTGACTGATACTCGGCCTAAATTTCACCCGATCACCACCTATAAACCCTCTAGAAGCATCTCCACCAAGATTTTTCTCTTGCTGGATCATTTCAGATGAAAACCTTTTAGAGTTTTTGATGCTGGAAAAAACAGTATGGGTGGACCTTTTGACATTAGCAGTGTCCCTTAAAATTAAACATCTATGCATCTGATGAAGTGGGTTCTAGCCCACGAAAGCTTATGTCAAATAAATTTGTTAGTCTCTAAGGTGCCACAAGGATTCCTTGTTGTTTTTCCTTAAAATTAAGGAGAGCTCAGAAAGCCTGGACTTAGAATACCATCTGAAAGGGTTGTTAACATCCACAAACCAAAAAACATTTGCTTCAATTAACATAGAAGAAACTGATTTCGGCTGATTTAGGCTGTAATTTTCTGAGAAGAAAGCTACCAACAGAAAGCAAACAAGGTGGGTGAAGTAATATCTTTTACTGGACCTGCTTCTGTCCATGAGCTTTCAAGCTTACTCAGAGCTTGTCTCTCTCACCAACATGGTCCAATAAAAGATATTACCTCACCCAGCTTTGTCTCTCTAATATCCTGGGACCAACACTGCTACAACAGCCCTGCATACAACAGAGAGCAAAGGCTAACAGGTTTTTATCTAGAAAAACAAAGCTCAAATTTCATCCCTGTTTGCCAATAGCCTCAGGTGATAAGAGCAGGAAACTGTTAGGCACATGTTAACAACCAAAACAGGTAAATGTGACTGTCTTATTTGTTCACTCATTCACTCTGCTCCTTTAAGAAGGCTTGTTCTCCTTGCTCCCTCCTGTCAAGGGAGCCCCTATTCAGGCAGAAAGGAATCTATGGGCTCCTTGCCTACCTTGGAATCCACACAAGCTGCAGTAGAGGAATCAGCACTGACCCATGCAAAAGCCTAAACATACAATGCTCTATAACTGGGAAGATGCAATTCCAGTCAGCACTGGCTCAGTAACCTTAAACTGACTTCTCTGCTCTCCCCTCCCCTCCAACAAAATGGGCACCTATATGATTTGCCAGCAGCCACCAGTTTCCTTGTGAAGGCCTATGAGGAAGCTATGCCTGCCTGGAGTTTATTTATGATTCATACACCTGAGGTCATAAACAAGAAAAATGTATTTGTGTAGCTAGTTAGGTTAGGAACAATGAAATGGCAGGAGGAAATGAAACTTACAGATCTAGGCTCTGACTGCACTGGATGAAAAACAATTTAATAATGGGGCTTCAAAATAGTTTAAAGTACATTGTGGCCAAAGATGGCTTTGAGTTTGAACAATTGATATGGAAAGGCCCACATTGCTCAAACATTGGTCAAAAACCACAGCCTGGTTTATGATCCTGCCTAGTGACTGCAGTTTCAATTGTGCTTCGGGAAGAATGTTCAGTGAGCATAGATGGAACCAAACATTCATTAACCACAACCCAAGGAAAACCCATTTAGTTACAACTGCTTCCCCAATACCTGGCCCATGTCATATACAGTGCCCTGTTTTCTACAGGCTGCCCAATTAAACACCACATACTCATTCAAATGCATTATGCCCATTCTTGGGTTATATACGCAAAGATGCTTGAGAAATGAGAGAGCAACCAGGGACATTGCATTGAGTTCCTCATACACTCATAGACTTTACCTCCTGATGTCTAGTAGCAGTGCCGTGCTTCTGAGTCCGTGTACAGAGCTGTAGCGAGACTGAACTCAGCCCATGAGGAGGAAGGAATGTCTTACACTGCTTTCTACTGAAACCTCTGGTGGAAACATTATGCAACATTGACAGGCTCCAGAGAGGGGCACCTTCATCCCCCTCCTTCACCAGGGGATGGGATGTTGCAATAAGGATCCTTTAGTGAAGGGCAATGGATCTCAGAGGACTCCCGCTCAACTCCTCTAGCAAACCTAATAGGACCAGAAAAGGGCTCACTTTGACATTAAATTCCCTTCATCATCCTCTTAATTTGGAAACTGATGCAGTTAAAACACACTGATGATCAGATCCGGCTGCCCTTACTGAATAAAGCACTTTACTCGTGAGCACTTCCACTGTAATGAATGAAACCAAATGGGGTAAGGTGCTTCTCACTGTGTGTAAGGGAATAAGAATCTGGCCCTAATAAATTAAACATTCTTGTGCATGCACTGCACCAGTTTGTGCCAGAATGAATTCGTGAATGCATCTGCCTGTGTTGGAATGCACCCTCAGACCATCCGTTCCATGTAGCTTTTTAAAAGTGAACTGAATGCTGTGGAAAGTTGCTGGCCTGTCTGCTCCCTGTAGGGATGGGTGGGTGGAAAAGGGGTGGAAAGTTGCTGGACTGACAGTCCTAGTGACTGAAGCCATCTGATTAGCTTCAGAACAAGTGCAGGCAACAACAGTGCAAGCTTCCTCCACAGCATCCCAAGTCACTCAGTGCTGATTCTGAGGGACCACTAGAGATAAGGGGCTAATTCAGTCTCTGTGGCTCATTTGGCCCTTAGTATCTCCACAAAAGACTGCCAGTAGGGGGTACCAAACCAATGCCAGTTGTGGTGGCGTTTTTGTAAGAGATGTGAACGCCTGCACACTGGGAACGGAACAAACTGGGAACTGACCGTTAAACTCACTTTGCATAGGCTGTGAAGAGCCATGAGGCTGTAGCAACTCTTGGCCACTACTGATTGTGGATGGATTGGTTTCATAACAGACATTAAAATGATGACGATCCTTAGGAGCAACTCCAGATTCAGGTGGAGAGTTAAACAGGGAAAGGGAGATGACAGAGGTAAAGAGAATGAGAGAGACCTCCTCAAAGAGGGATACAAAAATCATTTTGATATCTGTAAAACAAGCCTTAAAGAAAATCAAGCTTGAGGAAGGTCACATGCCAAAGGATCTACTGGCCCCTCTCCATCGGTCATTGTGAGTTAAGCTGGGGTGAATACCCAGTAGAGAACACAGCACAGTAAAAAAAAAGAGAGTACATGCAGGAAGGCAGCAAACATTTAGCTGGGCAAGTTCCTCACACAGCAACATGAGACAACGAAGGAGACACAGCAAGAGAGTCAAAGTATGCAAGATGCACTCATTAGCTGCTTGTGAATGCTTGGCATAAAGAGCTTCTCTCACTGCCCAGAGTATGTGGCTGGGAGTCCATAATTAAAACATTTGTATCATTCCATAGGTATCAAAATAAAAATAATAAAATGAAGCTATTTGTAGTGGTTGGGAATGACTATGAAGAAAGGAACCAGCGTCACAGCACTGAGTGCTCTAAGGACCGAGTAAAATAGGGTTACAAATTGCCTTAAGAGAGGGGACTTAAAGGAAGCAATCAGCTTTGGTTTAGCAAGTGATGCAAGCGAACGCCTAGTCAAACAACACTGTGAAATTTTCTGTAGCTCAGGATTGAAACCAGGTGCTCACTAGCTGAGGATCATCATTCTGAGCTACCATTCCCTTCTTTTGCTAGTCTGTGATGTTTAGGCAGCTGTAAGGGGCTATTAGTGTTTCCATTAGACCTGGCAGATACTGAGCATATAAAGATGGTTAGGTTTCTTGTAGATGCTGAGGCACTTTGGGTCTTATTCCTGCTTCCATAGAAATCAATGAGAGTTGGCCCTTACTGTGGGAATTATGTACAGTGATAAGTGGAAAAGTGATCCCATTGATGACAGAGTTGTGTGCAGTAAGGGACACTTGGTGTGGGAAACATTCTACTAGATCGTTAAATCTATAGCCTTTAAATCACTGGATAGGCTTAAAATCATAACTATACTCATCTTACACCTGTGACTTAGCTACCCCAGCCTAAGAGATTTTGCCCAAAGGAACTGAGTACTAAAGTACAAAATGTTCAAACCCTGGAATTTTCCCAGTATGTTCTTCATCACACACATTTCACAAAGGGTTCCCCTGGCCCATTCCCAGTTTTCCATTAAAAAACAACAAAACCTTATGTGTGATTACAGGACTCATGAAAGTGAGAAATTAATAACAGCTTCTGCCTAAAGCCAGGTATTCTGGGCAGGAACTCGAAATTTCCTTCACTCACCTCTGCCAGTGCAACCTACTCCTAACTTGTATCCCTTCTTGTTATTTAAGTCCTGACATTCTCATACAGCTTTGCCAGTGCCCTTGAGCCCCTACCTTCAGTGCCTCCTGTTATGCTAGTCCTAGGCTTCCCACAGAGCTCTGCCAATGCCCCATAATCCTGTCCTGTATCATACCTCATCTGAATTTTGCAAAATTGTGCACTTCTAGGATGAGCGGGGACTAGGGTGAAATCCAAACTGTTTTTTATTTGTGATTAAAGATGGGAGATACAGAAAATGGCGAGTTGAAAATTTTCTGTCAAAACTTTTTTGGGATGGAAAATTGGGTTTTCAACTAAACACAAATTTTCCTGGAAAGTGTTTTCTTCCAAAAAATAATTTATGCCAGAAAAACAAAAACTCCAAATCTGAAAAATATCATAAAAAAAGTCCAAACATTTTCTGACCAGATCTTATAAAGAGTAAAAATGCCCAATATCTGCCATGCCATAAAAGCAAATCCATTCAAAAAAGCACCACTTGTTATGCATCGTGGGGAGATATCTGCAAACAGACTGGTGAATTTGTCTATATTGCCACCAGATTTTATCACAATAGTAAAACAAACTAAATTTAAGCAACAGTTCTACAAATGTTTTCTTCATCTGCCCAGCTATGTATGTGTCTATCTTATTTATCTAGTGTTGATCACAGTGACAATGTGTTGAAATTTCAATTCAACCTCAGAAGCTAGGATTTTCCAATAAAAGACATTAGTGCTTATGACAGGCCTCTTTGGGCTTGCCACTATCTAAGATCTAATGGTAAGGATAGTTATTTATTTGTTAATTTATAAAATGTGCTTAATTACAAAAACACATAGCACAGGTGCAATATTTGAAAGAGAAACACACACACACACACACACACACATATAAAGAAGAACAGCCTTTCCTTGAAAACAAAATAATTACCAACCTTACAATTACGGCAAAAGTTGACCTAAAAAGAAATGGGTCTGGCACCATGCCATACATGTCAAAAGTCTCTAGATCCACCAGAGGAAATGAATTCTAAAGTCAAAGTCTCCAGTTCCCAATTTACAACCAGCCAACCATAAGTGCAATAAGAGTACATAAGGTGGGAAAGGAGTTTTCTTTCCCAGAAAACTAGAGAAAGGAAAGTTCTGTGCAACAGAGTGGGTTCTATATATAAGCTCCAGAAAAGTTATCTGCACCTAGTATATTTTAAACAGGCTTTGAAGCAAGACAAAATAGCGGAAAATAAATGGAGATTTACACAAGCAAAAGACTGAAATATTATAAAGCACTAAGAATTTTCAACCAAATGGCTTGGTGGATCAGCTAAACGTTCTAACAACTAAAGGACTATTCCACTTCTGAAGGGAGAGAGATTGTTTTAAAATGAAATTTTTATTGGTTTGGAGTAAGAAAAGACCTCCTGACGGCCTCATCCAAACTGCTGACATAATGACACCTCCAGTAATAAAAGAGACGTGATTACCTTCATCGTGGTTCTGGTGTAATATGACCTCTGGCTGAGCATGGATAGAGTTCCCAGGGTGGAAGAAAGGTGAAAATAGCATGCAAGCTTTCCTTTGCTTCAGGATATGCTGAAGGAGTTCATACAGCACGTCACCTGAAAGACAAATAGGTGGCTAAAGGAAATGAAAAGTTGGAGAAGACTCATTTGGCCATTGGATGCATGAATTCTAAGCTCCTGGGTGCCATTTTCAGATCCAAAAGTGCCTGCAAGAAGAACCTGCATCTTTCTCACTCCTGAGTAAAACTCCTTCTTGGTAGTCCAAAAGTTGTGCATGTCACGCAGAGACAACAGTAGTGAAAAGTGGGGGAGCAATATAAACCTCAGTCCAGTTGCACTTAATAGTCTGGTGGATAGATTTTGTACTTCCACATCACCTCCCATCTGAGGATCTCAAAGCACTTTACCAACATTAGTGAATTAAGTCTCACACCTCCTCTTATTATTGTCCCAGTTTTGCAGATGGGCAAACAAGGGCATAGAATGTTTGTCACCCAGGCAAAGCTTATACAGCAGGTCTATGGTAGAATGACGATCAGCACACAGATCTCCTGGCTCTGAGCCTTCTGCTTTGACCATTATTCAACGCTTCCTCCCTTAAGTTTTACTGTATAATGAGGTTTTATGCTGGAGAAGATATACATTCCATTGAAAAAACATCACTGATGCTCCTCCACACTAGTATGTGTGCTGTGGCAGTGATGTTCCTTTACTGTTATGACATTCTATGGAAATCTAATGGAATGTGATAAATTCTCCCCACAGTAAATTTAGCAGGTCAGTCAGGCCCAGATCTGTGAAGGTAGCGAGGCACCTAACTCCTATTGTCTTGTGGCTGTCAGCATCGCATGGGAATAACTTCCAGCACTGCTAGAGTTTGCAGGTGACAATATGGTGGCCTTAAAGGAACGCATATTACAGTTGCCAGAAGACTGATTGTTTATGTGGTGATTAATTTACTGTGAGAATATTTCATCTTTCAGTGACACCCCATACCGCTTCCGCCTCCAACTGTACCTAGGTACATCTGGGCAACAGTGGAGGTGCTTTTTGCCTTTTATGGCTGGCGAAAATGAAGCAGTTAAGTAGAAAGAGTTAACCAAAGCACAAAATGCAGGAGATTCTAAGTGCCCCGGGGTGCATGTGATTAATCTTAATAATACCACATGCAGCCCTTTGCCTATCTCCTGCCCCCACATGCAGGAGTGAACAATATTCAACAGTGGTACTTTGTCTGAAATATTAACTAATTTTCATAGGTCCTTTAACTGTCTTAATTAAAGTGGCATTTAGGAGACCTTGGATTTTCTATTACTGTTATTGTTCTTATTTCTATAACACCTGTAAATCCATTTCATATTCAGCACTTGCCACTTAAAAACTCCAAGGTTCTACATGTCAGTCAAAGATATGAAACCTTTTTTGTTTATTTCCTAGCTATTTCAGCTTAAGTCATCCTCATTTCCATAGTCTGACTTTTTGCTCTTTTTCTCTGTCTTGGCTGCCTTTAATATGTCAGGGGTGACTTTGGGGCACTTTTAAAGGAGTCTGTAATGCCTGAAAAATTAATTAAAAATGAAGCCTCAAGAATCCTGTCACCTTATCCGCATTTAATACATAATGAGAGACCAGAGAGGGATTTTACCACATAATTTGTATTTTACAGAGCAAGATAGAGACACACACATAAATTGTGCCAGATCACTCCAGGAGAATATGCTGGTCATCCTTAAAAACTTCCCACCTTTGCCTTAGGCCCAGTCTACACACAGCTTTTAGACCAATATAGGGATTTCATGAGGGATGTGATTTCCTACAAAATAGTACAAGCCCTTGTGTGGATATATTGGTTATACTGATATAATGTTGTTTATCCTGGTATAGCTATTCCCATTAGGGAAGGGGAATAAGTTATACTGGTATAAGCACATTTATACTGCTATAACTGTATCTACACAATGGGTTATAATAGTATAAATGTTTTGGTTTAAAACAAAAAAAATCACACCCCTCACTGAAATGCTCCTTCCAGTACAGTTAAAGTGGTTCAACTTTTCAGTGTATGGAAGCCCTTAGTTAATTAAATAACATTAGAGCAGAAATGGCATTATTCATTTCCCTATAGTTCAAATACAGGAATATCTGGGAAATACTTCAAATACGAGATGATGTTATTTAGTAATCTATAGTCATCTAAAAGTCTTAACGGCGACTTCTGTGCCTGTTATTGCTGTATGTGGCATAGATTTAGCAGGCCTGAATGGAATGTTTTCTCAAAAGTTTGTCAACAGCTACCATAGAAAAATTAGAATAAAATTTTTAATTGAGTTCACAGATCAGTAGTCAGTAAAATCATGCCTCACATTCAGCAAAGTATGAGCTCCATTCACAGTGAGGAAATGAATTTTAGAGCCAAGGATTCTTCTCCATGAATGCTCAGTCCCCAGCCCGCAAATGCTTAAATCCACTTGACGTCAAGTGCAGTAACAGTATATGCAGGGACAAGAGAGGTGTCTCTCCTAGACAGCTGGTGCTGGGGATAAGGAAAGGCCAGTTACATGCAGCATAGTGGGTGCTACATACAAAACACCAGAAAAGTTGTCCTGCCCCAGGTTATTTATTTATTTCTTAAGCAGTCAAAGGGACTTAAGCACATGTTCAAGTGCTTTGCTGAATTGGGGCCTATATGTAAAAAGGATGGGCCAGATCCTGTATGAGGATGCTAGTAGAGGGAGGTGCCTTTGGGGAGTCACAAGGTTAGTGTCTTTCAGAACTACTCCACATTTTGATTGGTTAGTGTGATACCATCCGTATTTATAGATTCATAGATTCATAGACTCTAGGACTGGAAGGGACCTCGAGAGGTCATCGAGTCCAGTCCCCTGCCCTCATGGCAGGACCAAATACTGTCTAGACCATCCCGGATAGACATTTATCTAACCTACTTTTAAATATCTCCAGAGATGGGATTTCACAACCTTCCACTAGGCAATTTATTCAGTGTTTAACCACCTGACAAGTAGGAACTTTTTCAATGTCCACCTAAAATCTCCCTTGCTTGCAGTTTAAGCCCATTGTTCTTGTTTTCTATCCATTAGAGGCTAAGTGTGAACAAAGTCTCTTCCCTCCCCTGATGACACCCTTTTAGATTACCTTTTGAAATGCTATCATGTCCCCTCTCAGTCTTCTTCTTTTTCCAACTAAATAACCCAATTTTCTTCAGCCTTCCTTCATAGCTCATGTTCTAAGACCGTTGAATCATTCTTGTTGCTCTTCTCTGGACCCTCTCCAATTTCTCAATCTTTCTTGCATGTGGTGCCCAGAACTGGACACAATACTCCAGTTGAGGCCTAACCAGCGCAGAGTAGAGCGAAAGAATGACTTCTCGTGTCTTGTTTACAACACACCTGTTAATGCATCCCAGAATCACGTTTGCTTTTTTTGCAACAGTATCTGTATCTGTGTCTGTGTCTGTGTCTTTACATTGGAAGTCTGATAGCAGCTATTTTCCAGGCACTCAGTTCAAGCTGTATGATCATCTCTGGTAGCTGATTAAATTACAAGCCTGTTTATTTAGCAGAGGTACCCTGTATGGTCATAAAAAGAAAGCTAACAACTTTTATTTAGAATCATTCATTCAAATTTAGTTAAACAACCCTGACACAGGAGAGGAAGGAGGTTCAGTGTGATTGTAATGCTGGAGGCGACAGTCTGCAGGGAATATAAATACAGGCAGGTGACACACACATGTTTCTGAATCTTCTGTGTGAGTACATGACTAAATTATTTGGCAACAGGTGGATTGATTCACACACCGCCTGTGCCTTGCCTGGGACTGGACTCCAGCATGTGAGAGAATATGGGCAGAGTAATGGGAAGCCCACAGGAGCTGTAAAAGAGAGGAAAGGTCCCCAGGGATGAGTTTTGCTGAAGCTTTTAGCAGCACAATCAGCCGAGTCAACCGTGAGGCAGAATGCTAATGCAGGCTTCTTAAGAGGCTGGAGCAGTTGATTAACTCCCTACTGTAGTTGGGTCTGTGAAATGATAAGCCTTTAAAGGACAGGGCTGGATGTTCTAAACTGCTGCCAGGCAGTCTCTCTCTGGGTTTTGCAGAGGGTTTTAACTAGAGATGGGCCAGGCACTCTCAGTTTGGATTGGGATCTAAACTCTCTCAAAGTTCAAGGGTGTTTGGATCTTATTTCACTGGATGTTACAGTTTCACTCTTCCCCTGGCCTAGTCTGAATAGCTGTCCTTGTCTTTCCCTTCCCACCCCAACAACTATGGCTGTCTTTTCTTGTCTCTGCAACCCATCTTTCATGGCTCTTTTCCTCCCTCCCTCCCTCCCTTCCTTCCCAGAGTCTGTCTCTGCTTCCATCTCTTTCCTGTACCCCGGGTGGCTCCATCCTTCCTGGTGTAGATAAACCTCACCTGAATGAGGAGACCTGTATCGAAAGTCCTCTTTGGTCAGGAGCAGGAGTGCTTTGCCATTCATCTCAAAAGTGTTGCTGTCAATCGACCTCAGAGAAAACTCCTTCTCTGCCCACTTGAGCCACTGGGCCACATCATCCCTGCTCCAGTAAACTGGCTGCAAGCCTGTGGGAGATAGAAACACTGTGGTCATGTTAAGAAACTGGAACAAATGGCAAGCGATTCTGGGAAAGGACTAGTGCAGGGGTCGGCAACCTTTCAGAAGCAGTGTGCCGAGTCTTCATTTATTCACTCTGATTTAAGTTTTTGCATGTCAGTAATGCATTGTAATGTTTTTAGAAGGTCTCTTTCTCTCAGTCTATAATATATAACTAAACTATTGTTGTTTGTAAAGTAAATAAGTTTTTTAAAATGTTTCAGAAGCTTGATTTGAAATTAAATTAAAACGCAAAGCCCCCGGATCGGTGGCCAGGACCCAGGGGGTGTGAGTGCCACTGAAAATCAGCTCACATGCCGAAGGTTGCCTACCCCTAGACTAGTGAATCAGTAACTGCATTTGGATGCAAAGCCTGAGACTGATCTGGGGCAGCAATACAAAGTTACATCTACGCCCCAACACCTTACTGTGAACTGCTTTGCTAATCAGCATGTGTCTGCCTCTAAACAAGACACAAGACCACAGCTTTCAACTGGCTGGATAGAGATTGTGCTTGTCTACACAGAGTTATGTTGGTTCGTGTGTGTGTGTGTGTTATTTTTAAGAATATAATTATACTGGAACAACTCCTAGTTTAGATACACTATAGTTTAGTCCCCTTCCTACATAGAAATAACCTACACTGAAGAGCTCAAAAACTTGTCTCTCTCACCAACAGAAGTTGGTCCAATAAACAATATTACTTCACCCACCTTGTCTCTCTAATATCCTGGGACCAACATGGCTACAAAAACACTGCATACTGTACTATTACAAGCACATTCGTACCGATATAACTGTTCCCTTACAAGCAGGGTTGTGTCACTTTCACTATACTGATATGGATAAAATGATACAACTTTTGTGTATAGACCAGGCTTAAGTTTGGTCTCGGTGCCTGACTATCAGTGAAGTCAAAGGGAGTTTGGCCACTGCTTTTCTTAGACACAGAATGAGACCTGGGATGGGTGAGATTAAAATATCAGTTTTACATTCAATTTTAAAATGGCTTCCTTCCCATGAAGAAAAAGCAGCTTAATTTTCAGGCAGCTGCTTATACCTAGATAGATAGGCAGGCAGATTATCTCTTATCCACTGGGAGATAAAAGCTTCCTTTCCTTTTCCCCTTATGAGATGACTCATTGTTTGACTTGTTACAGTGCATTATGTAGAAAGGAAAGCTTCACACTGTGCATGGAAACATAAAATTTGCCATATCTGATCAGATCTTTGGTACACAGCCCCTGGCAGTGCTTAAAATCTTATGCTTCAGAGCAAGATGAACCACCCTTCCTTATATTGCACCTGGCTGATTGTATGCTGCTGCATATGGGAAGATGTTTCCTTCCTGACACACTAGTCTATGAGACTGATTACGCCAATCTTTGCAAGCATAACTACAAATCTCCTAGTTGGTTATTTTTTAAAAAATGATATGCAGCCCTTTTGCCAGGGTTAAAAAAAAAAAGTCATGGGTAATGAATTCTGTTCTGCCGGTATGAAAGATTCAGATTCCCAAAGCAGCTAATCGGAAAGCCCCGGCATCAAGTTGCATACAGAACTGAATCTGAGTCAGGAGAGGAATTGAGAGCAAGCTTCTGGAGCTTTAGATGAGCGTGTACTTGACTCCCGAAAACAACGAGATACCGCTGATCTGAACAGCAGTATACTCAGCAGAAAGAAACCATATCAAATCTGTCTTCATTTGTAATGTACCCCTTAGCATTGCATTATGAGCCACTTACAAAACAAAGAATCACATCTAATTGTCTCTGCAAGAGGACCTAAACTCTCTAGCCCTCCCACAATTCAGTTATTGGTTAGAGTGGGATCACTGAAGTGAGTGTTTTCTGTAGCTCCATCCTTAGGACAAGGTCTATGCATAGCGATGTGCACCATGGTCTAAAAAAATGTTGAGACTCAGGCTCATCTTCCTCTCTTCCACAGCCTAAGGTCCTCCCAGTGGAAACAATCTGTTTCCAGTCCCCAAGAGTTTAATCCTGAGGACTGCCAACTGCAGCACTCGTGTCAATTGTATCTCCTGTGGTTGGATACAGAGGATGAGGTGGAGTCTAATACAGCACAAATCGAGGAGATTAAGGAGATTAAAAAAGAGGAGAAGGACCTTGAAACACCCACAAGTGACTTTCCCTGCCTTCCACACAAATACAGATGGTAACAAACACACCAAAGAATACTCCCCCGAAGTTTAAAAACTATGTAATGTTTCTTTGCATTTCCTGTCGGCCTCTCCCAGGGCAACCATTTCCGCATTTATTAAACACCTGTTTCTTTTTCCAACCAACATCCTCCCCTCCCCTCCCTTCTACATTCATAGATTAGCAGACTCTAAGACCAGAAGGGACCCCAGTGACCATCTAATCTGACCAGGGGTGGCTCCAGGCCCCAGCACACCAAGCGTGTGCTTGGGGCGGCATGCCACACGGGGTGCTCTGCCAGTCGCCAGGAGGGCGGCAGGCGGCTCCAGTGGACCTCCCGCAGGCGTGCCTGTGGAGGGTTTGCTGGTCCCACGACTTTGGTGGAGCCGCGGGACCAGTGGACCCTCCGCAGGCATGCCTGCAGGAGGTCCACTGGAGCTGCGGGACCGGCGACCAGCAGAGCGCCCCCCGTGCCATGTCACTGTGCTTGGGGCGGTGAAATATCTAGAGCCGCCCCTGAATCTGACCTCTTGCACTTGCATCTCATCTTTGATTCACTGAGACAACATTGCTTGGATTGAATGACTCTTGTATTTGGACATGGTGCTTTATCAAAAATGCTTTCTACATACACAGCCATGTCATTAGGGAATGCTGCATTCCAAAACATTTCCTAGTTTAGTCCTCAAAGTTCCAGGCTTTAAATTCTTGTTTCCCCAAAAAAGGTTAAACTTGTATCCTCCTGCAGGAGGAAACCTATTAGGTATGTGTCATAGAGGAACTAGACTGTACTCTCTAGAACAGTGTTTTTCAATTTATTGTCCACAAACCCCTGGTAGTTTACAGACTGTGTCTAAGGGGTCCATTAAAGGTTGCCATTACCATAGGACTATGGTTTTCCACCTGTGGTCCATGGACCCCTAAGGGTCTGCAGACTATGTTTAAGATTCCAAAGGGGTCCGCACTTCCATTTGAAAATTTTTAGGGGTCTGCAAATGAAAAAAGGTTGAAAACCACTGCTCTAGAGCATGGAATCTGGGTTTTATTGTACGGGAAACACCAAGTGTGTCTATGGAGCTATATAGTAAATTCTAATGATAAATAAACTCTGCTCCCCAACAATCTTGCTTTTTCAACAAAAATTAATGCGGGATCGTGGAAGTAAGGGAGAGTCAGCAAGGCTAAGGCCAAGGAAAGTAATGACACAGGCTGTAGGGGCTTCCTATATGCAATTCTGTCAGTGCATCTCTCTTGAACTGCAACCCTGCTATTCTAGTCTTTGTGCCTCGACCACCAGCTCTGCCTATACAACTCAAACCTGGGCAATGACACTTCTTTCACTGCCAGTGCTGCTTCCTCCCAATTCCCTACTGCAAAGCTCCTCAGGCCTGACAGGGAACACTCCCTGCTGTTTACTTCTGGACCCTCACTCAGCTCTGTCAATGCACCTCATTCCTGACCTGGAAGAGTTCTAAGCTTCTTCTGAACAAAGGCTTCCAGTGGTGCCAGTTAGTGTGGTGGTTTTGGCGTGTGGAAAATGAGAATATGAAGCTCATTTTAATTTGTGTCTTAATCTGTTGTTTGAACCAGTCTCTCCAGTGGCGATAGGCTAGTGGAGTAACCTTCTACATGTCTAAAGCCTACTTCAGTGATTGTCTCTGGGTAGCTAATTGGTGCAATTTAATTACAAACAGGTAGAAGCAGATATCTGCATTTTGATCTTTACTCATCATTGGCATTTTGGTAACATGGAAATCCAACTAGAGTTTTGATTAGCAATCCAAAAGATGAAACAAGACACCAAACTTCTCAACTGCATTTCATCTTCTGCTAAAAGGTTTGTGGCTTTTGTAAAAAAATACAAGATCCTCTCCATTTTGTGGCACACCAGTATGATCTCATGTGATCAGCACATTTTATAATTTACAGTGCATTCCTTTACAGAGTATATCACAAACAATAAAAATAATTATTTTTCCAGGCCCTGGATCCCAAAAACTGGTATGTGAGTGTTTTCTGTTTGACCTGGTCAGGGGTGGCTCCAGGCACCAGCACGCCAAGTGCGTGCCTGGGGCGGCAAGCCACGAGGGATGCTCTGCCGGTCGCTGCGAGGGCGGCAGGCAGGTTGCCTTTGGCGGCATGCCTGCGGAGGGTCCACTGGTCCCGCGTCTTCGGCAGACCTCCCGCAGGCGTGCCACCGAATCCATGGGACCGGGGACCTCCCGCAGGCAAGCCGCTGAAGGCAGCCTGCCTGCCATGCTTGGGGCGGTAAAATACCTAGAGCCGCCCCTGGACCTGGTCTATACTATTAAGTATTACCATGTCTGAACACACTTGTGTTAGGTGAGTCAGTGATGAACACACTTCACTGCTCTGGATAGACCAGAATAAACCATGTTCAGCATAATCTTGCCAACTGTTGTTCGGACACAGTAACATTTCATAAGGTATGCCTCTGTTCAGTCTACTCCTAGATCTGACACTGAATCACTTTGACTTTCTAATTCAACTTCCCCATTGGTAAAATGAGGTAATACTATTTACCTCCTACTGATGGGGGTGTTATGAGAATTAGTGTCTCTCTGTAGTGTTTTGAGCATATAAAGTGCTATCAAAGACAACAGAACAGGTTAACTACGTCTCTTCCTTGATCTTCTCTCTTCTTATCCCTCCCTCACTTTCCTGTGGAATGATTTGCTTCAAAGCACTCCGTTCACTGCATGACAGTTCCTTTGCAGTGCTGAATCAATTCACTCCAGAGAGGTTTTTTGTGGAGGTGCAGATACTGCAATGTGAGTAAGTGTGAGGCAGACTAACGTCACTGAAAGAGCTGCTGACACCTCATGGAAAGCTTCATTCAGAAACAATGCTGCTCTGTGGAGTATCACATATTTTCTTTTCCTCTTTTTTTTTTGTCTTATTAAAACAGATCATTTCATGAAAAGAAAGGTATTAAAGGGAGGGCTGTGCAGCTCAAGGGGGTTTTAAGCCAGAGAGGAAACCTAACTATACAGACCTGCTGATGCTTCATGAAAACATTTGTCATATATTCTCTGTAAAAGAAAATGAACTCTGCTTATGTTTTTGGATGCTGTGTTCTATATTTTTGCCATTTCTTTTCCCATTGATCTTTATTACCAGGGACACTATGCAAGAAAACAGACTCGTATATCCCCCTTATCCTCTATTCTCAATAAAGGGTGCTAACTGCATCATATTAAAGTAACAAAAAGCATTTACCAAACCGAACAAAACAGTGAGGATGATCAGACCTGTGCTACAAAATGAAGACTAAATTCTGCCTAATCCAATGACCATTGAAATCAGTTAATTATTGACCTTACTGGGCACTGGGCCAAGCCTGTTGGGCAGCATCTTTCTCCTTAAAAATTCCCAATTAAACCAGCAAGGTTAGAGAGATGGCAGTGGTGGCTAGGGCACTGGCTTGGGACTCTGGAGACCTGGGTTCTAGTCCCATCTCTACTGTGTGAGTTGGGGCTAGTCATGTCACTACTTTGTGCCTCAGTTTCTCCATCTGTAAAATAATAATATGGCTAATGATGCCCTCTTTCATAACAAGCTTTGGGATCCATGGATAAAGAGCTAGATATTATTATTACTCAATGTGAATAAAGATGGCAGAATCTGGCTCTGAGAGACTCATCTTCTCTAGCTAGCCTGTCTTTTGTCAGCTCCTGAGCATTAGCTTCAATAGAATAAAATTATTTATAGTGCTTCTTACAGTCTTGAAGCAGCATATGTATTAAACAGGGAGAAAAACATGCACTCGCCTTGCTGATGCTGCAGGCTGGATCTTGGTATCTTAATAGATTATCTACTCCTGTTACTTATTCTTCACCTGAAGTCCTGCTTCTGACATTTGGTACATTAGCTGGGATAAAAATGATGAGGTTGATCCACTCTCATGCTCCAGGGCACAAACTGATAACCACCTGGAGTTAGGAAGAAACCCACTCCCAGTTCCTAGATATGGTAGCATTACAAAAATAGGTGTAACAAAAAGGAACTGCTTGAATGGTTTACACCTTCCTTTGAAGTAGCTGGCATAAACAGCAGGGAAAAAAATCACACACACATACACACTTCAGAATTAACTGGTTTTAAATGCCATGCTTTCCAAGTTTTCTGTGAGGCAACTGCAGGTCCCTAAAGAAGTGTTTTCTCTGGGCATTAAAAGAACTTTGAGCTGCATTGGTGCTCCACAATAACCCATATATTCATAGATTTTAAGGCCTAAAAGGACCATTATGATCATCTACTCTTCCCTCCTGCATTATACAAGCCAAAGAATTTCATCCAGTAATTCCTGCATAAGAACATAACATCTGGGTGAATGAGGGCACATTTTTATGAAAGATATCCAACCCCGACAGTGGCAACACTAACATTCAATATCTCCTGTTTCCCGTAAGAGGAAAGGACATGTGTGTTTCATATATATACTGTATGCAGTAAATCACGTATTTTAGATGTACGTTACGTATGAGTAGGATGTGCAATATACAGTATGAAAGAGGCCTTTTTCTTATTAGTTTCAATATGAGTTAATAGATGAGGTCAGAAGTTCAATATATAAATCATATGCTACTTACACAGCATTCACAAGTATGTTACTTATATTTTTGTTCCGTTTAGGCTGGGAGATTCCATCCTAATGCCTGACTGCCTTATAGGCAAAAAGAAGGGAGAGAGAGAAGGGGAAAAATAGAAAAGACTCCCCCTGTTCATTCATCCTTTCCAGAGAGCAGATGGAATTGTTTTCAGTCGCACACCGCAAAGTACTTATCACAGCTGGGCAAACAACAAAGGGACCAGCAAATGCAAATGAGCAGCTTGGTTTTGTACACCCAGGGACCCAAGCATCATCTCTCTGGCAGCGTCAGGCAGGGAAGCCCTGACTACAGAACAATACACAATTCACCAGTGGGAATACTGCACTAGAAATGTTCACAAAAAGCAAACGTATGCTAGCAACTGGCGCATTCTGAACTGAAGTAGAGGCTGGCTTTGGGCTGTTAATAATCTGCAACGCCCTGCATTACTCAAATCACACAGCACATTGCCCGTGGCAGAGAGAGAAGTGTTTGATGCAGGTTGGGGGAAAAAGAGTGGGTTTCTTTGCCCACCACTGTTAAGGTACTGTGGTCTGGAGGGGGGGACATAGTTCAGGCTCCGCCACTGATTCAATGTGGGGTCATGGGAAGTCACTTCACCTTTCTGTTCCTTATGCAAAGGGCTGTGATGAGGATTTATTAGTGCTCTGAATACAGAGTCATAAAGTATAAGGCCAGAAGGAGACTACTAGATCATTTAGTCTGACCTTCTATACGTCACAGACCACCCACACACTCAACCCAACAACCAACATCAGACCAAACTATTCCCACCCGCAGGAGACTAGACTGTTCTGTGCCACAGGCAGAGACTAGGAAGGACCGAGGTGCGCCGATGCCAGAGGCCCCTGCAATGAATGGCAGTGAAATGACTAAATGAGATATACCCAGTGACCAACACCCACATGCTGCAGAGGAAGGCATAAAACCAGGTCACTGCCAACCTGACCTGGGGGTCAATTCCTTCCCAGTCCATGTATGGTTAGATCCAAAGGCGGATTAGGGTTTTGTGAGGCCCTGGGTCAGAGCAAGTGGGGCCCCCTCCTTACCCCTTCTGCCTGCAGTCCCCTCCTGCCCCACCTCAGGGGCTCCTGCCAGGGAAATGGGGTCGGAGCACCAAGGCTTGCCCCCTCGCCTTTCCTGCCTGACAGCGAAGTCTTCCCCCATTCCCCAGCAGGAGTGCTGGGCAGGCAGTGCGGGGCAAGCCCCTGTGCCCTGACTCTGTTCCCTGGCAGGAGTACTGGGCAGGCAGGCACAGCGGGTGGGGGTGTGGAAGGGCGCCCATTTTTCTGGGGGCCCCCAATTGGCTGGGGCCCCTGGGCACAGGCCCCTTGGCTCAGTGGCTAATATGCCACTGGTTAGACCCTGACCATGTGAGCAAGAAGAAGCCAACCAAGCACCTGAGAGAGAGAATGCTTGGTGCCACCTCAGAGCCCTGGCCCACCCTGCCCAGTATCCCATCTCCAGTCATGATCATCCTGGAGGCTTCAGAGGACGGAGATCAAAAAATAAAATAAAATGCTATAAAAATGTTAAGTATGACTATTGCTACCGTTCCCTTACTACTACCCCTCTTTCTCTCCAGCTTACCAGTGCTCAGAGAAACGATGCAGGCCCAGGGCTTGGCTCTTGAACTAGAGAGCACAAACCACGCAGAGCTGTTCCATGGAGATGGCTGGGGAAATGTGTCCTAAGTAGCATCAAGCTAATTGTGTTGAAGGGGGTTTAAGTTGAATCACAAATTGAGCGCCATTGCGAGGAATTACTCCCTCCTGAGACTGGAACTGAACCCTCTCCATTGAAAACAACAGCTCTGCCATTCTTATTACGGATGCTTTCCCAGTAGCTGTTAGCACTGGTGGTCAGCAGGAGGAGGCCAGCAGGCATTTAAGACAGGGTGTTCCAGGGATGATAAAAGCAGGATGGTTAAGGATTTCCTATCTTCACAGGGAATTTCTCCTACTCCCAATACTTGGGGGTGAAGAAGGGTTTGGTGACAGACACAGACAGATGGCTCTGTGGCATGCTCACCTACCTGGAAACAAGCATGCGGCACTGCAAGTGAGCTGGGATAGCTGGTGTGATGCTGACTGGGAGGGTGTGTGTGATGCATCCCCATAATGGGGACTTGCCTCCTTCCTGTTGGCCCACGTACTGTGGTAAGTGTCCCGAGGGGACTAGAGGGCTGTGAATGGTGACTCCCAAACTTGCCTGCTCTTGACAAGTGTCACCTGGATTGTAACCATAACAGGACCAGAGCTACTGCAGCTGGCAGGGATTGTCCCCTTCCTTAATGGAAAGCTGGTCCTGAAAGTGGGGGCCCAGAGACACCAGCTATTAGGCAGGAATAGCGTGTCAATGAGTACCTCAGAAAAAGCCTCAGGCCAAAGTGTGCATAGGCCACCTTCAGCTCAGGCTGACTATGCCCCAAAGAGGATTAATTGGGGGGTGAGCATTGATTGGCGGAGGGGAAATTGACTGAGAGGTGTATCTTGTGGGGGAGAGCAAATAGGATGGGGAGGAACTTTACTGGGAAAGAAGGGATGGGGAGTGGAGGAGTTCTAGGGTGGGGAGTGAGGGGACTAGCACGCGTTACCCAAACAAGCCTTGCACATCATAAAAAAATGTTGTAAAACTGGCTTTAATTATAATGTCAAGATAACATGGTTACTTACCTTGTAACTCTTGTTCTTCGAGATGTGTTGCTCATATCCATTCCAGTAGGTGTACGCGCCGCGCGTGCACGTTCGTCGGAAACTTTTACCCTAGCAACTCAAGCGGGCCGGCAGGTCGCCCCCTAGAGTGGCGCCGCTATGGCGGGTGATATATACCCCTGC
>NC_133769.1:135600302-135704465 GCF_003597395.2 Chelonoidis abingdonii | reverse complement strand
GGGCCGGCAGGGGTATATATCACCCGCCATAGCGGCGCCACTCTAGGGGGCGACCTGCCGGCCCGCTTGAGTTGCTAGGGTAAAAGTTTCCGACGAACGTGCACGCGCGGCGCGTACACCTACTGGAATGGATATGAGCAAGCACTCGAAGAAGAAGTAGAAGTTCCCCACAGTCCTGGCAGAAATCTAGCAGCTGTAGAATAACAGCAAAGGCCAACTGCCTGAAATTCAAGAAGAGGCTCACAGACCTTTTGCAATGGGAGATGGGACTAAAGGAAAGCGTGGAGGGCAACTGAATTCCTTTCACCGCTGAACACAAGTACAGGGTGTGCTTTGTGCACACAGTCTACTTGTGAGCCCCGTGTGCACCATGCATGATGCTTTTTTCTGTACAAGTGCTAGAGAAATTAATGAGAAGTAGAATTCTGCAGATCACACAGGTCATACCAGCTTTAATATCTGCCCAAGGGCTTACTCTGCTCCCTATGACAAGCTCTTAATTTCTCACTAAGGGTACTGACTGTGTGAAGACCCTGCAAACTGGTCTATAGGGCTACCCTATCATATAATAAAATAATAATAAATAGATCAAATTGTTTTTCTAATGCAGCCTATGGAGAGTCTGTGAGAAACGTATTGATTGGAAAATGCTTGAGTAGAACGATGAGGCTGTGAGCTCTGGTACAGGGAAATAAATCTTTCCAGCTCCCCACACCCAGTGCCAAATGCAGCTTCCTGGAAGCAGCTATGGCACTTTCTGGAACTGAAGTGAAAATCCCATGTTCCATCACCTCTACTGACATTACACATAGTTTGCATTTGCTGATCAAATGCACAAGCAGGACTCTAAATTAGCTTGCCAGCCTGAGATAGCTTACTGATTAATGAGAGCAGATGAAGTCACTAATAAAAAAAACACCTTGAAATGTGGGGAAGAAGGAGGGAGGAGAGAGCGAGACGGGGGCACGGGCAGGGGCAGGGGCAGGGACAGGGGCAGGCAGCCCAAACGCTCCAAAATTATACAAGAGAAAAGCTCCTTCTCCTTCCAGAGCTGAACTTTTCTTCACGGATGTAGATTAGCAGCTGAGGAAACCCACTTACAAAATTACTACAGAACTGCTTACCACTCTTCCGAATAAAATACCAGAGTAATCGCCCAAAGTAATACAGGCCAAATCCTGAAGTCCTTACTCAGGGCTGGATTCTGATATCACTTATGATGGTGAGTGTAAAGCTGGAGTAATTTACCGTAGTCAGTGGCGTTACACCATTAAAACTGACATCAGCATTTGACTCACAGTTTTTATTCCTTCTACTAACGTCATTGGGAGTCTGCCTAAATCAGGACTGAGTAAAACCAGTGTAAATAGTGCACCTGAGGACTTAGCCCTGCCATAGCAGTACTACTATGGTTAGCTACAGCATTTTGGAACATTCTTGAAGAACACTATAGCACTCTGAGAAAGCACGGAAATTAATTAATTACAGCAATGATTTTATCTTCCGTTGGCTTTATTTAACACTCACTATGTGTCTGCGAAGATAGTCAGACCCACCCACAGTACTATTTGTCATGTATGGATTTCTCTCTATATTGTCTCTAAACTGGATGTGTCTATAAGTTTTACCTTAGCATAATGCTTTCATCTTCTCCAGCACTGTCATTCACAGTGACATATCAATGTCTTATGCACTAAAGTGGCCATGACGGATGTTCAGGATTCTGCCTGGGCAATTACCAATAAGAGGAGCTAGCAGTCACAGCAGTAAGTGAAAGGACCTACTAATGTTCTAGGAAGTCATTAAAGAAGCCTCATCAAACACTTTTTAAAAGTCCTTTTTATCCCCTCCAGCTCCCTTTTCTCCCCTGTGCACTGTTTGCAAAGCCCTCTTAGGCCATGTCTACACTACCACTTATGTTGGCAAAACTTAGGTCGCACAAGGGCATGGAAAAAAACACACACCCCCGAGCAACATAAATTTTGTCAGCATAAGTGGAGCTGTGCACAGCACTATGTCGGCAGGAGAGCTTCTCCTGTCGGCACAGAGCAGCTACACAAGAGATCTTACCGTGGCACAGCTGCATTAGTACAGCTGTGCTGCTGTAAGGTCTCTAGCGTAGACATGGCCTTAGAAGCCTGAAAATACCATTTCTTCCAGGGAAGATTAAGGCAGGATCCTTGCATGTGGACACCAGATTAAATGAAGGCCCTACTGCAGCAGTGGCCAGTGAGCTGAGGAAAACACAGCACAGCCAATTCCTGCCAGTCACCCTCTCCCTCCCCGCTGTGGGGGCAATACCCAGGGAAGGAGGAAATTTGCTTGGGTCCATGTGACCTATCAGTCATTCACGTTGTGTCACAATGTGACTGTAAATAAGGACAGCGGGGGTCATGTGACTTTTACTTGGGCAGTACGTGCAGCTGTCTAGGGGATGGGGATGGGTGAAAGTTTAGTTGGATCTGGTCCCAGCTACAGTCTTAATCCACGGCTGACTCCTTCCCAACTGATTCTGGCCGCTTTCCATGGAGCACACTTTGCTTTCCCTATTCCCCCTTCCAAAGGAGCCAAAATAAATGTCTTCTGTGGCTTGTTTCCTTGCTTGTGCACCAATATATCCTAAAGAACATTAGGATAGCTCTGGGAATAATGTTCATTAACTAATTGCTTAGACCTAGCAAGCAATAGCAGCACACACTTTTGCAGGTAGGGGAAGGGGAGGTTGTCCTGCAGGAAGTTTGTACTTTTAAACTTCTCAGCAATTTTATTTTTAAGTCATGCAGTTTTTTAAGCTAAGTCAAATGTTTTGCTTAAACTAAATTGTGTTACTGTTTCCCTTTGAGGCCTGGTCTACACTACAGAGTTAGGTCGATGTAAGGCAGCTTATGACGTTCGGTTGATGCAGTGCAGGCGCTGAGTTGCTTACATCTTCTGTTGCTGTCTTTGACAGCCAGAGCCCCGCCATGCAGGGCTGACAGCTGGAGCCCTACCACTCCAGAACTTGCTCATTTCTCTAACTCCTCTTCCTCCTTTCTCCTTTCCCCCACCTGTTTGTTTCATCTATCTGGTGTATGTTATTGTAAAGCAAGGACTGTACATTTGTTGGGGGCAGGGACTGTCTCTCACATATGAACTTGCTTAGCACAGTGGGCCTGATCTCAGATTGGGGCCTCTAAGAGCTATTGCAATACAAGTAATGAATGAATAAATAAATAAATAAACTGATCAGCATAGTCCAAACTCATGCCCTGTCCCAGTCCCCTGCCTACTCTCCAATCATTTAACAGAACTCCTTCCCATTGTAAAGATCTTATTCCAGCTCGGTAGAATGGTGGTGGAAGCAGAAGTACTGGCTTCATGTTGCCATTCAAACAACACATCAGAGGGATCTAAAAGTCAAGGAAAATGTCACCTTTATAATGAATCAGATTGCTGGAATTAAGATGACACTTTCGGCAATTTATCACTTGACCTGTCATCCTTTGGGTCACGGTGATCTTTCCAGCGGCTGCAAACACAAAGGAGATCTCAGTGCTTAGAAAGAGGCACCAGGAAGTGATTTTCATAATTCTGAATTGGGAGGAAGTTTTCAAGCCTTACACTTTCATAATCTGGCAAAGTGCCAGCTGTGGCCTATTGGGATGTTGCAAACCCCCTGTGCTAAGGAGCTGCCGTCTTTTCCCAAGGATATTTCTTTCTCAAAAGCCCAGATCATGGTGAAAAGTTCCTTGGGTCCCTTTGTTTCAAGGAATTTTGGCGAGATTTTCTGTTCTTAACTCAGCCGTGACTGAAAAAAAAATACATCACCATATTTTCCAGGCTGTTTCCATGGAACATGAAACTGATTTTGTCACAGAAGAGTCCACTGTGAGACAACAAGAAGTTTGCTCACTTCCTCAGCATCTGGGGTCCTATAATTCTGAGTCATGGCCACATTTGCTCTGCTACTGTAAAAGCAGAACTTGGCAAGACAGACAAGTTCATGGCTCAGTTTGCCTGGAAATATTAACTAACACAGTGCACAGAAGGTTTCACTTACAGTCAGGGGGAAGACATGGAGCACACTTGACCCAAAGGGTTTTTTCATTGCAGGACTTGTTTCTATGTTCCAGCCCTTTTCTGCTGGTTTACTGATCCAGGGGGCTGTAAAAGCCTGCCACATTGGATCAATATATGAGTTCCTCTCTCTCCCTTATGCAAAGGCCAGCCCTCAGCTGACATTAAGCGTTAACCCCTTGGGTACCATTCTGCGAGTCCAGGGATTCCACTGTGGCTCAGCTTTCTAACAGTACATATATCCTGAGATACAAACAGGAAAGAGCTACTGCTAACATGATGCAAAACATTCTTCACTCCAACATGCCTCAGGCCCAGCTGCCAAGTGCGTAAAAGGTCTAGTCTCCGCCTAGTTTCTCAGGGGCTCCTTACTGAACCAAATTCCCATTGCTTTGATTAGCAAGCAATTGCTACTCCAAGGAGGCAGTGCCTAAGGGCGTGGTCAGGGGCTCAAAATAACCTCTGACTGCACTAGACAAGGCCTTTCCTCATGTGGCATTACAGTGGGACTGCTGAGATGCATTCCAAACTGCCTCCTAACCCGATATACTCAGTGAAGTAGTAATTCAGTCACATTTCTATCGGGCGGGGACACTTGTCCCAAGCCTCTAAATGGGATGACAGGAAGGATTAAACTAAAAACCAAACTCCAACCACTTTCATTCTGTTATTCCAGCACCACCAGTAGTTTGATCTTGCTGCTGTCACTGAGAGGCAGACCCAAGAGGCTCGCTCCCAGAACCAAAAAGATTAGTATGAATTTTTTCCCCCAAGACAATGACATAATATCCATATCAGCAAATAATTCACAAACTACATTTTCAGCCTAGGATCAAGCTATGAACCAAAAGCAAAAAACAGAAGACCTAGCTAATCCACAAAAAACACAAAAACTTTTCAGACTAGTTATAAGGTTACTGGGTTGTGAGTGAGGTTGCAAATTATTAAGAATTTATTACTTGTATTATTTATATTACAGTACCACCTAAGGACTTTAACTGAGATTAGGGCCCCATTGTGCCAGGCACTGTAAAATTGAGTGTAAGAGACAATCTGTGCCCTGATGAGATTACAATCAAAGCTAGCAAGGCAGACAAATGGTCAGGGGGAAGGAATCTCACATACAAGCAGAGTGAAAAATATGATGGTCTGCAAAGCACACTAAGGCCCATTTACTAGCATCCTGTGTTGTCAGATGTGATTGCAACTAAACTACTATAGGTGGCCAAAAACGGAGAAAAAAAATTGTGAAAATGTACTTGAAATTTTTCCCCATGTTTTTTCATCATCAAATTTTTGATGAAAATGTTAATAAAAATAAGCTTGGCTCATTTTGGCAAATTTCAACCAGCTCTATAAACTATATTTGTCAAAATAAACAAGGCACATTATGTGATGCAGGAACCCAGATTTATAAGCATATTTGCTCCTCCACCATCTTTTTCACAAAACTCAGTAATCCACATCAGGCTGCACTCATGAATGCAAATGAGTGAGTTTCAAGTTTTATTATTAAGTCATATTTCTCACATTCTTCAAATCATCCAAACCTGCTTGCTCCACATTCACTCAAAATTGCTCCCAAATTACCTATATCTGAATCCAAAAACAAGTTGTACAAAAGGAAACATCTGAAAAAGAAACACCATTTGGGTCCACTCGTCCCACATTGTAGCACTTGCCTGGATTTGGATATCCCTGCTCCAGTGTCATTTGCTCTTGCAGCCAGTACAGCTCCATCAACAAAGAATGCTATGTCACAAGTTAAGCAGCCCTGGAAGCTACTTTTGCTAATAGTCGCTGACAGCAAGAGCAATTTTCGGAAATGCAGAGTGGAGTATGGAAACAAGAAGAGACACAAGGTCAATTTCATACTTGCATGGAGTTGCCTCACTCTCTCACATACTTCTCCACTCCTGTCCTGTGGGCCAAAGTGAGAGAGAGAGAGAGAGAGAGAGAGAGAGTGTGTATGTATGTGTGTATGAGAGAGAGAGAGAGAGAGAGAGAGTGTGTGTGTGTGTGTGTGTGTGAGAGAGAGAGAGAGAGAGAGAGAGAGAGAGAGAGTGTGTATGTATGTGTGTATGAGAGAGAGAGAGAGAGAGAGAGAGTGTGTGTGTGTGTGTGTGTGAGAGAGAGAGAGAGAGAGAGAGAGAGGGGAGCGGAAAATGAGAGACATATAAATGGGGAGGGAGGAAACCATAGTCATTTACACACAGTGGGGAGGGAGGGGACAGGAGAGAGGAGGAACTAGATTTTGAGGAGAGGATACCCTCTGACCCTGCTTCTCAGGGTGCTCTGACTGTGCTGTTCCTCATCAGTTTCAGGTGCTGCATGTTGGAAGCTAAGCTAATGTATTATATAGGGCACAGAATCAAAGCAAAGCTACTTGAAATTGAAGTCCTTTCACTTTTTGCTAAGAACTTGCAAATGGGAGGCCATCTCCATGGAAAAATTTTTTTGGATATGTAAATTTTTTCAAGTGATAGGGACCCTCTAGCTTTGCATGGACAACATGTACAAAGTTGCAGTTATGGATGATGCTGTGAATCCGAAAGCAGAGGTTTCATCAACAATTTCACACAAAACGACATTTTGAGGTGTGGAGAGGATGCAAAGTGGCAAAAAAATTTTTGCCAGGAAATGCTGCAAATCGCAAGTTATAAATGGGATCCAGCTCTGTTAGGTAATAAAGCTGAAGCACACAGACTTCCCCTAGGTCAGACTGGCAGTCACCATGGCAGGTTTTCACCTCCATCTGCAGCACATACGTGCAGGTCACTTGCCTGGATTATCTGGGCATATCTCACTTAATCACTTCCCTGTCATTGCTGTGGCCTCCGCACCGATGCACCTCGGTCCCTCCTAATCTCTGCCTGTAGCACATAAGTACTCTAGTATCCTGGGGGGTGCGGTGCTTTGGGCTAATTTTAGTTGTTGGGTTGAGTGCGCTGGGAGGCGTTGGTGATCCGGTGGTCTTTTCTGGCCTTAAATTCTATGACTCTGTAATTTAAATACCTTATATACATTATTTACATGCAGACATAACCCCTCATTTGTGACACCACAGGTAGTTTCTGAAGAAATGAGTGCAACATCAGAAAAAATAGAAACCCTCATGCGCACAAGCCGAAAGCTCCTGCACTCTAACTAATGGAGGTTAGGAAGAAAGTTTTGTTGTGGCAGGTTATTCTATAATTGTCTACAGGAGGGTTTCTTATACTTTCTTCTAAAATAGATGGTATTGGCCACTGGCTTGATCAAATATATCAATTGTTCTGTTCCTAAACAGAGCTTTATTTGACAGAGTAGCAGTAGTGCAGGGGACTGGACTAGATGACCTCTCCAGGTCCCTTCCAGTCCTATGATTCTAATTAACACTCCAAAGGGCCAATGTGACAATCTTTAAACAGCAGATTGTTTTGTTACTGCCTCATTTGGAACTGCTTCTGAATGTCTTTCCTCCTCCCCCACGGTCACTGAGGTCTGTGTTAGTAAAGAGGAGATTTCTCTTGTCGGATCAGCCTCACCCTTATTCATTTAGTGCTGTCACAGTCATGCTTTTGCAGCTCTGCTGACGGAATCAGGTAGGAGGTGGAGGAGGATGACGTTGGTTTGGCAAGAGGAATCTTTTATCTGTGTGCAAAAACCTTGATGGAATTGGCTATGACGGAGAAAGAGAACAAGGAGAGAGCAGGGGGTGTTTCATAACTAAATAGTACAACTTTGTCTCCCCCTAGATTGCGATTCTGGTTTGTAAGAAATGAAGATGCTGTTTCCATGCAATTTTGTTGATAGCAATGAGAGGGTGTGAGGAAAGGAGAGAAATCCAGAAAAGAAGTGATATAGAAGCAAAAGTGTTTCTAAACGCAAAGGGCCAGATTCAGTGCTGGCTAAACCCCGATGTCTTGCCCACCAAAGTTAATAGCATTGCATCACTGAGGGCAAATCAGCATAGAATTTAGTTCAGCGTTTAGTGCGATGCACCAGCATTTCTTGAGTCATAGTTTGTAAAAATACACATATGTCTTACCAGGTTCACAGGCTTTTTTGCTTGACAAGGCAGCTGGGTGCAGAGTTGACCCTAACTGGGATTGAGAAGACATGGCTCCTCTAAATCAAACTTTCTAGTTCTCCCTTTGGCTAAGCACTGAAATGCTGGCTGGCTGGTGGGATGGGGGCGGGATGAGCCTGCATCTTTGCATAACCTGTATCTGAGGGTATGGCTACACTCAAACCTCCAAAGCGCTGCTGCAGGAGTGCTCCTGCAGCAGCGCTTTGAAGTGCAAGTGTGGTCGCAGCGCCAGCGCTGGGAGAGAGCTCTCCCAGCGCTGCAGGTACTCCACCTCCCTGTGGGGACTAGCTTATAGTGCTGGGAGCTGTGGTCCCAGCACTGGTGCACTGTTGACACTGACACTTTACAGCGCTGTAACGTGCTGCGCTCAGGGGGGTGTTTTTTTCACACCCCTGAGCGAGAAAGTTGCAGCACTGTAAACCGCCAGTGTAGCCAAGGCCTCAGTGAAGTAGAGGAAGCTCCTTTAAGGCTCACAGACTTTGTTAGCAAGAAAAGGGCACCTCCTCCTCCTCTGCTCCATGACTACCTGTATATGCTGCCTACTCTCCTTTGAGTTGTGTCACGATACACTCCCCAAACACAGCCAGGTGCTGTACCACCGCCTTCTCCCAGGGCTGACTCTGAGCTACCTACCACACCTATCCCCAAACCCTAATATGTGAGCCTTAGCCCTTTTCTACCTCTTCTTCATTGACTCTCCTAACCCCTACCCAAATCCTGACCCTCCATCTCCTTCCCTGGGCTAATCTCTCTCTTTCTGTCTGTGGGCATGTCTATATTGCCCCAGCATTTAGTCAATGGGGGTGTGAACAGCAGTGCTCACCAACATGCTGCACGGTAACTGCCCTGTGTGGACACTGCGAGTGCAAACTAAAAGCTTGCGAGTTCATTTGAATGGAATCCTGTTGGAAGACGACTATGTTAATCTGAACTAGGCACCTTTTAGTTTGTGACAGCAGCATATGCACAGGGGAGTTAAAGTGCAGTGCTTGGATGTGCACTGCTATTCACACCCCTGGAGTCCGACCTGTGGGGGAATGTAGACAAGCCTTAAGTCTCTCTCCCTGTCTCTCCAGTGTGAGCAGCTGGGGGATCCTTCCTCTGTCCATTTTCAGGGTGCACAGCAGTGAATGAGAGCTCCAGCTTGACCATCTTGTGCCTCCTGGCTTACTCATGCCTCTGATACAACCACCCCTGGAACAGACTCTGAGCATACCTGGGACCTTCTGGGAATATTACTTAGGTTCCCATCCCCTAGTTGTGCCCCCATTGACATATAGACAACTTGGGCATGACCAAATACTAGCTATGAAAATCCTCTGAGCATTCAACTCTGGCCTGAGCCCACAGATGTGCTCGCCGGAGACAATTTATGCCAGCCCAAGCTTTTGAAAATTTTGGTTTTAGGGCCTTATCCTGAGAGGTGCTGAGCATCTGGATCTCCCACTGAAGTTAATGGGGACTGTGGATGCTCAGCAGCACCTCTCAGAACCAGGCCCTGTGTTGCAAAGAAGAGCAACAAGATTTATCTGGGGAGAGGGAGGATTTTCTGATGAGGACCCTAGAACTGCTCATATTTATGGTAAAACTGCTGATCTTCCACAGTCTTTCAGATGTACAGATATCATAACACTTTATAAATTGCACAATGCTGTAAAAATTATGCTTTAAAATCCTTCATTTGGCATATCCTTCATGTAATAATATCCTTCATGTAATATCGTTAATTTGGCAGCATGGGGGAAGACACCACAGAGGAGATCTAATCAAAAGTAGGTAAATATCTAGAGGAGAGGGATCAGAAGACAGACTAGGCTTACAAGCCTTTCAAGGGAACCTGGGCCTGCTTATCGTACTGAGACAAACAGAATGCCTTATGCTGAATTTTGCTTTCGTTTTTGTTCAAAACTGAAACATAAAACTGAGGCCATGTCTATGTAACCCACACACCTTCTGGGTGTGGTATTTTGTCCTATCTAGTGTCACCGAGACCAAATGAGTCTGCTCCACAGCCTTAGATAACAGCCAGTGGGCTTTTAGCATATTTGGTAGAGGCTCATGCACTAAACTCCAGAGGCCCCAAGTTCAATCCTGCCCGCTGATGACTGGGGTGTGTTGGCATTACAAGTTGGGGCTCGTCTGGGATTTCAATTGGGAAGTCTCTGAAGCTCGGGATTCGCTTCCTCAGCTAGGGGAAGTATGTAACCCTCACACCTTCTGGGTGTGATGTTCTGTCCCATCTAGTGGCACCGAGACCACTTAGAGAGAGAGATAAAATGAGTCTGCTCTACAACCTTCGCTAAGAGCTAGTTGGCTTTTAGCTCATGCACTAAGCTCCAGAGATCCCAGGTTCGATCCCGCCTGCTGACGACTGGAAAGCACAACAAAGAAGAGAGGACAAAGACCAGCTGGTAATCCCCTATACTCATCAGGATAGAGTGCTAGAAGGCATCCATGATGAAAAGGGTCATCTTGGGACTCAGAGAACTTTGGAATTAGCTAGAGACCAATTTTATTGGCCTAGGATGACCAAAGCAGTAGAAAGAAAATGGTAAGATTGTGAGTGCTGTATTCAAAGAAAAGCTCAAGTGGAAAAAGCTGCCGAGCTTGTGAACATTAAAGTATATGCTTCTGTGGAACTGGTTTGCATAGACTTTTTAACCGTAGAGCCAGATGCTTCCAGCACTAAGAATATTCTTGTGGTGACTGATCATTTCACTAAGTATGCTCAGGCTTATCCAACTAAGGATACGACGTCCAGAACAGTAGCAAATGTGATCTGGGAGAATTTTGTCTTCACTACGGTTTTCCCCAATGCATCCACAGTGATCAGGGTGCCAGCTTTGAATAGGCATTGATTATTGAGTTAAGTAAGATCACTGGAGTAAAATCACGCACAACTCCTTATCACACCAGAAGAAATCCAGTGGAGAGGTTTAATCGTATTCTACTAAATATGTTAGGCACTCTTGAAGAGCATAAGAAAACCAACTGGAGGAAGTATATTAAGCCATTAGTTCATGCGTATAACTGTACCAGAAATGATACTACAGGACACTCCCCATATTTTTTGATGTTTGGGAGGCAACCTATATTACCTATTGATTTGTGTTTTGGGATTAAAGCCAGAGGACAACAAGAAGTGACTCATTAGGAATACGTAAGTGATTTACGATGCAGGCTTTGTTACGCATATGACCTAGCTGCTAAAGAAAGTGAAAGGAGGCAATTAACCAACTAATTAAGACGGGATGCCAAAAAAATTCTGTCAACAATAGAACCAGGAGATAGGGTTCTAGTATGCAACCATAGTCTTACAGGAAAGCAGAAGCTTGCAGATAGATGGGAGCCAGTAGTACATATGGCCCCTGAGCAACTAGAAGAAGATATCCCTGTCTATGGGGTTCAGGCAGAATCAGGAGATGGCCTTATCCAAATTCTTCATAGGAACATGCTAAGACTGTGTGGATATACTTCTGCTCATAAATCAATGGAGGATAATTAGTTAAAGACTCTGTAAGTGATAAACCTAGACAGAAAACCACTAAAGTGGTAATTCAGATGGAGGATGAAAATGAATCTGTACTTGATTCGACTCCGGAGTCTGATCTTAACCCACTGGCAAGAGAGTTTGATCCCAACCAAAAGTGTTCATTTTGAGGAAACTGAATTGGAAGAGAGACGAGATGTGGGAAATTCACAAAATGGCCTCCCCACAGAAAATGGTTTGAATTCTTCTGTTTCTCTGACCACACCAGAAGTGCTGGTAGAATTAGAATTCGTACAGTTAAATATAAGGATTACGTTCTTGATTTCCCCACTATTCTAAAAACTACAGATTTACAGTCGATACACACCTATTGTACATACCTCTCCTTGTTACCTGACTCTGAAGAACAACGAAGGCAAGATATTGTGGACTGTGTCTCAGGTGCACCGCTGGGACGGCAGTGATTTAAACAGGGAAGAATGTAACCCATGTGCCTAATAGGGAGATATCTCTTTAAGAGACCCACTGGGGGGATGTAGGAGTGAGTTGTGTCTGGTCATTGTTGCTAGGCAGATTAAGCACTCCACATCCAGACACTTCTGGAATTAGGTGTGGTAGTTTTGAGTATGCTCCAATAGGTTCCCTGTTGCTGAGGTCAGACTCCATGAAGGCAAGCAGTCAGGGCAGCTGCTTTGCAGAAGGCCATATGTAAGGTGACCAGACAGCAAATGTGAAAAATTGGGATGGGGGTGGCATAGGCGCCGACTCCGTGGGTGCTCCGGGACTGGAACACCCATGGGGAAAAATTGGTGGGTGCTTAGCCCTGCCCCCCCGCAGTTCACCTCTGCCTAGTCCCCTGGGTACACCATGTGCCTGCTTTTTCCTCCTGGCTCCCAGCGCTTGTGCCGCAAAATAGCTGATTTGCGCTGCAAGCACTGGGAGGGAGTGGGGAGGAGGGGGAATGCTGCATGCTTGGGGAAGAGACGGGGCCAGGGTGGGGATTTGGGGAAGGGGTTCAATAAGGGCAGGGAGGGGCAGAGTTGGGGCGGGGACTTTGGGGAAGGGGTGGGGAAAAGATGGAGTCAGGGCAGGGCCTGGGGCGAGGGGGGGGGCGCAAGCACACGTCAGGGAAAGTTGGCGCCTATGGGGGTGGAGGGTTATAGGAGCCTATATAAGAAAAAGACCCAAAAATTGGGACTGTCCCTATAACATCAGGACATATGGTCACTCTAGCCATATGCCCTGTGTAAGCTGAGAGAAGCTGAGCCCAGGAGCAGAAAGCAGGCAGCAGGCTGTTGTCCCTAACTCTGAAGCATTTTGCAGCAGGGTTTTCTGTACATCTATACACTTAACTGAGTGGTTGGTTAATCAGTTAGCTGACTGGCTAGCAGTGCATGGATTCCAAATGAAGATTCCTACAAGCAAGTGGAGGGAAGATGTTTAAGACTCAGCAGACTTTATAGATTTGGTGATCAAAGCCTCTAACTGAGACTTAGGTGAACAAAACCTATGCTTTTGAGAACCAGGGACGCCCAGAAGGGGGGGGGCAATTTGCCGCAGGCCCCTCACGAGCCCTGGCCTGGCGGTAGTCCGGGTCTTTGGCGGCATTTCGATGGCGGGGGGGCCTTCAGTGCTGCTGAAGACATGGAGTGACTGAAGGGCCCCCGTCACCAAAATGCTGCCGAAGACTCAGACCGCCGCTGGGTGAGCACAAGCACCACAGCTCCCCCACTTTCCCCCAGGCCTCCTGAATCCTCTGGGCGGCCCTGTTGGGAACTCACACTTTCTTCTCACTGTATTTTCTTTATTTATGTTTATGTATAACTGTGAAGGTAATGTCTGTGGATTATAAAGTAGCCATGGTCATGCTGTAAAAATTAGATTATTATTTGTTTCTTTATCATAAGATTTTATAAAGTTATTTAATTAAATTCATTTCTTTAGTTCCTTTTGGGACTTGAATGTAGGGAGGTTCACCCTGTGCAATCCTTGCTGAAAAGCCTTAGAGACTGAACTCTGGGTCTCCCAGCTACTTTCTATGGGAGGGGTTTTTTTTGTGTTTTTTTTTTTTTTGTTAAAGGCACTGGAGATGGGAAATGAAGTGAACCCTAGCTCACCCAAAGGTTACATCTACACTATGGATGCTTCACTGGCACAGCTGCAGCGCTGCCACTGTAACGCCATAATGTAGATGCTTCTTACATAGACAGAAGAGGTTTTTCCGTCACTGCAGGTAATCCGCTTCCCCAAGTGGTGGTAGCTAGATTGACAGAAGACTTCATTTGCCCATCCAGCCACATCTACACTGGAGGTTAGGTCAGTTTAACTATAGCTTAGGGGTGTGAATATTTCACACTTCTGAGCAATGATAGCTAGGTCAATCTATATTTTAGGTCTAAGAAGGGAGGAATTAACCAAGGAGCAGTGAAACCTAAAACTTTTTTGTACAAATACTTGTTAATTAAAACCACTGATGTTCTCCCAGCTCTGATTAGCTAATGCCTTATACTGTAATATACCAGAAGCATCTTGCGGGTGTTCGCCTAGATCAGGGCTCATTTAACAACCCAGCCAACCCTTTAATAGGGCATAAAGAAGGAGAGGATTTTTTTAATCTGCTTTCACGGTGTGGTTGCCAACATCGCAAGCTAAAGCTACATCTGTACCAAGACAATGAGCCCAAGAAGACAGAGCTGAGTATATCCACAGCTGCTATTTCTTAATTGGCAGACACAATGTAGAAGCCTTTTCGTTACATTGATAAGGTCATTTGCATAACTCTACCCATGTGGCTTTGCATATATTTTCCCCCCATTAGATTCTTTTTTCTTCTCTCTCTTTGCAGTTCATCACATTCCATATATTTAACCAGGTGTCAGACAAGTCCAGGCAAAACTTAGACTACAACTCAGGGGACCTCAACGCGGTGCCCGCAGGCGCCAAGGTGCCCGCAGGGGCATCTAAATGCTCCTGCGTCCTGCCCAACGGTGGAGCACCTGTCGAAATGCCACCGAATTTCTGTGGCATTTCAGCAGCGACGCCTCTCGATGACACCGCTTGCCACCGACAAGTGATGTCATCGAAAGGCGTCGCCGCTGAAATGCCACCGAAATTCGGTGGCATTTCGACAGGTGCTCCACCGCCGCCACAAGTGCCAGACGAAAAGATTGGGGACCACTGCTACAACTAATCCCAACATTCACTCCCTCAGTTATATGTTTATTGATATTTTTTTAAAAGCCAATAATCTAGGTATTCCTAATTGTTCAATGCTAATAAACTGGAGTCCTCTGAATGGAAAAAACAACAATGTTGCTCAGGTTTAAGTGATTTTATGAAAATCAACTATTAGTAAAAATGTTTTCAGGGGGATTTGTTTTAAATTCAGTCAAAACAGTCTTATTGTGTGAACATCAGAAAATGAAAGTGACTCTAAACAAAAGTGAAAGGGATACACATATTTTCATCGTCAAGTTGAAAGAAATGCAAAATGCAAGACAAACCACATTGATAGTAAAAAGGAAAGAGAATTTTTAAATTGATCCATTTCAGTAATTATGATCTTACAGGCTAGATCGTGCAAACTTTATGCTAGTTAGTGAGCATTTACTCAGACAAATAGTCCCATTGATTTTAATGGACCCCTTGCTTGGGTAAAGCCAGTGTTAGAAGGCTTTCCCTTCACCCTCCCACTTTCCTGGTTCTTCTCACGCAGTCAGCAAGCAGCAAATGACCAGAAGTCCAAAGTGCAGACAATGCAATGTTTATTGGAGTTGGTTTCTGACACCATAGAGTGTTTACCCCGTGTCCCCTTTCCCAGCCCTGATGCCACAGAGCCTTGCCTGTGTCCCTGTTCCCCATTCCCTATTCCCATTTCCCCGCCTTAGCAAAGCGTGATTCCAATTTCCCTTCCCCTCACTTCCTGTTTGACCCCAGTTTATACAGTAATAGTCTAAGTTACACCTTAACCAATCTTTTACTGAAATTTAACTAACCAATCCTAACATATTGTAACATAATTCTCTAACCAATTATATCCCACTGCCATAATTAACTTACACCTAGCAATATTAATTATACAGCAGAGAGAAACAGAGAATCAGACAGATTAACAATAGAAAAGTGGGGGCCATAAAGATAAAACAATAGAGAAATGAGGGTTTCACAACCACAACCATTGATAAATGATTTCTTGCCAGACAGGATGCTATCAAACTAAGTTTTCTTTAACCACCTTAAAATCTGTTTCTTTATCTGGTGGTGGTGGGCACTATCAGGACAGGATCGTCTTCCTAACAGCCCAATACCACCTTATTTCACTGTGACTGGTTTGGGATGTGAGGATGTGACTTATGAGGAGAGGCTGAGGGAACTGGGATTGTTTAGACTGCAGAAGAGAAGAATGAGGGGGGATTTGATAGCTGCCTTCAACTACCTGAAAGGGGGTTCCAAAGAGGATGGAGCTAGGCTGTTCTCAATGGTAGCAGATGACAGAACAAGGAGTAATGGTCTCAAGTTGCAGTGGGGGAGGTTTAGGTTGGATATTAGGAAAAACTTTTTCAGTAGTAGAGTGGTGAAGCACTGGAATGGGTTACCTAGGGAGGTGGTGGAATCTCCTTCCTTAGAGGTTTTTAAGGTCAGGCTTGAGAAAGCCCTGGCTGGGATGATTTAGTTGGGGATTGGTCCTGCTTTGAGCAGGGGTTGGACTAGATGACCTCCTGAGGTCCCTTCTAACCCTGATATCCTATGATACTATGTGACCATACACTTCCCAGCCTGAATATCTATATTCTAACAGCCAGTATGAGTAAGCATCAAACAACCTATCCTTCTATTACTAAGAATTTTTAAATATATGATTATTTAAATGATAGTGTCTTTAAGTCTAGCTGTTCTGTTCTGGAAATGAGTATGCTAAGATTTTCACACATTCAAAACTTCTCAATAAAAATATAAATCTCTTCCCCCCATTAATAATAGCAGCCTAAAAATGCAAAATGCCTATAAATAAATGAGACTATTGGCTTGTTTTTAGAGATGGACAGAACATAGACATTTTCTTGGGTATAGCACCTAGCACAATGGGACCCTGATCCATGATAGGACCCTCTAGGTGCTACCACAATACAATAAAAAAGAAATCAAAATAAAATACAATAATCATGAGCATCATCTACCACGGTACTCGTATGGCTCTACATATCACAACTTTGGAGGACTCCATTTATTGTTCTTTTCCAGAACTCCTGGCTTGTGAAAGCTGGACTTCCAGAAATGACAAACTGGTTCTGAATTAATTGATTTGGTATCTTAATGGACCTTATTTAGGGGAAGCGAGATCTTGTTCTAGGGTGAAGTGTGGTGAATAAGAGGACAGGCGACTCAGGAGAGAGAAGAGCCTGCCAAACAGAACTGGCTGAAATATACCAAACCAGTTTCACAAAAAATATCAGCATTTCAAAGTTGTTTTCATTTTGACATCTTCAAAATGAGACCCTGTTTCATTCTTTCAAAAAAAAAATTTCACCATTTTGATTTCAAAATTTTTATTGAAAATGTTATTGAAATGGTTACCAAAATTTTTTGTTTGTCAAAAGCCAGGTTTGGGGGGTAAATAAATATTTTCAATAACAATTATAAGAATGTTTTCAATAACATTTTTTAAAGCAAACTTTTTTAAAAGTATGACTTTTTGAAAAAAATTGAAATTTCAAGAGTCAACAACTGTCTGCTTGTTGATTTAAGAAATCTTTTCATTTGAAAAATTTCAACAAGTTTTACTGCCAAAAAAGTTTTCTTTAGGACTTCAGTGCTCAACTTGAACATTGTTATTTGCAGTTTAATAATAATTCTGTATGATGATTCTCACAGCTCCTTTCCGGGCAGTTCCATCTTGCTTTTCTAAAACGACTTAATAGCAGATGCTGTAGTGAACTCTCATTTTACCACGGTTTCATTATATTTACAAAATATACTACAGAACACTTACTAATAGATTATGAAGTACAGTGAAACCCTGCTATAATGCAATGTTTGGGGTCCAAAAACTTCGATCGCGCTAAATGCGGGGTCGCGGTATAGCGGGGTTTGTCAGTGGTCCCCAACGCGGTGCATTGATGTGCGCCACCTAGTGCCACTAGTGCCTAGTGCCCAGCAGGGGAGAGGAGCCGCAGCTCGCCGCCTGCCGGGGACAGAGAACTCCGGGGGTGCGGACGCCGGTTCTCTCTGTCCCTGGCAGGCGGGGAGCTACGGGTCCTCTTGAAGCCGGAGAGAAGCCGCAGCCCCGCACCTGCTGGGATAGAGAGCACCAGTGCCCACAGCCCCGGAGTTCTCTGTTCCCAGCAGGCGGGGAGCCGCGGCTCCTCTTGAAGCCGGAGAGAAGCCGCGGCCCCGTGCCGGCCGGGACAGAGAGCATCAGAGCCTGCAGCCCTGGAGTTCTCTGTTCCCAGCAGGCAGGGAGCCGCAGCTTCTCTTGAAGTGGGAGAGAAGTTGCGGCCCCACACCTGCGGGGGACAGAGAGCACTGGCGCCCACAGCCTTGGAGTTCTCTGTCCCCGGCAGGTGCGGGGCTGCAGCTTCTCTCCCCTGCCATGGTGTTGGGGACCATTGGTACAGTACTGTCCTGTATTATAACTTAAAGGGGAGCCAACCTGTGATCGTGTTATATGCGATTTCGCGTTATGGCGTGGCGTGTTATTGCAAGGTTTGACTGTAGTATCATAAACTAAAATCAAATGACACTTTTCAAAATAAACGATAACATCTGTTATGCAGTATCCTGGATTTTTCTTTAGCATATTTGTTTGATGTGCCCAAATATATCTTGAATGTTATTATTATTGTAGTTTATTATTTCTATAGCATCATATGCACTTGACAATATAGCATTAATAATAATAATTGGCATGATTTTTCCTTGAAATCTCACAGCCTAACGAGGCCCCAACCCCAACCCAAAGCCCATTGGACTCTATGGAAAAGCTGCCGTTGACTTGAGTGTCCTTGACTTGTTTTGGAACAATAATCAGATGAAAACTATGGAATACATGTGACTCAGGACTTCCCCTCTCACATAAATTTACAATTTGTCGGTATATGCATGTATAAGCCCTGCCTATCGGCCTCTCTCATTTATAAAGACAAAGGTGGGTGAGGTAATATCTTTTACTGGGCCAACTTCTGTTGGTGAAAGAGACAAGCTTTTGAGCTTACACGGAGCTCTGCTTCAGGACTCCTCCAGACTGGAATAAAAGCTCTGTGTAAGGTCAAAAGTTTTTCTTTTTAACCAACAGAAGTCGGTCCAATAAAAGATATTACCTCACCTGCCTTGTCTCCCTGATATCCTGGGACCAACACAGCTACAACAAGACTGTCTCTCATGTATGGTTTAGTTCATCAGTTTTCAAGCTATAGCCTGCAAAACACTTTCTGGTGGTCTGCAGAGAGATGGCTCTTGAAAATGCTGTCTCTTCTTGTTTCCATCTGCTAAATTACATTGAAGACTGCTAAAAATACATTAAATACTTTCCTGATATTGCTTTCCCATGTAAACAAGTGCCTTATTTGCCACAAGACTTTTGAGAGTATAAGTGGGAGTCCAAGAAATTGTGAAGGGAAGGATCATCTAGTAGATAGGACACTACACTGGAGCACAGTAGAGACCTCAGTTCAATTTCTGTTTCTGCCACAGGCTTCCTATGTAACCTAGTGTAAATCAGTTTTGGTGTATAAAGCCCACATACAATGAATACAGCCAGGAAGAGACTGCCATACAAAATCAAAAGATATTCATTAAAGTTAGAAGTAGGGTAGCACAAGCAGTAGGACTGCCATGGTAGGAGGGAGTGTGGACCAGGGTTAGAGTTGGGGAACAGATAACAGGAAGTTTGGGGGGGAGGGTCAACTCTAGATCCTGCTACTGATATGCTCTGTGACCTGGGGAAAATCACTTATCCTCTCTGTGATTCAATATTCCCACCTGTAAAATGAGTCTAATAGAATTTATCTCTTTCCCAACACCAATAAAAGTTTGTTAAAGGCTTTATAATCATCTATGAACCGTACTATATAAAGATATTAATGTTATTATATTCTTCACGCAGGTCAAAATAATAGCATTGTTGTCTCACCATGGGCCCAATCCAGCTCTCATTAAAGTGCTTGGAAAGACTCCCATAGATTTCAGTGGGAGCTGGATCAGGCTCACTGTTTCAATCTTCACATCAAATGTTATTGCAATGTGTGAGGAAGTAAAGGTGCTGGTATTTTTTTTCTCCGTGTCCTTTAAAGACAGGGTAAGATATTAGGAAAAATGTTCTAACTTTAAGGGTAGTTAAGTTCTGGACTAAGTTTCCAGGGGAGGCAATGGAATCCCCATCGCTGAAGGTTGCAAAGTCAAGCACTCAAAAGCTAGTAAAAATCAGAATTAGGATTGTCTGGGCAACCTTACTTTTGGCTCCCTTGTGTGTAAGCATAAGCTTCTCTATTGTGCTCATCACTATAATATCAGAATGCTTCACAAACAATACATTTTCACAACCCCTCTATGAAACGGAGCAGAGCATTCCATTTTCAGAAGAGGAATTAAGCAACCAAGAGATTAAGTTCAAAACTATCCACCGGTTTTGGCTATCCGTTTTGTGGTCTAGGTACTGATTGTTCAGGGAACGTAGCATTAGATAACACTTAATATAATGCTAAGCTCCCACTGACTTCAGTTGCAGCTGTGAGTGTTCAGCACTTCTGCAAATCAGGCGTCATTGTTTCAAGTCAGGCACTCAGAAAATGAGGAACACACAGTTAGTGACCACCTGTGAAACACTTGTTTTAAGGGACTTGTCCAGCATCACATAGAAACTCTATGGCAGAGATAGGGATAGAATCTGTAGTTCCCTATGTCAGTATTCAACTGTCTTAACCATGAACCAGTCCTTTCACTTTTTGCCATTCCCTGCCTCATTCACTAGGTACCTTCCAACTTCTGCAACAATAAGGCATGGCTCTTACAGCAAACAGTCTCCTTCACTACAAAATCCTGATTCATTCCCAGAACAGGTCTATCCTGGGCACTGAATGAGGCAGCGGTCTTATTGAAAAAATCGCATGCAAACGTGATTAAAGACTGTATCATGATGCATATGCACAGGGGGAGGGGAAGTGAATTAAAGTTGCACAGGCAACCTTAATTCTGGCATTTCCTGACTTTTGAGTGTTTGACTTTGCAACCTTAATAATTTCCAAAGTAGGGGTTTTGTGTGTGTGGTTAATTTCCTATGTTATTAAAAAAAATACCTGAAAAAACAGAAATTCTGTCATATGGCATATTGACACCCATGAGTCATCAGCAGGGTGGGTCCACTACACAGACCTCTGCCACTTAAGCTAACAGAGAAACTGATGGCAGTAGTAGGTTGTCATCTTCTATGTGGATCAGCACTAGAGGGGACACTTTGCCAGTGGGTTTCACAGATATTTGCTGACAGCTGAGGAATGGTGTGACTCAGGAATCTTGGGTACCATTCCAAGCACTGGAAGAGAGTGTGCTCTAGTGAGCCCAGACTCTTCTGCTCTTTCTCCCCAAGTAAGACTCCTTCTGCCCCATCCCCTCCATACTGTCACAGCCCTGTCTCTTCCCCACTCCTAGCTCCTCGTCCCAGTCCCATTTTCCTCACCTACCCAGTCCCAGTCTCCACTCCTTAAACTTCTCATCCCAGTTCCAATTTCATTCCACAGCTATTCCAAATTCCCCTCTTCCTCCAGCTTCTCATCTGATCTGTCTGCCCCCTCTGTCCTGGCCTCCGGTTCCTCCCAAGCCTCATCCTCTGTCTACATTCCCACTAGCTCCCAGCCCCAATCTCCCTCCCTGCGCTCCTTGTCTAATCTTCCTCCCTGGGCTGTCTCCTGGCCCAGACAGTGTCAGTTTTACCCTCACTTACATTTTCAGTCCCAGTTTCCCTCTCTTCCCCTCCTCTTGCAAGCCTTCAGTTCCCCCTCCCCAACACCGCAGATCCTTCTCCCAATCTACCACCCCCACAGGTCTGGCTGTTGCATTCAAATCAGGCATGTTCCTCTTTCGCACTGCCTGAGGCCCTCAGAGGCATCACTGAGGGCACATCAGACACAAAGCTCCCTGTTATCAGATCAAATGCTCAGACCTGGACTTGGCAGAGCCCACAGAAACCCAGAGGTACAATGCCAGAGCTCTGGGCTGCAGCATGCTTATTGAGGACAGAATCTTCAGGGAATTTAGCTGCTACAATCTAAGAAGTCTCTACTGAGCATGTGCAAATTACAAGTTTTTAAAGACCTACAATTTGGCCGAATTCAGGCAGATTTTTATGAGGATGGTAAAAGGCACATCTCTGATACAAAGACCACAACCCTGTGAAATTCTGAATCCCTGTTCCAAAGCATGCAGATGCTAAATCTTTTCAAAGAAAAAAAAGTCTCAATATGGATAAAATCGTGTATTTTCCCCTAACTTCGTTCTCAGAAACACTGTTCTCAGATACACCTGAAATATACTGACTCAAAATTTTGAAAGAAAATTTCAGTCTTAGCATGGAAAATTTCAGCCTAAATGGTTAATATCTGGCAAAGTTATAAGCAAATGAAAACAACGTAATGTAATGGAAAATGTCAGGTAACATTAATAATAGGCAGTGCTATCAGACTCGCTAATAAGATACACCAACATATGTAGTAGGAGACAGTCCCTGCTACCAAGTGCTTTCAGACAGACAAGACATATGATGGTGGTGGTGGTGGTGGTGGTGGTGATATTCTATCATCCTCATTTTACAGGTAGGGACTTGAGGGGCACAGAAAAACTGAAAGTGTGTCTACATGGCTCATACTCCAGCCCAAGCCCCTGTTTTGTCCGCACAGAAATTAGTCTGACTCAGGCCAATAACCCCTTTAGACTTGGGCTTGTGGACTTGCCCAAGGTCATATTCAGAGCCAAGAATTTAATCCAGATCTCCTGATCACCACAGAACCAACCGTCTTCACTCACTCTTTCCTCTCCAGATGAGAGGTGCTTCCCAATAAGTTAGAGGGGTTTCTATAGGGGCTCCTAGAGCTCCCAGAAGCAGCTTCTGATCGCTGACTTAAGGATGACACGACAGCAGCAGCCTGATCTTTAGCACATATATAAGGCTACATGCAAAGTTCTAATAGTGTGTGGTTCTTCTTGGAGCTGAAAGAGACAATGTGTGATGCGGAGTAAGAGGAGAGATGAGAGAGCTTAGTCTTCCCGCACTCATTCTGAGCCCTAGAACCTTGCTTGGTTCTTAGCCTGTGGTATCCAAAGCATCTATCTTGCCCCGGGAACTGAGAAACATTGACTGTGGTGACCCCCTCCCAGAAGTCCCTTGCAAGTCAAGTGATTCTACACTTTACAGGGAATTTGAATTACACAGGCAGGAAGTTTAATTACACACAATGATGGGTCTTTATGCAAATTTCACCAGCCAAAGCTGCAGTCACTGGTTTCAAGTTAACACTTCCACTCTCCGGACAGTTACAGCTCACAGCTCTTCCTACGTTCCATCCTACTCTTAAAGAAAGCAGTATGCAACGACGCCTCCTCAGCTGCTGCGGTTTGGGGGTTGGAGTGTCTCAGTTATCTGTCCATTGCAGCACCTCATCTGACAGGAAGTTTCCCCAGAGTTTTCCACCACAGGAAATTTCCTGTGGGGAAGCACTTATCAAGCAAACAAAGAGTCTTGGTACAGCAAAAACTGCAAGAAAAAAGCTGAAGCAGCATGGGCAGACTTTGGGAGTAGGTACACACAACACTTTGGTCCACAAGAGCAAGAACTGCATCAGAAGAACCTCTGGGTTTGAGAGTTGGGGGTGCTGGATGGCTCAGAAAGCTGGTAACTGAATTCAGAGCCTTTACCTCTAGGTCAGTGCCTTGAATCCAGTCCAGAATGATAATGGTCAAGTATTATTAGACTGATGCTTACTGAGTTAATAGCTTCTTTCCAGTTTCTAATACATCAATAGATGCAGCACCAAAAATCCATATTTGCCCTTAGGGGCAGTTTCCCCAGAGAGGCCAATGACTAGATGAGAATGAAGAATGTACTATCACGGGGCAGGCAAACTTTTTGGCCTGAAGGCCACATTGGGTTTCAGAAATTGTATGGGGGGCCGGTTAGAGGAGGATGTGCCTCCCCAAAGCACCAGGCATGGCCTGGGCCCGTCTCCTATCCGACCCGCCCTGCTATCTCCCTGATGCCCCCGCCCCGGATTCCTGCCCTATCCAACCCCCCCGTTCTCTGTCTCCTGACAGCCCCCAGAAGCCCTGCCCCTGATTGCCCCCCGCTGCCCCATCCAATCCCTCCTCTCCTTCCTGACTGCCCCGCCCGGGACGCCTGCCCCCATTCAACCTGTTCCACGCCCTCTGACTGCCCCGACCCCTATACACACCCCTGCCCCCTGACCACCACCCTGAACTCCCCTGCCCTCTATTCAACAAACCTCCCCCAACTCCCTACCGCCTTAGAGTGCTGCCTGGAGCACTAGTGGCTAGCGGTGCTACAGCTGCTCTGCCTGGCTGGAGCCAGCCATTGCCACCGTGCAGCACAGAGCACCGGGTCAGGCCGGGCTCTGCAGCTGCACTGCCCCAGGAGCTCACAGCCCCACCACCCAGAGCATTGTGCCAGCAGCTCAGTGAGCTGAGGCTGCGGGGGAGGGAGAAGAGCAGGGGAGGGGCTGGGGGCGAGCCTCCCAGGCCAGGAGCTCAGGGGCTGGGCAGAAGGGTCCCGCGGGCTGTAGTTTGCCCACCTCTGTACTATCATCTTTCCGCTAGATATGGGGCCAGGGATGAGACACATTGGCATGGTGCTGTGTGGGAAGGCCCTGCATTGTTGTGTCTACGTTATAATTGTTCCATGGATAAAAATGATGGGATTTGATCACCTTAGGCTCCTTTGAAAATCTCATCCCAAGTGTATTATGGGATACATTCTCAAAGTCATCCATGACAAGTAGGCACCTAACTCCCATGGACTTTCAATGGGAGTTAGACACGCAGCTGCTGTTGGTGTCTTTGAAAATCTCCTCCTATGTGTCTACACGCTTTTGTTTACGTAATTTAGGATGTGATCCTGCCTTGCACATACTGTTAAGAAAAATAAATAAACCCTTCTTGGGTTTTCTCTTCTTATAAATGACCATACTTTTGTCATCTCTCCTTTCTCCTCACTCTCTTCTCTGCTTGATTCTTCTCTGATGTTCCTTCCATCTACCTCCCTTCAGTCTCATCAGCCTGTCACCCCAGCACTTTCTCTTCTACACTTTATCTCAGTTTCTTATTCCTCCTCAGCTTTTTGTCATTCCTCAACTCTCCCAAACCAGTCTCCCTGTACCCTGCAGTCCAGTCTAGGACACTCATCAGCCAACATTAGAAACACAGAACTACCTACAGACTTTCCACTTGTAGCACTGGCCATGTCTACACTAGCATTTTTGTAGGTATAACTTATGCCGCTCAGGGCTGTGAACCCCCTCCCTCTGAGTGACATAAGTTACACTGACAGAAGCCTCAGTGTGGACAGCACTATGTCAGGGAGGGATGCTTTCCTACCGACATAGCTACTGCTGCTCGTTGGGGGAGATTTAATTATGTTGATGGCATAGAGGAGCTGCTCGGGAGATCTTACAGCGGCACAGCTGAATTGATGCAGCTGTGCCGCTGTAAGCTCTCTAGTGTAGACATGAGTCTCTAAGACTGGGTGAACTTGAGTGTACATGTGGGATGTGGCTAACTCAAGATCACTTGTGAAGCTGGCCAGAAGATTCACTGGGAAGCCACATGCACAAAGAAGATATGGTATCAACATGTGACAGGCCTGATGGAAGGCAGGTGCTCTCACCCAACCTGCTGTTAATTATACTAGCACATGTAGCCAATAGCTCTGGCAGGGGACCAGTCTCAGTTGATTTAAAAAACAAGCAGGAAAAAACATGTTTTGTAAAACTGACTGATCTGCTGGGAGAGGACCAGCAGATAGGCATAAACCTGGCTTTTAGGGACATGTGATAATCTTACTAAGTATCCCCGCTTCAGCTTCAAGGAGCAGCACTAAACTGCAAAGGGAGTTCTATGCAGCATTCTCACCCAGAGCCACAGTAATTGGGAACCAGATCTTTCAGAATCAGAAGTAAACCTGAAAAGTAGGGGTTTGGCGTGGAGTTTCAGGGGAGAGTAAGGGAAGCCCTCAGTTACTTTACATGGCTGTCATAAACAGATGGTTAAGGGTTGACCAAAGGACCAACGGGGGGGACAAGACACTTTCAAATCTTGGTGGAGGGAAGTCTTTGTTTGTGTTGTTCTTTTTGTTTGTTGTTCGCTCTCGGGACTGAGAGGGACAAGACGTACACCCAGACTTCCCAATCTTTCTGCATCAGTCTTTCATGTTTCAAAATTGTAAGTATAGCCAGGCAAGGCGGATTAGTCTTATGTTTGTTTTCTTAACTTGTAAACGTGTCTTTTTGCTGGAAGGATTTTTACCTCTGTTTGCTGTAAGTTTGAATCTCAAGCTGAGGCGGGGGGAGTCCCTCTAGTCTATATGAATCTGAGTACCCTGTAAAGCATTTTCCATCCTGATTTTACAGAGATAAATTTTACCTTTTCTTTCTTTAATTAAAAGCTTTCTTTTTAAGAACGTGATTGATTTTTCCTTGTTTTAAAATCCAAGGGATTGAGTCCACTCACCAGGGATTGGTGGGGGGGGGAAGGAGGGGGAGATGATTAATTCCTCCTTGTTTTAAGATCCAAGGAGTTTGGATTGGTGTGAAGCTTCCAAAGGCAACCCAGGGAGGGGAAAGTCTGGGGGGAAAAGGAGGAGATGTTTTAAGACCCAAGGGGTTTGGGTCTTGGGTTTCCCAGGGAAGGTTTTGGGGGAATAGGAAGTGTGCCAGATACGGACTTCTGGCTGGTGGCAGCGTTACCAGATCTAAGCTAGGAATTAAGCTTAGAAGGGTCCATGCAGGTCCCCCACATTTTTACTCTAAAGTTCAAAGTGGGGGAAAAAACCTTGACAATGGCAGAGAAAGCAAGGCTTTTATTTCCAGCTGTAACAATGGACCATTTTTGTTTGCTCAATTCCTGTGCATGAGCGTATTCATCTGCAAACCCACAACTTTGATTTAATGTTTGCTCATGCAGTAGACTTTTTTTTTTTTGCAGTTCAGACTCCTCTCTCTCAAGTTATATGACTGCAAAAGGCTGATGCTGACTATTTTCCATCCTTTTCTGGTGAATTACAGCTGTGGTAAAGGGACTTCTGCCAACAGTCCCATAATGCACTCCTTCACAGGAAGCTCCCAAGATCTCTTCCTGCACAGGAAATTTCCTGTGGTCCAACAGACATTCCTCTTGGCTTTTATCACTCACATACATTTGTTTTGGCAAATATCTGTTCTTAAGTAAGAACAACAAGAAACAGACAGAGCAAAAGCAAACACAGCCTCAGAAAAAGCAGTTATGGTCGGGGCAACAAGCATGACTAAAGTAGCCTCTGTCTCGAAGGAAAATAAATACTAGTGCAGCTGAATTTGAGGTCTATTATCTTAAACATTATTCAGACATAAAAAATGTATGATATATACAGAACATACTTTTTCCAGGATCTCACTCAATATATTTCTTATATCTCTTCTCTGAATTCTTATACCTCTTTGCAAAGCCCATGAAATTATTTTTGGGCCTGATCCTGATCTCATACCAGTTTAAACTTGATTAGTAACTTAAATAGAATTACATCTGATTTATACTGGTATGAGAGCAGCATGGTGCCCTATAAGCAAATTTGATTCAAGAAGAAATGTTTCAATGAGTTTTTGCTATATTAACACCAGCCACACACTACTATCATCAAAATGCTACAATAATAAACCCATGTTCATGAACACAATTAAGCTAACAAAATTTCAGTTGGGGAATAGATTGCTGCTTCAAGCTTCCTGGGGGTTAAAGATATGAACAATCAATTAGACATTCAGTTCAATTTTCAAAGATATTTAAGAGCCTAAAGACACCATAGAAGCCAGTGGGATTTTCAACAGTGCTAATGCAGATAAGGCATTTAACCTGCATAGAAACCTTTGAAAATTCCACTAGGTATCTATCTGCATCTTTAGGCACCTCCATACCTCTCTGAATCATGCCCGTTGTCCTTGAAAGCTGTTATCAGAAGTACCTTTTTCTTAAAAAAAAACAAAAACAAAAACAAAAAAACAACCCACAGAGTTTTTCGTAAATGGCAATTGGACAGTTAGAGCTCACTGGCTGCATCTTAGAAAGAGTGTCTTTTGAAAGAATTGAACTGAATTAGGAGAACAAAAGGAGCAGATAATATTCCATAAACCAGGCTTTGAAATATTTCAGCGAATGCATGGAATTCCATGACTGTTATACGAAATTCAGTTCCAAAACTAAAATCCAGTTCAGTCCCCAGCACTTGCCACCATCTAGATTCTTTAACTGCTTTTATTCACACAGCAGAACAAGGAAAGCCATCAAATAACATGGGGTGCAGAGAGGTTCCTTATTATAAACTTTTCTCAAGGTCTAGCCTGTGGCATGCACATGTCTGAGAGACTAAGAACTAACAATAGGTGTCCGTGTACCACCAACAAAAGTGTTACACCCTAATATCAAACTTTATATCAGGTCAGTCATGATCAAAAGAGTTCAGCCAGGCAAGTTTTACAGCTAGAGGATTTTCTTTAGCCTGTAAAGTAAATGGATCACTTAGAACAAAGAATAACACATTTTTATCTTTTTGCTATGTAATTTTCTCCATAGAATTTTCTCCAGGCCAGATATTTGCAAATCACTGAGGCCATAAAGGTATTTGCTGTATGTTGCAAGAGTTAACTTAGCTACAAGGAGTAAAACTCAGCCCTGGTGTAACTCAACTTAAGTCAATAGAGTTGCCCCAGACATTCATATGGCCCAAGCGGTTTTGTTGCATTTCGGTGTTTACTTATTGTTCTGGACCTCTAATAATGTAATTGAAAGCCTTATTAGGCTCTTTATTAAGGCTTTGAATATGCCGTTGGTAGGTTGCTCCATTTCCTGGAATATTTTGATCTCTGGACCAGACCACTTGGTATGTCAAAAGCACCAGTACTACGCCTCATCCAGTAAAGTCATTGCCCTCATTCACTCTGAACAATCTGCCTTGGGTACTGCATGATCTATACAGGATTTGGAGCTGGGTACACAGATCATTTGTACATATGGAAGTACCTGAGGTGAGTTTCCATGCTTTGTTCCAAAATTCTCAGGGCTGTTTAGATTTCCAATAGGATTTTGTTTTCCCCATTGCGTCTCTCTAAAAATGTGCCTGGCTTCTCACTATTTCCACTCTTCTAACTTTCAGACACTATTTCCTCACTGGCAGCTCTCTATCTTCCTCTCCCATTCTCAGACAGTGAGGCATATATATTCACCCAACTTAAGTACATACTCAAACAGATCCAGCCACAAATAAATACCAAGAGAAAGAGGGAGAGAGAGAGAGAGAGACCATACATGTAGTGGCAATTTTTGAAGTGGACATGCCATTATATTATATATGGTATGTACGATATATGGTGGGTGATGACCTACGATTGATCACAATCTATCTTTTGGGAACTACTGTGGGCAGTAATAACTTTCGGATGCTGGTCACAAATAATTGACAGTACCAATGCACAAATGCAGACCAAGGTACCATCGACACATTGAAAAAAACCCTCACCAGCAAGTTTCAGAACCTGGGTCAACTGGATTGGGCCCGTGCTGCAGGGGTAAAAATAGCATTGTAGATGTTCCCAGTTAGGCTGAAGCCTGGGCTCTGAGACCCTCCCACTTCACTGGGTTTCAGGGCCCAGGCTCCAGCCTGAGCGTCTACACAGCTATATTTAGCCCCACAAGCCCAAGTCAGTTAGCCTGGGCTCTGAGACTCACTGTTGTGATTTTTGTGGGGTTTTTTTGCTGCATAGACGTATCCCAAATGACCTAAAAGAACTCAATAACCAAATAGTCCAGCTGTGAACTGAGAATAAAGCCCTTCGCTGTGTCAAACATTGCTAACTGCCTCTCAGGCATTCTGTGACATTCATCACTATATAACCCTCTCAAGTATTTACCAGTAGCAGAGAAACCAATCAAAAGACAACCAATACATAAGGAGCTTATTGGTAGGGAGATAGGGTCCTGTGCATAGTTGGAGAGCACACATGGCAGCCAGCAGTCCTCAGAGTTGAAAGGGACAAGCACTGGCAGTAAAAGATTTTCATTATAAGCAGCCTCCAAAATCCAGAGCTGGAACGAAAGCTGAGATGTGTTTAATAGGTGCTGTGGATCTGACCAGGAATTGTATGGTGGGAGCAACCACAGAGTCAGTTGCAGTAATCCAGGAGAGTAGGGACAACTCCCATCATTGCATTCCCTCCTGCTAGGGTGACCAGATATTTTTAAAGGGACAGTCCATTTTTGGGGGACTTTTTCTTATGTAGGCGCCTATTACACCCCACCCTCATCCCGTTTTTTCCCAGTTGCTATCTGGTCACCCTACCTCCTGCAGAAAACCAACAGCAACCGACTAGCAGTTCAGGAGTGATACGAGGGTTCCCCTCGCAGCCTCTCCCCAAAGCATTCTGCCAGAAGGCATGGAAAAGGGGTGGAATGTGGGATTGTCCTGCCTCCGCCCCCAGACACAGAATGGGCAGGGTTCTGTCCTCCCAATTCACATCCCCCGAGTTTTGAAGGGATCCACAAAAGGCCACGGTCATCTTCACAGAGGCCTGGTGTCTCTGTATTAACTCTGGAGCCCCCTGCTCTATGGCAGTCCTCAGCCCTAATACCAGCATGAAGGGAGGATTCTACAGTGCAGAGGGACTGTGCTGAGGAGTTAATACAGTCTCAGGGGAGAATGATGAACGTCCTCCTGGCCTTCTCCTTCCCATTCTTGGCACAGCCCTCCCTATGCACCAGCTGTAGAGCAGAGTAAGGACTGTGCCACCAAGAGCCCATCCTAAGGAACCTATGAGGAGATGAGTTCCCCTATGTAATTTAAACCTTATTTCTCACCCCAAACAGTATGGGCAGCTGCCTAAAAGTTAACATATACTCACTTTCCAAACATAGAGAATGGACAAACCCTCCACTAAACCCTGCCCCACGACACACCAATAATACAACCTCCCACACCGTACACATGCATGAGTCATCAGCTGGAGCTAAAGGAGTTACTCATTTGGCTTCGGTAGCAAAGACCCATGCCTTTGGTGGGAATTATTACAAAATGGTGACCTATATGGGCATCGGCACTCCCACCTGTGGGCTTCAGATTCTTACGAAGAGGTTCTCCTGACGAGGGGAGTATGCTAGCTAAGTGAGCTGGGTCCTCCTCTAGTGGCTGGGCCACAAAGAGGTAAGTGCCTAATATCATTAGCAGCTAATTGAGTTCTCCTTTAGCTCAAGAGGTAGAGGTCTGTGTCATCAGAGCTGAAGGACCCAGCTCACAATCCCTGCCAATAGCGACAGCCCATAGTGGAGGATGGTTAAATGGGCATGCACAGAACCTACCTACACAAATCACAAATCCCCATTTATATATGCACCACACAAGTGTATGCATACACATTTGCTCAGTATACTGTAAGTAAGGACATCATCTGAATAAAGCATCCTAGCATTTTTTCTACACTATACAAATAAGAATACACACTGCCCAGATACATGGTATGGCAGATTGGTGATGTGAAGTTTATTTCTACTTGACGGCTGTTGATCCCTGAACACGCTTCTAAAAAAGTGAAATTGTCTCATTTTCCTGAGTTGCCCACTTTATTATTCTTTTTATGAGATTTTATACAGTATTAGTATTCCTTCACATTTGGTTCCCCTTTTTGTGTGTCCAAGAACAGAAAGAATTAAAACCCAAGGTCCATAGAGATGAAAAAGAGAACACAGACTAGTTTACCTGTATGCAGGAGTCTGTTATCTAGACTGGAGATCAAGATCAAGTTTTGAGAAACTCTAATACGCACAGGTCCCCTTACCCCACGCAGCCTTCCAAAATTGGAAACTAGGCTTGGCAGCCTCTGTAAAAGGAAATACATTTGATGGCATGCTGAGTGCCTGCCCTCTCGCTTTTTCTCCCCATGATTCCTCTACCTGTGAGGAAGAGGCTTTATGTTCATCACTCATTGAGAGAAGAGAGATCACTTTGAAATATAGTCTATCTGCTAATTTCTTGGGATGTGTGTTGGAATAGGGTTCTGTCCTACAAGATTGTAGCGGGTGTCCTCACCACTTGTTATAAAGACTCTTGGGTTTTCCTGGGTCCAGCACTGTCAGTGACTTGCCGTGTGAGCTTAGGTAAGTCACTTAACCACTCCAGGCCTCAGTTTCCCCCTCTACAAAATGGGTAGCAGTAATACTGGCACTACCTACTTAACAGTTGTTGGGAGGTAGGGTTGTTTGGGTTTTCTTTTTTTTTATAAAATACTGATGTGTGTACAGAGTTTTGGGCTCTTTACAGGAAAGTCACCATAGCAATACAATGCTCTTACTAGTGCCCTACCAAATTCACAGTCCATTTTGGTCAATTTCACAGTCATAGGATTTTAAAAATTGTAAATTTCATGATTGCGGATATTTTAAATCTGAAATTTCATGCTGTTGTAACTGTGGGGGTCCTGACCCAACTGCAAAGGCAGCAACACAAAGGTAAGAGTGACATGGTATGGTATTGCCAACCTTTCTTATGCGCTGCTTCTGGCAGGGCGCTGCCTTCAGAGCTGGGCACCTGGCTAACAGCCACCACTTTCCAGCAGCTCAGCTCTGAAGGCAGAGCAGAATTAAGGGTGGCAATACTGTGACCCCCCCTCGCAGGCCCTCTTTTGGGTCGGGACCCCCAGTTTGAGAAACTCTGGACTCTCCCCTATGAAATCTGTATAATATAGGGTAAAAGTACACAAAAGACCAGATTTCAAGGGGGGAGACCAGATCTCATGGTCTGTGATGTGTTTTTCCTGGCTGTGAATTTGGTAGGGCCCTAGCTATTACGATCAGTCAGTCCAAAGACTGAGTTAGCAAATGATCACAACTGCTATTTTGTCAGCAACTCAGAGCAGTAGCAATGCGTTAATATCATTGGTGTGCCAGGTACAGACAATTAACATGTTGTAAGGTCCTTAATCCTGTGAAAATAACATCAGACAAACTGCCTTAGGTACACCAACAATTTATTCATTGGAGACGGTTATTCTCGTAAAGGTTACTCGTTGAAGAGACTTTTGCTCTGCTGGAGAGAATTATATGATAGATGATGGTTGGACTCACTGTAAAAGTTTTCTTAAAATCATTTTACCAACAATTAAAGTCTTCATGGAGGGGAGGATGGGGGGAAGCGGAACACTGAGTGTGTGTGTAACAATTTCATTGGTTATGCAGAGAGCTGGGTTCTTCTCAGCTTTCTGTCTTCTTCCCCAGCCCTATCCCTGCAGCATAGTTTTCTCCATCATTTCTCTTTACATTTTCATATTGGTAAAAAAATTAGAGCTGCGGGAAGGCATAGAATGACAGACCTGGAGAACGCAATGATTGGCCTATGCCTCGAAAAGGCACAGCATGGGCAGCAGCAGAACCACTTTACCCCGCCCTGTCCTGGCAATGTGCTTCACCCCCAACCTGGAGGAGCCACTTCTAGGGATAAGAAGCTATTTCATTCTCCATGGCCATTCCATCTTTCTGGCTGGGATGTCAATTAATGATAATGGTGGGCTTTGCAATGTGGACATCTATTCACAAAATACGGGACTGAGACAGTCAGTTCACTTAAGAGAAACCACTGAAACATCATCCGATATTAACTACTTATGGTTACTGCTAGCATGAGCTGGACTCCAAACAAATTCCATAAACAAACCCTTGAGCCAACCTGTCCCAACAAGGTTCATGCACATGAGTGGGATGAAAAATGACATTTACATGAAGTTTGTATTCTATCTGCTAGACCATTTATGTGGGGTTTGGGGAAACTGCTAGGGTGAGGTACTCAGAGAAAAGAGCCTGCACTAATGGAAGAACAAAAACAGAAAAGGAGGGAACTGATTCACAGGACTAAGTTATAAGGATTCCAGTCTCTAAAACTGATTTAAATCTCATGAAAAAATGTGATGAGTCAGATGAAACTGTCAAAAGGGCACTTCAGCTTGTGCAACTGTGGCTCATTCAGCCAAAGTTCATTACTGTCATAGACAATGGCTGCATTAGAAAATTACCATTGAAGGACATGGATCAACTCTTTGAAACAATTCCTCCAATGCAATGGGTATTTTTCCATCTATTTTCCTTATTTATTGTGTAAAGAAATTCCACACTTACAGTACACCTGGGATGTGACGAAGAACAGGATCTTCTAAAACCCCTTTACTGCACCAACACTAGCAACGTCTGGACTCAATGGAATAGTTAATCAGGAGTAGCTGTTCTAGAATAACTCCCCTGAAGCTCTTCGGAACACTGAACCATGAAAGACATTAGCTGTCTTCCACTTATTGTGATAAGCTGTCATTGTATGTAACATGGACACTCATGTACTAAGAACTGCACTGAGTCCTCCAAATTTCTCCTCCTTAGACCACCAAACAGCCATCAAGTGGGAACAACTTTCAGTCACCACTAGCCCAGGCTTGGTTTAAACTAGCAACCGAGAGGTGAAAAAATCTCCAATAGTTTTCAAGAGAAGCAGCCTGCATTTAATAGCCACACCTTGACACAGGGGAAAGCAATTAATAGAAGCCTCCCAGGTTTTGAAACTGGTCTCAATTTAAAGCCACGAGAGAAAATAATTAAATATAGTAGATGCCAGGACTTGTAAAAGAAAACAGATGGTATATATGCATACTGTACAAATAGTGGACTAAAATATATGGACCTAATCCTCCATTCCCTTATGTAAGCGGGGCAATGGTCCTGCTATTGTGGGGAACTTTCCTGGCTTCTGCACTACCCCGGGTGAAGTGGGCTGGCAAAAGGATCTGAGTCCTCGCTCCCACTTCCTTTACCCAGAGGCCTCCCTGCCCTTGAGGACTCCCCTTCCATTCTCTTGTCTGGCAGAGTCCTCGTAACCCCAACAAGGCTGGGCCCAGGATTCCTGGGGGGCTCAACCCCCAACGCTGCTGTGGTCACCCAGGACAGGGGCTAGGATGTCCCCACTCCGGGGTGCTCTCTCTGCACTGGCACCTCCCTGACTCACTGATCACATCATACAATTTAAAGCAAATACAAGTTATTTAATTAACAATTAATTTAAAAAAAGAATAATGAAAAATGGGAAAGGTTAAAGGAAAACACATCACCCCGCTCTGTGGCAGGGACCATCACAAACAGTGTCTCTGGACATCAGGGCACTTCACAGTCTGTTCCTTGTAGGTCCCAGGCCTCCTTCTCAGGCCCTGGCTGTGCTGCAGGGATGCTGCGGGTTGGACACTTGCTCTGGCGGTGGCCACACACTCTCAGGCTCTGGGTGGCAGGACCTTCTTCTCCCAGTGTCACCCCGCTCTGTCAGGGTTATGATCCCCTCCAAGTCTGGCCTGCAGAGCCTCTTGGCTGAGGCGTCTCCCTGTGCTGGGCCCACTGCCCAGGGTCCCCCTTGTCTCTCCCCAGCTGCTCACCGCACCCAGCTCCGGACTGCTCCAGCCCCCAGCTCCACACTGCCTCAGCACGGCTGCTGCTGCTGCTCTGCCTTCAGCTCCCTGGGCTGCTTCTCTGGCCTCTCTGGCTCCAGTTGCTACAGCTCTGCTCCCAGGGCAGGTCTGCTCTGCAGGCTGCTCTGTGACTCTCTCTCAGCTCTCACCTGCTTCCTGGGCTGCTTGTCTGGCCCCTCTGGCTCTGGTTGCTGCAGCTCCCCTCCCAGGCCAGGTCTGCTCTCTCTGGGCTGTGCTCTGGCTTTTTGGACTGCAGCTCTGCTTCTAGCAGCCTAGCTTGGCCCCCTACTCTCTCCTTAGCTCGGCCGCATTCCACCTGACTCAGACAATTCCAGCTCACGCTGAGGATGGGACTCTCCCCCCCCCGCCCCCTCCGGCCTCCTGACTCCTTGATTAGCCTGCCCGCCCTGTCAATCAGGCTGATCTGGAGCATTGACCTCTTCACATTGTTCCTGGGGACTGTCAGTCTCAGGGTCCTGATTTCCCATCGACCCCTCCCTTTTTAGTGCTGGGAGCTAGCAACCAAACACTCCCACTGAATGTTAGTAAGGGGGCAACAGTCCCCTTAGACTTACACTAATTTTATCCTGGTTCATCTCCATTGATTTACTCCCAGTTTACTCCCAATTTATACCAGTGTGAAATCAGACACAGGCATCGTGTTTTATATCAGATATAGACAGTCAATGTTTTTTAGGATGAATTAAACGTTATTGCATTTAATTTTTAAAAAATGCTCTGGAAAATGTGCAATCTGGAATTATTTTCAAGTGTTTGAACTGAAACCTACAGCAAAATCCCACACAGGAAACAGAGTCAGAGCATCTCCCTCTCAAGTTCCCAGCACCCTCTCCTTGTTGTCATTGCCACCACCACTACCCAAAAAAAAAGTCTTAAATTTACAGTAATTGAGTCCAAACATTTCCAAAAAGCAGCCATCACCCTGTCAGTTTAAACAGCTTCTAATGACTATTCAGCAGCAGGGGTGTTGAAAAGAATTAAACACGCAACCATAATGTAGCTACAAGAACATGAAAATGAAAATCAAAACCCTGATTCCAGCAAAAGAGAAAAGCAAAGCGGGAGAAGGGATCTTAATTTTTGTCCACTCATTGTGCTTCACTGAGTTATCAGTACATTCATATGAGCTTTGTTTACCTACATGTCCAGCTGCATGTCTGGTGGTTTCAGCTCCATGAGTTTCACACTAAAGGCTGGCCACTTGTAGAAAACAAGACTTTTGGCTATTGACGCTATTTGACCCATATTCCCTGCTCTCTTTTCCTCCCTTGATAGAATTGAGGTTAATACTTTGGATTTAGTGGTCTACTTTAGTGGAACTTTTCCTCAGAGGATTTTGAAGTATGCTACAACCATTAATATATTTACCCTCACAACAACCTATGGAGCAAGGAAATGCCATTCCCCCTTTTTAGAGATAAGGAAGGTAAGTCACACATACTAGTGGAAGTGGCACAGCCAGTTACCAAACCCAGGAGCCCTGGCCATTGCTCTACAACCTCTGGATCAGTGTTTCTCAACAGTCGGTCTGTGGACCAGTGTGAGTCCCTGAGATCTCCATGACACAGCTTAGGAAAGCAGCAAGCCAGTCCCTGGTATCAAAAAGGTTGAGAATCACTGCTCCAGACCAGGCTAGATTGTTAAACAAGGCACAACAGTGCAAGTCTAGAGAAAACTCCCACAACCTAGAGACTCACATTTAAAACACTCAGAGTCAGATAAAGAAACCATAACTGCTCACTTTGCTAATAATTCTGATCAGTTGATTATCAGCAGATAAAAATTCATGGGTAAATGGACTCATTTGCACTCATTTCCTGAGACTTCAGAAAAACTCTTCCTTCTCCTGCAGAAGTTATAACTGATGTCTGCTGCTCATGTTCCAGCATTGCATGATGCCGAGTACAGGCTACGTCATGCTGATGATCTTTGGAAATAACTCTTCCTCTCCGGGGAATGATACCATCTCTCCCTTTATCACAGACCAGGCCAGGGACAATTTGTGGGTTCCTCGACCTTCTCCAGTTCCACAGAAAACATCTATCAGCTAGTTCTCTAATTCCACACATAACTCTTTTCCCTCTTCAGCTGCCTCTCATTTCCTGGGTCTCACATTCCCCCCGCCACCAAATGCACACAATTTGCATAGTACAGGTGTTTGCAGTATGTGAAGGCAGAAGGTAACACAATAAAACTTGGCTTTTACCGATGTAGGCATGACTCAGACAACTTTCCAGAAACCTTGCCCTAGATGTGGGTGAAGCAGCCTTGCAGACATACACAAAACATTAATTGTCCTGTGTTATTCATGCATAGATAGAGGTTATTTATTTGTCTTAATTACTGGCCTTTTCACAGCATAGGATGTGACTGCTTTGCAATAATTAAAGATACAATATTGAAAGGGCAAATGGAGCCTTCAGCCCACATCAGTGAGCTAAGTGAATGTACGTAGAGGCAAGATACTGCAAGATTGTGGCTCATACCATTATTGGGGAGGAGAAGGGGTTCCAGTTAGTGGATGGGCTGCAAGTTTGCAGGTGAGACTATAGAGTTATCTGGGAAAATGGAGGTCTGGGCCTGTAGCTAAACACAGGATGGGAGATGGTGATCAGGAAAGGATAAGTATCTGAGTTGCAACAGAAATGGAGTATCAGTGAGATGAAGCTGGAATTACTGTTACATACGGAGTCAGCTGTAAGTATAGACAGACCAATTAGAAAGGTATGGAGTCCTTTTATGAGTGCTTCAGACTCATTGTGCAGGGTTAGGACTTACCCCAGCAGCATGAATATCTATCCTTCATTCTACTCCTCTGGTTCTGCGGTAGGCCTTGTGCACTACTCCACAGAACAACCTCAGATGGCTTGAGAATGCACACCCACTACTGCAGGGGGTGCAGACTCTATTCAGGCCCACTTGGATGCACAGTCAGAGAGTGGGGAGGAGAAAGGGTATATTTGTTCCATCCACTCTTACAACTGCACCAAGTACACAGCCCTTCCACACAATGCAGCTAAGGGTTCAGCTCTTGTGATTTGTTTAACAGCTCAGATTCTCTCTCTGGTTTGTGCAATTCAGCCCATGGAAACTTCCTTGTTTGCATAATTGTGTTCTGTTGATATTGTTGGGGTAAAAAAAAATTGCATGATGATGATTCTAAGATTAAAAAATAAGACTGGTTTCTGTAAAAGTAGAGGGTGTGGGGGTGTGTTTTTTAGTTAACTTCCAGTAAGGCACTGAGGTCATTTCAGGTTGAACTAAATGTTATACATAATCCCTTCTCTTAGACATAAAAGTCAGGGTAGCATTTAAAAGTGCCTCGGTCAACCCATTCCCAGATGTTTCTGGACACTGCATTAATGCATGCTAGGAAATGTTGCAGTAGTAGGTAGGTAGCACTTTGAACCACCAAGGATTTCCAATCTAGACATAAAGTTACAGGTTTAATCCAAGATCAGAAATGGTCTAATTTCTTAGTGTTGCCATCCTCAATAGTCAAGGATCATCCTGGTTTTTACGGGAAATCTGGCTGGGTATGTCTACACTGCAAAGAAAAATGTGTGGCAATGAGTCTCAGAGCCTGGGTCAATTGATTAGGGCTCAGGCTGCAGGACTAAATATTGCTGTGTAGATGCTCCTTTTTGAGAAGGAGCCTGGGCTCTGAAACCCAGTTAGGGGGGAGGGTCTCAGAACCCAGGTGCTAGTCAAGCGGGAACATTTACACTGCTATTTTTAGCCCTGTAGTCCAAGGTCAATAGACCTGGGCTCTAAGGCCTGGTCTACACTGGGGGTGGGAGTGGGGGGATTGATCTAAGTTATGCAACTTCAGCTGAAGTCTACATACTTAGATCGACTTACCATGGTTTCTTCACCACGGTGAATCAACTGCTGCTGCTCCCACATCGACTCTGCCTGCACCTCTCGCATTGCTGGAGTACAAGAGTCAACGGGAGAGTGCTTGGGGATCGATTTATCACGTCTAGACTAGACATGATAAATCGATCCCTGCTGGCTGGATCGCTGCCTACCAATTCGGCTGGTAGTGTAGACGTACCCTAAGACTTGGTGCTGCAGGTTTTTCTTTGCAATGTAGATATATCCATTAATACAAATAATCCTGTTCAGAAAGGTTTGAAGATAAAACTAGGTAATATCCACGGTCTGTACCTTTAAGGAACTCCTGCCTCTTGGAATGAGTTTATGGAAAGGAGGTGCCTTTAGCAGGCAATTTTTCATTAGTCAGTGATATGTCAACAGCTGCCTTTTCCCAGGAAATGTGCAATCAGGACACTCCCTCTACCCACACTGGATTTAAACAAGAACTTTTTATTTATTTGTTGGGTATGACTAACTTCCTCAGAAAGGAAATTTCCCTCCGAAACAAAGTATCATTCTGTCCCTTTAACAGGCCAGCTCAGGAATAGGCTGCCAATTTCAGAGTACAGAAAGAGAGACCATCCCCACCCAGTTCCTCTGGAAATATCTGGAGGACCTCAAGAAAAGCAATTAAAACAGACAACTCTAGGTATTGCAGCCTGGGACTATCATCTTGTCAGACCCCCTAACTAAGTAGAGCTTAATCTTTGCTGTACTTAGAAGGAACAAGGAAAACCATGATGATATGGGTGTAGCAGGTGCAATTCCAGTTCTGGATCCCTACTCAGCTTTGGCAATAATCTTCAGCCCTGCCCTGCAGAACCCTCAGCTATTACTGTACTAGACTTCTCCTGGTCCCAAATCATGTAGAAGCTCTGGGAGGACAAATGTTTCATCTAGAGACAGCACTAGGAAGACAGCTACCCAACTCATTTCATTGGTGCCCTAATCTACATTTGTATCCAGGTTGTCACAGAAAAAAAGACTAGGGCATTAATTTACTGTGTCGTCTAAGCTTTAGTCATTGGTAATTATGTGTGGCATGAGTGCCACCTTTATTCAACCTTTCTCTGCGCCTGCATCCTTAATGGAACATTCATTCAAATTCATTCATATTCCCTGGATGTACTTGTTACTTCCAGCAGCATACTTGGGAATAAGCATTTTATATCTATAGCTAGGTTGAGAACTTGAAATCCCATGATGCGGGTTGTGCAAGAAAGGAAACACATGTCCATATTTTTCACGTTCAGGCTCTGGACCTGCTTGCCTAGAGCGGTCACTGGCACCATGTTGAAATGTTGTCATCATTGTGATAGCTCTGGCACCATGCAAACCTGCACTGATTCAGGCACAGTATTATTGCACTCTTGATCCCCAAGAGATCAGCCAAACTCAAAGCTGGGTTCTTCCAGGAGTCACCAGAAAGTTTTTATTTTTTAATTGAATAAACTCCTCTATACAAGCATATAGATATAAAAAGAAAGTCAAACACAGAGAGTATTTACTTCTATGTCTTTCCTGTTCACGTTCCTATGGCAATGTATCTGTGATTGTAAGTTCCCAGCGAGGTGAAACAGGAAGCATTTCAAATGATGAGGGTCATATTCAACTAGATAAAATACCAGTTGCTCTCAGCCCAGTCGGAAGTCAGGGCTGTAGAACAATCCTAATAATGGCTACTTGAGAATGTCCTTCTCCCTCCCCAAAAGACACGCCCTTATCCCTCCACAAACACACATATCTTGGACTGTTTTAATTCTGAATCTGCTCTCAAAAACATGGCTTCTGCACTGCAGGAAAATGTATAACACCAGTATATTGGGGGGTGGGGGGGGGTGAAAGAAGATGCCTGCAAATATTTGATATGTGTTAACACCAAGAAGGCAGAGATTGTTTGGAGTGAGATTGAACTGAGCAAGGGAAAATTAAGGCCTAATCAGGCAAACCTTCCTCCTGGAGTGGGATCTATGTACTGTAGTCTCCCAAGGAGTCATAGAAACTCCATCAAATAGGACAAAGCACTGGAGCATGCACTGGCACAGGATGGGGTCAGATGGCCTAATGGGTCTTTCCCACCACCAAATTCTGTCCTCATTTCAAATGGGGTTGCATCATATGCAGTGTAGGGCAGAATCTGGAGCTAAGGCTTTAAAACCACAAATATGACTGGGAGACGTGGTTGGCTGGTGCATTGTTCCTCGTCCCTCTTGAAATCTCCTGTTTTTCCTACCAGAGCTACTATCTTTTTGATAAGAAGGATTGCCAAAAGCCTTTGCAGAATCCATTGCTGCTACTCCTTAATCAGAGGGGTCAGGAGTGAGCAACTGAAACACTACTGCCATGAGTGGAGTATAAAAGTCCCAGCTCCTGCCAACCCAAGAAGCAAGAGAGACCATGGGGAAACGGGTATCATAGGCTGGGGAAGGCTGTGTCTTCCCAAACAGCCAGGCGTGGCCCTGCCCATGCTCTGCCCCCAGACTCCTCCTGCTTCCCACTCTGACTCGCTTTTCCCAGTTCCCCTGTGCAGTGGCCCCAGCTTGGGCTGGCTCCCTGACCCAGCAGTCCACGCACCGCTCATGAGAGAGACCACTAGGATTCATAACTGGATTTTCTTTGGGGAAGTAGGAACAAAACTAATAGACTATCAGGCCAGACCTGTGGCTGTGATTTTAATGTCCTTTTTCTACCTCATTTCCTTCCAGCACTGCTTTGATTTCATGCCAAGAACTACCAGTCTGTATCCTTAAGGCAACGGGGGGGAGGGGCAGGGGCGGGGAGGCAGCACAAATTAAGACTCTCCTCTTGCATTTTGCTGGAAATTGCTATGGTTAAACTGAACAGTGAGCCTGGAGTGGCACCTGATTAGCAATGTAAACCTTTGTTAGGAAAGGCTTAGTGGAACTGTGCTGTTCTACATACAGCTTAACAATTGTGTTCCCACTCAGCTTTCCTCCGGTGGTGGTGGCTGCTGCTACTTCTGGATATTACCTTGTTTCGAGGTTTGAGTGGATTAAAAGTAATTCTGTTTACTTCTTATTCAAAAATCTTAGAGAGACCAGGTCTGTATTCCTTTTGGGGGGTGGGGGGGTGAGGAGATTAAGGGATTTTAACAAGGGAAAAAAGAGGGGTGATAAATCAGAGAGCTATACCCAATTTTGCCGTGTGGACCACTACACAGAATTGTCATCAATACAGGCAGGAAAAAGGGTATTTGAATGCAAGCCCAAGCTCCAGTGAGGATTTTTCTGTTGTGAACCTTTTGTTTTTCTTTTCTCACCAAGCTAGTGATACTTAAAAGCATGGAATGAATGAGATTTGCACTGTTGCAAATGTCTGTTTTTCCTACTAACCGCCTGTGCTTTTGCCGTAAGGCTGGCATTTCCCACCATGGGCCCTACTCTGCTTTGAGGAACAGTAATATTCTCTCTCTGCTGCGAACCATTTCTGATCATGCCTTACTATCAGATGTGCCTCCATAGTGTTGCTTTATGCATGAGTACTTTCTTCTTCACCCCTCACATTGCTGAGATAAACAAATTTGCACTGTTGCTGAAACATCTCTCTCCACAAACTGATATCAAAGTCCTGACTCTAAACTATCACCTGCCGAACTGCCAATCTCAAGTGCTGGAAAAAACACAAATCAGGCCCCCAACAAATTATAAGATTGGTTTAAAAATCTTGAGGGGTTTTTAAATTATACATTTGGGGTCCTTTTTATTTGCATTTTGATTTCTGAGCCTCTCTGCGTCAGGTTTTTAAGTTTTTTTCTGCAACCATGAGGACTAAAATGAACATGAAGGAACTGGGGCTTTAAGGAAAAATAAAAGCAGCACAAGATCTGCAACAGAACTGTGAGAGTTGGCAATGTTGCACCAGTGATTTGGATGTTAGAAACTCCAACAGAATCTCATAGCAATGGAAAAGGGTGAGGAGTCTTCCACAAAGTAAAAGCACTAAATACCGTGCTTGACAACCTGGCCAAATAAGGTATGCACACTTTGTGGGGCTGCCACAGAATATTAGAGTAACTCTAATTATCAATCAAAGGTGAAGGCTGGAAAGAAAGACGGGAAGGCTGGCCAAAGGATATAACATTACCGAGTACTTTTGTAGAGCTTGTCATCTGTAGCCTGCAAAGCACTTTACAAAAATAGGTACTATTATCATCCCCATTCTACAGATGGGAAACTGAGGCACAGAAAGGTGAAGCAAAATGCCTCTAAATATTTCCCCCCAACTGGAAGGCATGTCTCCAGTCACTCTGTGTGGGCGTATGTACGTGTGCATGTAAGAGAAAGAGCAGGGAGGATAGTTTCTGGTAGTCTTCATGGAATAGGAATCTGACCCAGTTCAGACAGTCCAGTAAACTTGCAGCCACGATGGTCCTGCGGGTCATGGAGAACCATCAGTGCCAGTGTGGTGCTTACGGCTCACGCTTTAGTGCAATATGGGGCAGGAACACATTTTGTTTTCTGCTTACTGAAAACTCCATGCTGCTAACCTAGGCCCTCTGGGGAATTAGGATGCTTCCCCTCCCCATTGTGCCATGGTTGGGGTATACTCCCCCTTATTTAACATGATATATATATACCTGCAATCCCCATAACTATCTTCATGATCACATAAACGTGCCTGTCAACATTCCATGGGACTGATTCCCCCCCCCCCACTTCCCCCCCCCCACGCAGCTGCCACAGCACAAGAGTTTTGTGCTGGTTGCAGTCAGGATTTTTGAGCTTTGCAGTTGAGACACCAATCAAATGCTTTCAGAAGGGGCCCTGAAATTACTTAAACTGCCCCATGGGCCTTAAAGTGATGTATGCTGCATGCTTTGTGGGGAAGGGGTGCAGCAGCAGATATTCAACATAGCAGCTTGAGCCATACACCCACTTACCTGCTGTTTGGAGGGGGCTGTAAAAGATAGCTGAGATGGCAGCTAATAACGGGGGTGGCAGAAAGTGAGACCAGTGGGGAGAGGGGGCAGGAGGGAAGGATATTCTCCAGGATAGAGAATCCTGTCAGGATGCAATTTATTTTCATTCTGCGCAGGAGTATAATGGTGCACTGCCTGAGCTCTCTCAATTGCTGTTTTGAAGTGAACCAGGCTGGTATGTCTTTAATTTGTCATTTCATTATGAAACGGTTTCCCTTCCAAGAAGCCTTCAAGTCAGGAAGCTCTGTCTGCCCACACAGGAAATTCCTTTGTAGCAACTTCCCCAAAAAGGAAATTTCCCTCAGAAGTGAGCCCAGCTCATGCCTTTGAGCAGAGACATTTGAAGAGACTTTGGCATGCAAGCACTGAAAACACCCCTGGATTGTTGCTGCAGCCGGCATTCTGGGATCAAGAGCTCTGCTTTCACATGAGCGTGTAGAGAGTCCACTGCATTTGGTTTTACTCCCACTCCCCCTCGTGCCCACTGCGCACACATCAGACACCCAGGAGTATTCAGAGGAGATTAGTTTCTGAGTCTGTTTTAAAGGAGAGAGAGAGACAGGACACACACACAGTTGGGATTGCTGAGAAGTGACAGGGGATGAGGGGGCGAACTGCAGATCCCCCCAAGCCACCCCCAATTACCTACTTGGAAATCAGAGACAAATTCTTCATCTAATCTTAGATCTCATTTGATGGGACTTGGAAACAGTTTACTGTTCCTTATAACACTACCAATTGCTCTTGATCTGTGGTGGTTTTATTTAAAATAAACTTTCACAGCAAGGATTTTTAAGTAAAGTGGAGAGGTGGAGGAGCCAGGCTTATAAAAATGATTCTCACAGACATCTTGTGAATCACTAATTGGCCGAGAGCCAAGAGCGACCAAGCTCAAGTGAATAATAACATGCTGTATTTCATGAAGCACCTTAGCAAAGGGATCATGGATCAGAAGCTTCCAGTAAGTTTTTAATTTCCCATTGCAAATCACAAGTAACAGTTAACAGTAATTGAAAAAATGACTGAGACAAGGAAACTGAAATGCCTGCAGGCTGGGGTCTGAGCAATAGGGGAAGTGGAGCTGAACTTGAAATTACGTATTGGATGGAGGAGATAGGGCTATAAGCAGGGCACTAGGATTAAACTGGATCTCGTCCCCACTCAGATTGCCGATAATGGCTGAGTAATAGGAACCAATTTAATTACACTATTTCATATTCCATGACACTGAAGGGAAAAGATTAGATACCAAGGAACAAAGAAAGATATAAGGGGAACATATGATCCACTGGAGGCCTGTGCATCTTAACTCTGAGACTCCTTACCTCATCTTCTTTTTCTAAGGCTTAAGTCAGTTTGCCCCAGAGATCTGCTTTTTGAACCCCAAATTCCAGCAGCTGGCTGGCTGCATTCTCTCCAGTTCCTTCCTTCACCGAATAACCTGCCCTGTTGCCTCTTCAATTGATTTATATTTTTGTTAGAACTGCTGGAAGGCAAATTCCCTCCTTCCCTTTTATCCATGATCTCTAGTTTCCGAGTTAATTATCACCTAAAACAGCCTTTCAGGTTCTGTCTCTCTCTCACACACACACAACACAAAATATATACGCTCACATGATGTCTACACTGGACAGCTACTGTAAGCAGGTTCCCCAGCACAAACACCATAGTCACCTGTCATAGTTAAAATATAGCTCATGTTGGGCAAGGTGGGAGCCTGGGGGAACTCATACTACTGCCCTAGCACCCAAGGGACAATTGGAGACCCAAAGTATAGTCCAGGGGTTGGCAACCTTTCAGAAGTGGGGTGTCGAGTCTTAATTTATTCACTCTAATTTAAGGTTTTGCGTGCCAGTAACACATTTTAACATTTTTAGAAGGGCTTTTTCTATAAGTCTATAATCTATAACTAAACTATTGTTGTATGTAAAGTCAATCAGTTTTTTAAAATGTTTAAGAAGCTTCATTTAAAATTAAATAAAAATGCAGAGCTCCCGGACTGGTGGCCAGGACCCGGGCAGTGTGAGTGCCACTGAAAATCAGCTCGCGTGCCGCTTTCGGCACATGTGCCATAGTTTGCCAACCCCTGCTGTAGTCACTGGGTTCCCAACAAAATAGAAATGACAGTGCAGATGAGACCGTTAGTGTATACAGTAGTGACTACTGGAATGTTCACTAAGTCCTATAAGTTCTCCAGCTCTCTGTAGGACCCCAGGGTTAAGGTAGCATGAAATTTGGCCATATTGCTTTTTCTTTGGTATCAATTTGGGCATGCTCCATTTGCACTGCCAAGTGTCACACCGAGGACTGGGTTTGAATGAACTCGATATCTCAAAAAAATCTCGCTCAAAACCATTGTGTTTCACCTGGTCTGTGTGTCAAAACTGTCTATTTCTGACAACTTTGGTGCAAAAGCATAAAATCAGCCCAGGTTTGCTTGAAAGGTTTGAGCACTTCAGCTAACTTTTGACCAACAGAATCCTTTGATTAATGTGGGTTAAACCTGAAGCCAGGGGAGGTTCACTATGTAACATAAAACCATGTGAATATTTCAAGGAGTTTCCCACACTGAGTATTTATTTATCTTTCTGATGGACCACCCCCAGCTTTCCTTCTGGATATGAGATTTTCCTGTGTAGTGGTCCCCACGACTGTATCAGTGAGTGCTCTGCCATCAGAGAACATGGGCCTCTGCCACCACACAAACAAGACAATAACATTAAAGTATAGGAGAGTTACTTTTATCCCAATGCTAGGTGGCATCTGGATCCAGAGCTGTTAATTAAACAGGGGGTTATTATTTCAAATAGTAAGGATATGTTAGGTGCTGTATAGACACAAAGGAAGACATGGATCCTGCTTCTCCAGATGACAAAATCCACAAAGTACAGCTAGCTGTTCCCGTGCCCCAGATAGGATAATGCACATGTGCACATTAGGGCTGGTCTAACCACAGGTTTTGTGCCACTTTAGCTATAGTGATTTAGGAAACAATAGAGTTACAACAGTACAACCCCCTACAGTGGATGCAGTTATTCTGGGATAATACAACAAGGACCTTTATACTGGTATACTGTGTCCACACTACAAGGTTATACCAATTTAAGTATGTCAGTTTGTAAGATGTTGTATTTAAAGTAGTACAGAAATGGTGTGTAAATCAGGCCTTACATTAAAAGGCTTCAAAGCAACAGAGGGCCTTCAGTAAAAGCCCCAGAAAAATATCAGGTACTTTTTAATGCATCCTCAACTAATGAGCACACACAAAGTGCAGTGACGGCAAGTTGCAGTGCGTCACCTACAGTTTCAACCTAGAGCCTCCACTGTACAGCATACGCTATAATGCCCAATTTGAAGACGATCTCTGGTGAAATACCGGCTGAAATCTAAACACTATTTCACAAACACAGTAACTTTTCACTCTCCAGTGCATATTTTACATATGCAAAATAATAATAGTAATTTTAGCTATGATGGCACTCTGAATCTTTTGGGAGAGTTAATGTGGGAAATGTCCATGCAGTATCCACCATGTTTTTTGAAAGAACAGTGTTTTTGAGCAAGTGCAGTAATCTGTCAAATATGTACAAGATAAATGGTTATATCATGCAGTAGGTGCTAATTAGAGCTGAAGAGAAAGAAGTGTAATAAACAGTGCATGCATACATAACATCTGTCTTTTTAGGCATTTATACCAGGCTTATTGCTGAGGGGTTTGAACACCTACGGTGTGTCTGCACTGCAAAGAAAAGCCTGCCGCACCAAGTCTCAGAACCCAGGTCAATTGACTTGGTTCACAGGGCTTGGGCTGCAGAGCTAAAAATAGCAGTGTAAACGTTACCACTCTGGCTAGGGCCCAGCTCTGAAACCTGGCAAGTGGAGTGGGTCTTGGAACCTGGGCTCCAACCCAAATGGGAATGTCTACACAGCTGCTTTTAGCACCATAGCCTGGCCCTGGAAGCCTGAGTCTATTGACCAAGGCTCTGATACTTGGTGCAGTGGGTTTTTCTTTGTTGTGTAGAGATATCCCTACATATATATACATAGTGATGGACGGGTGACTCAGTTGAGATAAAATTAGAAACTTCTACAAAAACTCAAACCCAAACTTTGGATTTTCAGAAACTTTAATTTTTGTGCACTTCTGCTGCATCTCCAAGTTCTGTCCCAAAGTATCAACAGACTGTGTGAGGGACTGAGGGTCTGTGTTCTTGTAGTAACCCAGGCCCAACTGGATGCTATCAGAACTCTCATGGGAAGACTTGTAAACAAGATATTTCTACCTTCATTTTGCATATCCAGTAGGTCTGGGAAGGCAACCACCTAGTTCATTCTAGCCTAGGATTTGGGAGACCTGGGTTCAATTCCTTGCTTTACCACAGACTTCCTGTGTGTCCTTGAGAGAGTCACATAGCCCCTCTGTGTCTCGGATGGCAATGCTAACACTTCCCTACCTCACAGGGGTATTGTGAGGATAAATATATTAAAAGATTGTGAAGGACTTTGAGATCTACTGATGATGTGTCAATTGTGAACATATCCAGTCTACCTAACCATACCTTCCTGTAGGTGTTCCCTTAATTGTCTTTCTCCAGCCCCTCTGCTTATTTTTCATACTAGCTTGTTGCATCTTGTCTTAATGTAAGCTCCAATTCTGCAAACACTTACACAGATGATCGGTCCCACCGATTCGTATGCAATTACTTATGGGCTTAAAGTTAAGCATGGGTATCAGGGTTTGCAGGATCAGGGACCATCACGTTTAAACTCTGCCAGGCAGAAATTGTTCTTTACTATGCTTGCATAGCATCAGCAAAATGGGCTCCAACCTGACTGGGGCCTCTAACTTCTACTGCAACACGTCCCTATTCACCATTTCTGCTATGAGTGTTGTCGGTGCAAAGTGGGTATAAAATGTGACCATGACGATCCAGTAGTGTTTTATGCTTACTTTGTAATGATGCAAACACCACCACAAAGTGCAGGGCAATAGTGAGTTGGGTCTTATAGGTTCAGTAATGATGATACATATTATCTCTGAGTATCAATAGTTATTTGTTTAGCTTTAAACAGTAGTAAAAACAATACACCCATAAAAAAGATCAAGATGCCCCAATGATTAATTAGACTTACAACAACACAGTAGTGACTACCCAGAATAATGCACCTAATGGCCCAGAGGCAATACAGTCACTCAGGAAGTTTCCAAGGAAGTTGGATACAAAGTCAGAAGCATGACACACAAAAATAGGGGAACAAGAAGTATCTGCACACAGAGGGTGGTTTTGACAAGCTGCCTTCCCCGAGGCCCATTGAGGAAGTGAAAGCCAGTGAGGGGTTAAACACTGATGGAGACAGATTGTTTGGAAGAAATCAGAATGAAAGAGAGAGCAGGAAGGAGGAACCTTCATACATCAAGGGAGATTTCCACATCAGGAAATCCTTTAAGCCACACTAAGTGGCAGAACTGAAACGAGTAATTGGTTTGTGGACCTGCCTGAATCAGGGCTGCTTCCTTCTGCAATATGGAAGAGAGAAATTCTTCTGAATATTGCACAAGACCCACATGACCTTTCTTCCCACAGTCATTGTCTAAAGCAGCAGTTATGCAGGGAAGTGAAGAATTCTGGGTAACATCCTGGCCTCACTGAATGGCAAAACTCCCACTGATTTCAATGGGCCAGGATTTCACCCTCTATTTTCATTCAGCAGGTATCTATTTCCTCTACACTAGGGCTGCAGCACCAACCCCTACTCCCATTCCCAGTCCAGCATAAATGTTTTCAGCACTGGCTAACATCCTCCACTGTGTTTTTGCAAAACACCCCTTCTTCTCCTCCCCCCCCCCTTTTTTTTTTTGTTCCCAGGGTAGCAGGACTCTGAACTCTGGAGTCTGAAAGGAGGGAGGGTTTAAATATCACAGGATCTTTCTGCTGGCTTGAGCTGATGGAAATATTCTTTAAACCTCAGCATCAAAGCATTCACTTTATGAACTGGAAGCCTTGGTTCTTGTGCCAGCAGCAGCTTCTCCCCATAATTAATTAATACCGTATTAATTGTGCATGTTCCATGGGCCAGTTGAGGAGGCATGGTATGGCCTGTACATGCAGATCAGCCTATTCGGTGCAGCCCCAAAGCACAGGAGCCAGAAGGTAAAAAGCTTCAGGTATTTTTTTTTTTAAATAGACTATATTCTCAACAGGTTACATGAGGAACTTGTCTAAAGGGACAGTGCTCAGCCCTTGGATGGCATTTCAGTGAATAAAGAAGGCTGAGGTCAAGGAGGGAGCTACCAGCAGCTGCACCCTTGTGCAATATGTTGGGCTCGGGGCCAGCCCAGAGCAGGACCAACAGGCCAAAAGGAGGGGCTCTGACAGCAGCTGAATGCCTTTTTGGGTAGGAGTTGGCCACAAGTCATATCATCCTGTGAAGTAGCTGAGGGGGAGGAGAAGGGAAATTATTTGATCTAGTCGCTGCTGGATGAACCTGTTGGAACTGCTCATTTAACCCTCAGTCACAGAGCCTAGGAAGTCTTACCAATGGCTTTGCCACTACTATTTAATGCAGGAAGTGTCCTGTGTATTGCAAAAGGGATACAAAAGCACCCAGTCAATGCTGAGTCCATCAAAGCCAATACTTATGGCTTACCTCCTGAAATAAACAAGTGAAAGGAAAGAGACACTCACCTCTCTTTAGTCCGGTCTATGAAGAACTAGACTGGACAAAGCACTCCAAGATATGCTTCAGGATTTTGCCACTGATACTTGGCCAACACCCCTCACTACCCCTCCCCTCCATCGCTATCTGCAGGCTGCAGGGAAAGGAGAAATTAGAATGGTGCTGACCAGTGCAGGTGAGGTCTTAGTCTGGTGAACTGGTATGTGGCTGTAGAGAACAACCCTGCCTTACTAGTAGGATGAGCAGGATGATCTCATAGGTCTGACCCCTTCCATTCCTTAACTGTGCTCCCCTTTAATTCCCTTCCTGCAAGCACCCCTTGACCAGATTATTTTCCCAACAACGCTAGCATTTGTGGATGTTTGATGTAGTAGCTGGTTGTGTTGGGAGAAAGTATTTTGGTACAGGGTTGTGAGCAGAAGGGCAGTATAAGGGAGTGATGTAAGGTTGGTATGCCCAGTTGGGCAGAGTTAAGGTTGCACTGCATGGTCTGAGATGTAGAATAGTAGTGCATATGGTAAATTATTCGCGGGTGGAATAAGTGGAAGGTATGTGCTGTTAAAGTAGCTTACCTTTTCACTTCATTTCTGTTGGTTTGTGTCTGGTATGTTATGTGTAGCAGCTTTAACTGCTTCACAGGAAAGTTTTTTGTGTATTAATTTCCTAGGTTTTTTTAATGCTTAAAGGGGAGGTGGGAGGGCTGTAGAAGTGCAGCTGCTGACAGATTATATTTTATCCATCAACAGCCGCACCTCAGCTCTCCAGTGTCAGCAGCACAACGTGAACCTTTCTCTAGTGTAGGATAAAATCTGACAGTGAAGTGTAGCTCCTGAGGGAGATGGTTTCATGTGGGCCCAAACCCCATAAAACAATAAAGTTTGTGTGCACAGTCCAGACATTTTCCATCATAACATGAACAATATGTAAAAGTGACCGTAAATCCAGCTTTAAAAAAGATTTTTTTTTTTTTTAAAGTTACCTATTGCATCAGAGTCCCCTCAGGGTCCCCTCTCTATCAAGTTTTGTATAGACAGACAACGTTTGATAAGATATGTTGGTCAACAATAAAAGTAGGACTGCTGTGGACAAATTTCACCCAGAGCCCAAGTTCACGGACTTCCTATTAAAAATTATGAAGAGAAACCAAACAAAAACTAGACAAGAAAATCAAAAGGCCTAAAAATGAACTCTGCAAAATTCCACACCAATCGGAAACCAACTTTTAGAATAAAACCAGGGCTGCCCAGAGGATTCAGGGGGCCTGGGACAAAGTGCGGGAGCTGCAGTGCTTGTACTCACCCAGCGGCAGTCCGGGTCTTTGTCGGCATTTCGGCGGTGAGGGGGCCCTTCAGTCGCTCTGAGTCTTCGGCAGCACTGAAGGGCCCCCCGCCGCTGCTGAAATACTGCCGAAGACCTGGACCACTGCCGGGCCAGGGCTCGCGGGGCCCCTGCAGGGACCAGGGCAAATTGCCCCACTTGCCCCCCCTCTGGGTGGCCCTGAACAAAACAGGAATGGACGCCCAATTTTAAACCTATTTAAGCCAGAACTATGGAGCCACTATGTGGTACCTCCAAAATACATAAAAATAATGGACATTTATATAGTGTCATTCATTCTGAAAGACCATGAAGCACTTTAAGAAACTATATACATAAAGGTGCACCAAAATTCAGCCACCTCTGGAGCTTAAGCCAGCACACAGCAAAGGCAGGATGAGTTTTCCTCAAAACACTGGACAAATGTCTGCTTGTGTGAAAAGTGCCCTGGGGTCTTCAATGTCCCCCATGCAATGGTGATTGAACATTGGTTTTTAAGATCTTGTGGAAAAGATGGACACACACACCTTCTAAACTTCACATCAGTCAATTTATCTGCCTTGTAAAGATAAAAGACTCAGTCAATGCAATTAGAATCTGAAGTTGTAGATCTATGGATGCCAAAGGTGACAAACCTGAAACTCCGATCCTAAGCCAACCCCTCTTTCAGCAAACAGAAAGAAAGGGTAAACAAAGCTCTTGAAGTATTTTAAAATAAAAAAGGTAGTTATTTTTAGCTGCATTTATTGAAACTGCTTCCTTATCAGGAAGCATGTAGCTGGGAATTACTGTCTGCCTACATCGGAAATTCTTTCAGAGGCACAAAAACCCAAAAAGGAAATTTCCCTTCAAAAATATACTATGTATTTTTGTTGCTGGTGGGTTTAAAATAAAAAGAGTCAGTGCTTCTGACCAGGTCACAGCCCCACTGGGAGGTCCGCACTGCAAGCTAGAAGCCTTTAAGACACCTGAGGGAAACATAAAATCCTTCCAAAGCACTGAAAGAGAAAAGTGCTGAGAACTCATTAATAAGTTTTTTAAAAAAACCCTCTTTCTCTAGTACATGCAGCACCATTCCTTAACCACACAGCATCTCCTTCCCACCTATTTATGCACTTAGGGCATATCTTCACTAGAAAATGTCATCACAATTAATCACTGTGGTAAAGAGCCGAGTTAACACACACAATGACTGCGACTGACCAGTTAGTGCAGATCAAGACAAATTGGGTACAGTTTTGTATCAGCTAATTGTGTTTAAAAATGTCTCCCCCATTCCTTGTTTCTACCTCCCCTCCCGCCCCCCCGCACCCCCACCCCATCCACAGGCAGTGGAACCGAGTGCCATTCACCTGAGCAGCTGCACAGGGGTTCCACACCGTCAGTATGCTTACAAGGGGGGATAGGGCAGCTGAGGGGGATTGTTTGCTCTTAGGAGAAAGGTCATGTTTCTTAGGTACGTACATAGTGCCTCACACATTATTGTGAAACCACAATAATAATTAACCTGCCAGTGGGAGCTGCAGCTACAAGGATCCACTGCAACCCCTATGGCAAGGGTTAGCTGCTCTGAGTCAAAAACAGCAGTAGTGGTTGGAGCAATTTACTACAGCTCAGGGAAGATTCATCAGGCCTCCTTCTACTGCTGCAAAACCTCCTGAGAAAGCCAGAGCCTTCAAATTCAAGAGAAGGAGTTTCGTTTGCTTTGGGCATGGGCTACACTTACATTTTGCAGCACTGGTATTACAGCTGTGGTCGTACAGCTTTGTAGGCCAGCGCTTGGCATGTGTGTCCACATTTGCGGGCTGTTGGGAGTGGTGCATTGTGGGCAGCTATCCCAGCGGCAAGTGGCGGCAACGTGCTTTCAAAAGAGGGGTGGGGGTGGAGTGGACAGGGAGCCTGCGGAGACAGAGAGAGTGGATTTTTGAGCGACACTGTGACAGCTCCTGCCTTGCAAGTTCAAATGAGGGGTGGGGTGGAGTGTGACAGGTAGCGTCGGGGGAGGACAGAGAGAGTAGATTTTTGGAGCAGACACTTGTGACAGCTCCCTGCCTTTGCATAATTTCGCCATTTCCCCCACCCTCTCTCCAATCACTCTTTATAATGTAAAAGGCTTCAGACCAGATAAGCAGCTTCTCCAATGCTCCGCTCCCCTCCTCCCCCCCGCCGTGCGTTTGTCTCCTAAGACAAACAGCTGTGAACATTCCAAAGCCTCGGCTCGCTCGCTTGCTTTGGGGGTGCAAAAAGCCCCAAAGAGGCAGCGTGTTTGTTTTTTAGATAAGTGCATCCGGGGAGTTACCTTCCAGTTTTGGTGTATACAGGAATTGTGGGATAACCTCACCGTAATACCTGCGAGCCAATACAGCGCTGGTGAGTGTCCACACCTGCATGAAAGCAGCGCTTTGCATCAGCACCTGGATCGCTACGCCCGTCAGCGGACCAGGTGTACAGCCAGCCCTGCAGCAAGGGGAGTTGCAGCGCTGGCTGAGCTCTGTAAGTGTGGACACCTGGTAAGTTGCAGTGCTGTAACCCCCTCACCAGCGCTGCAACTTGCAAGTGTAGCCAAGCCCTTAGGGTTCAAGCTGCTCACCAGAATGGACACATTTAATGCAACTGGTCGATTCTTAATTCAGAGCTTCCATTTTCTATTCTATTTAAGTGTTGAATACCTGCTTGACCCTGCTGTAAATATGAGGCAGGCCTAGCTTTCAGTGGATGAGTGTACAGAGATTGAACCCTGTCAGGCATATGCACTAAACAAATGTAACCAACCTGTCAGGTCAGTGCTAGCCCCGTCTTAAATTTTTTAAAAAGATTCACAAGCAAAGAAGTGGTGCCAAGTGAATATCCCTGGCGCTCCGACTCTGGAAAGCCCAGCCATTAGTAGCTATTTATTAACCTTCAACACCATAAACTACAGCCCAGTTCTATAAAATGACTCATACGTTCAGATTTTTTTTAAAACATGAATTGCAGGCGTTTACAGGCACCGCTGGGTCTGCATAAAGCAAAACCTACATTCAAAGCGGGTAATGTCACCCTCAAGCACCACAGGAGAAATTCTCCCCTCACGGACATGTGTGGAAGTCCACTAACTTGAATGGGAATTGTGTGCAGGCAGCTGAGGATAGAACTGGGAACTTTGTGTGCATTTTCTAAACTTTCATTTAATTACTTCACTGCTGGCTAATGTACCAAGCAGGAGTGGAAGGGCCAGGCAGCAACTGCATGCTCCACTGCTGCCCCCACATTGCTGGCACCATTCAATTGAAAAGCCACAGCTACGTAAAAGAACGATGCTGTGTGTTCAGCTGTTGTGCGTAAGCTCTTGCCTAGCGTACATTTTTGGAAAGGGACTGGGGAAGAATAGTGTCCGGGTAAAGGCAGTGGACTGGAACTCAGGAGATATGGGTTCAGCTCAACCATAGAATTCCCATGTGACCTTGGGTAAGTCACTGAATGGTTCTGCTCTTGAGTTCCCCATCTTTAAAATGGGAATAATAATGTCTCTCAGCCTCGTAGTTCTGTGTTACATACATTAATACTTGTGAGGCACTCCGATGCTATGGAGATGGGGGCTCTATAAGGACCTAGGTATATGGCAGAAATAAACCCAACCATTAAAAAGGACATGTAAGATATTCTGCATAACTTTTAAAAGCTCAGTTATTAATATTTACCCTTGAAACCTTGATACTGGAGTTTAGTTCATCCTCACAGATTGTCCTGCCTGCATATATCATGTGTGCATTAGTCTGTTATGATACAGCTGCTTGTGAGTGCTGGGCAGTGCATGCTCATTTGACCTTGTAAGGCTGCTCATAACACAAGTTATTTGTTATTGACGGGTGGCCATAGCATGTGTGCTCTATTGTTATTGAAGGGTTCCTTACCACACGCTGGTTTGTTGTTGAAGGATCCCTTAGTCATGGCTTACACACAGTTTCTTGTTTCTTTTTTTATTATAAGGTTATTTGTGAGTGTTGAGCTGCTGACACTGAATTTTTCTTAGGAAAAAATGAGGCCTGAAGCATTTGTTTTATAAAACACAAATGTAAAAAATATACAGAGACATATGAGGGTGGAAGGGGAAGAACAAGTTAATTTTAGGTTTCACTGAACTTGACATCATCGCTTTAAGACAAGGCTAAAAATGCTTTAAGCCCAGTAATACCATAAATGTCCTGCTACTTTTGCTTCTGATTTTTCCTCACACTTTCTAGGGGAATTTCACAAGCGAACTGCTTGAATCCCAAATTAAAGTGATAACACCCTCTTTCCTCTGTGAAGAGAGATTTGTGTGTGCATGTCTGCTTTTAAAAGACTAAAAACTCAGTGGTGAGACTGTCCATGTGTGCAACAGATTGGCATGGCACCCCTGGTCCTGAGCAGCCAGTTGTCTGTGCTCTGAAACACAGGGCTCCTATCCCCTCCCAACTTTGCCCTATGAGCTCCCACTGGGCCAAGAGGGGAATGAAGATGGCATGTGTCTTTCTATGCATTTCAATTTGGATAACCACAGCATTAACTGGGTTTGTGTCACAAGCACGCGAGACAACAACAATGTGTATTTGCAAACTACTTGCTTGAACAGCAGAAGCCTGCTCACAACGCCTTCCAACCCCCATTTTTTAAATTTTAATTGTGATGCATCTGCCCTGGTGGCTAATACTAGAAGAGATGGAACCAATTTGGGATTTACTTCTGCGCCCATTTACGTCAATGGTGACACACATAAATGGGCACTGGATCAGGCCCATGGTGGCATCCCCAGTGGCAAGGTGGTTCAACTCACTACTCATGTCCACATGTTACTCCAGAGGAAATTCAAATGAAGATCTTCCTGGTCCATAGGTCACAGTTTTCCCAACTGGGCCAATAATGAAGTCTTGCTCAACCCTAGCAAAGAGCTGCCCTGCTAAGCTTGTTGCAAATTAAATGGCATCTCTTCTATATTGATTTAGCGCTGCCATTCCTATAGGACAGCACTAAAGCACTGCATTTTTCTCTTTACTTTTCAGAGCTTTATTCCTCCTATATCTGAGGGTAGTTGTGTGGCTTAATTCATTTATATCTGTCCAGTGTTTTGAAAATGGCAGAGAGAAGTGCAAAATAGTAGCATATCTGCCTAAACAATATTCTGTTATTTTCTGTAAATGATAAACGTATCATTTTTATTACATAAACAAGTACTGTATGACAAAGCCCTATGATACTGCTACTCTTCAGTCTACAGAGCCTTTTACAAAGCACTTGACAAATATTAATCAAGTCTCACCTCAGACCTGGGGGAGATTTTCAAACTCAGTTGGGCGTCTAACTGCCATTTGGGCCTTTGAAAATCTATCCCTGTGTGAGCTACAGTATAATCCTCGTTTTTCAAATGGGGAAAATGAAGCACAGAGCCTTCTTGGTTAAATCGCTTAATTTCGGGGGGGATGTCTATGCTAAATTACACACTGAGCCAGGCTCTGAATCAGGCTTGAGCCCAAGCCCCACTTCCATCCACACACAAATCAGTCTGACTCCAGTCAGGAAGCACTCAGTACCTGTGACCTAGGACGCTGCTAGAGGGTGGGTGGATTACTTACAGCCTGAGTCCTTCTGTGACTCTGGCTCAAGCCCTGTCATTTTGCAGTGTGGTCACAGATCAAGCCGAAGACCTGAGTCAAAAGGTCTGCATAGCACAGTATGGATTCATTAGCATGGCTGTAAGATCCAGGTCCTGCAATTGTAAACCCAGGTTGACAGTGCACTGTGGACGCTCAAGCATAGGCTTGGAAACATCGAGTCCCCACCAGGCCCGGGCCCCACGCAACTGTGTGTACAATGCAGTGTAGATATAGCCTGGGGGGCTCAGCAGCAGCACCAGAAATAGAACCCAGGAGCCTCTGACTCCTAGTCCCATGAGCTAATCACTAAAACATATTCCTTCTCCAATAAATTATTCATCATGTTTAGTACAGCAGTGCTTAGGGGCCAGCCAAACTTGTGGCCCCATTCTGCGAGGCACTGTATAATCACTGAATAGTACAAAGTCCCTGCCCCAGAGAATTTACAATCTAACTAATCAAGACAGGCACTGGGTCAGGGCAGGGGTCTAACACAACGAACAATGCAATGGCATCAAAAGTCATGGTAATGCCAGGACATTTTTCTTTGGTGTGGGTTGAAGTTTAGTTAGAAGTGGGTTAGCTAAACAGACAGAGAAATGATGGGAAAGGGGCCATGGAAGGAAAAGGTATAAGGAAGACAGGGCAGAGGAGTGTAAGCGTGTACAAGGAGCAGATGTGGAGCCAGGCTGAGATTAAGTGGCTATGAGGGAATGGGCAAACCAGCCAATCAGCACATGGCTGAGAAAGATTACACAAAGGGTCACATCCAAGTCCGGTTAAAATCAATGGGAGTTTAATCACTAATTTCAGTGAGACCAGGCTTAGTTCCAGAGTCATTAATTTAACATTCTAGGCATCTCTCAAAACCCCTTTGTCTTGTATGTAGCTTTTATTTTATTTCACTGAATGTGCGTCAACCAGTTTTGTTCCACAAGGATCCTTCCAAAGCAAATATTTTTATTGCTCTAAATATGGCTTAGGGTGAAGGGTTTTCTTTTACTTTTTTTCTTCCTTTCTTTCTATATACTTACAGTGCAATGCACTGAAGATTCTAGTCACTAAATAACCATATGTCTAACACTTGGAATTGGCTTTTCCAACCACTAGCCAAAATTATAGAATAATTAACAGGTGCCAATGGATTAATAAATAGAGAAACATAATTAATAGACATTACATAGAAAAATGGATCCCATGAAACTGTGGCAGTGTGACTGTCTCTCACCCATCTCCTAACTGTTTCCTGCTTTCCTTAAAAAAAAATAAAATTAAAACTGAATCAGTTGTTCTTAAAAACAAATGATGCATATGAGTGATCAGTAGTAGGACACTCAAACTAAACGGATTTGAGATCTGGTAAATGCCTCAGCTTTGTTTCAGTATATATCAGACCCAGCAGCCCTTTAAATGTATTACTCATCACCACACATTATGGCTTAGTTAATAAACAGATCAAGCAAAATCTCTTTTCACAGAGTAGTGACATCATATGGGCAATTTGGGTGAGACCATGAGGAGTTCATAACCATGCAAAAGCAAATGGTTTGGTCTCAACTGAATCAAGAATTCAACTACTTAATGCAAAGAGAGATGAACTGGATGCATACAACGCACTTCCGGATATTAAAATACTTCTCGTTAATATTTTCATTGTAGAGAATTAAAATTAGCGACCCCTCTCTCCTATCCACAGGGGCAATGGAACAGTCTATTATTACTGCTGCAGCAAGGGACCACTGGCATGTTTAAAGAAGCAAGCAACCTCACTGGCTGAAGATGGACATGTTTCAATGCTGTACAATACTACTACTGTTAAAAAGCACTGAAGTTCATCCGAGCCAATTGGACCCTAAAAACCACTAAGGGCTGGAAACTGTAGAGCGCAGAGTACCTGCAACTGCGTTTGAAGTATGTTGGAACTGCAGGTACTGGGCAACTCTGATGAATAGAGCCCAACTATTCTAAAAGTCTCTCTTTTCCCACCACCCAAAAAAGAGAATGCTTTGCATTATGGAGCATGGATGTCAGAGTTCCTCTCTACCTGGTTTTGGTATGACAGCACCTGGAATATTGTGTTCAATTCTGAGCATCGCGATACTAGACAAGTTGTTGGGAGTTCTAAGAAGAGTAACAACAACAAAGAGAGGGCATGAATGATTGATTCATGACTTTCAAAAGAGACAAATATGTACAGTTTGCCTCACTGTGACTAAGATGGGAGACATATCATCTCCAAACATATGAAAGACATAAACATGAAGAAGAGAGCAGAACTGTGTAGGGTGGGTCTAACTATGAAGTGTCAGGAGGAACCTCTTAACAGTGTGACCTGTTAGATCAGGGGTCGGCAACCTCTGGCACCCTGGCGGGCTGGACCAGTTTGTTTATCTGCCGCGTCGGCAGGTTCGGCCAATCGCGGCTCCCACTGGCCACAGTTCGCCATCCCAGGCCAATGGGGGAGGCGGGAAGCCGCGGCCAGCACATCCCTCAGCCCGCGGAGCTTCCCGCTGCCCCCATTGGCCTGGGACGGCAAACCATGGCCAGTGAGAGCTGCAATCGGCTGAACCTGTCAATGCGGCAGATAAATAAACTGTCCCGGCCTGCCAGGGTGCTTACCCTGGTGAGCCACGTGCCAGAGGTTGCAGACTCCTGTGTTAGATTGTAACCTATTAGCCTCTGAAATAGCCTCTTAAGGGAAGGAGGGAAAACTCTTTGAAGATTAAAACTAGACTGCAGAAAGTAGTAGAGCAGGTACAACAGGGAACAAGGGGATGGGCTAGAAGATGTTAACAGTTCCTTTCCTTCTATAGCTTCAATATTTCTATGCTTCGTGCTGTAGAAACTCTGTATCCAAAAGGGGTACAAAGAGAATGATGGCAGGTTTAGAACATTCCATCACAGCAGTCATTGCTGACGATGTGGAGAAGAAGGCAAAATAGCCATTTTATTCTTGCATGGTAAAAAAAAATGAAAAGCTCCTTTAAAAGATGTTTGCCTGTGTTTCAGTGCATAATGATATACATAAGGGAAAGGTTTTCTGACCCGTCTCTTCTCTTAAGTACTCTATTTTACACTTTGTCCTGTTCTGAGAACCACTCACCACAGGGTATCACCCAAAGTGCAGGAAGACAGCACTAAATGGCATTGTACCAGACAGGGAGGGAAGCCCTTTTAAACACAGAATGCAGAGAAACTGGATTTTTGTCACATCCCTCGGGGCAGAAAAGGGATTTGCAAGTACCTCCAGGATATCTATTTATCTAAGTACTTATTAGGGCCCCATTACCACAATATCTCAGTGCTTCAAAGTATTTAATGTATTTATCCTCATAACACCCTGTGAGGTAGGGAAGTGCTATTGGCCACATTTTACAGATGGGGAATTGAGGTACACAGAGACTATGCGATTTGCCCAACATCATGCAAGGAGTCTGTGACAGAGAAGGAAATTGAATCTAGGTCTTCCACAGCCCAAAAGCACTCACTAACAACTGGACCACCCTTTCTCTCCATCAGCTCTGCAGGCTGATAGAGAAAACATAAACTGCAGAGTTGACTGTCATATTTCAGGGTAACTGCATCTGTATTCTCCCTCCATGGTCCAGCAAGGACACCCACTCTAGGCTTCCAGCTCTTCAGCTGTCACCTCTGTTGGGTGGAGACACACATCTGTCTTACTCCTGGCCAGGGAATTTCCAGGCTGCACAGTTCCCTGACTATACTGTGAAGTCCCCAGCAAAGTCAGACTGCCTAAGCAGGCCTGCTTTGCTTTTCTCCTCAGAGATGGTAAACAGGTGGGTTACCACAGGGATCTTTCTAAGCCAGCACTTTTATTCTTAAGGTGAAAGCGTTACTGAGAAAACATTTGAAAAACAATAAAAGAACCAACGTGTGCTAATAAACTTACCAGCGATCACCCCCTCACTCCAACAAGGGCTCTTGGTGGTTATTACCACCAAAGGGTTTTTCAGTAAGTTCATTATAGCTATTAGTTCACAATGAGCACCCTCAGCCTTATGGGGCCTCGGTAGGCCAAATCCTTCCAACCCTTCCCTAAGGATCAGGGCCCTGTTGGACAGAAGGCCCTGTCTGTTTGCAGGATCAGAAAGAAGGCCCCACATCAGTTTTATTTCAGGTTATTTAACCAAAATTCCTTTCTTTGTTTGTTGGTCCTTGGAGAATCCAGTATGAACCAGTATATCTGAGCCTCTCTCCAGGTGCGGATAGCTGTCTGGAGGTGTTACAACCTGAGTGAATCTGACCAACCACCCACCACTGTTCTTACATACAATCCCTGGCCAACAATGATACATCAGCTTTTTCAATAAGGTTTCTCAAGAATAGTGTCACACCTGTCACAGTGGCATGTTCGATCTGCCAAAAGATGGTGAGGACACAGGAGAAACTGGCAAATACACCATTCTCTGGGTCTACCAGCACCTTGAGCCCTGGCATGACATTAATTCTAGTTGTAGGGGACACCAGGTCTTCTACCCTCCTTGCTGATGGGTGGCCGGCAATGCCGTAATAGCAGCTAGCAACAGAAAGGCAGAAGTTAGGGGGAATATTATGAGTATTAGATGGCAGGGATATGTTTGGATGCCTAGGACAAAAGTCTTGTAGGGAAGAATGTGTATTTTGGAGAAAGGATTTCGGCCCCTCACAGTACAAAATTGAGTTTTAGTACATAGTACTTCCATATTATTGGGATGGGAGTAAACGGTCAGAGAGGGAGAGCAAATCAGGGTTTACAGTAGATTGAAATGACAGGGGGAGCTCTTCACACCAGCGAGGGCAGAGGGGGCTCTCCCTAGATTTTGAACAGCACCAAACGCAGAGGCGAGAGAGCTCTCCCTATACTTGTAGCGGAGAGGAAGTTGCACTCCACTCCTTCCCCTTCCCCACTCTTACTCCCCTTACTTCAGTTCCTGGAGCAAATCCTCTCCCTGTCGCCTGTCTGAAGCCCATTTGCTCACCAAACACTTGGGACTGATTTACAACGTTGGAGGAAATTACTGTATTAATTGTCCTTGTGCTATTGGCTGTTACTGCCTTAAGAGTATTCTTAACAATTAAAATAGAAGCATTATTATAGAAAGGCATAAAACACTCTGTCTAAATCCAGGGAGCCTATTTCATATTAACCAAGGACATTCCTTTCCAGTTCTAGCTTCTCTCTTCAATTGCAGAATATATTTGAGCCTATTCCAGTGCAGCAAGAAGGCAAAACCAATCCCTAGGGCAAATTATGCTCACAGTAATACCCATGCTACACTATTGAACCCCACTGGTTTGCTAGGAGTGTAAATGAAAGCAGAAAATAGCCCTATTAATTTGTCTGTTATGGCTAGAACAGGGATCTAACTGCGTTTTGCTAAGTCATTAGACTATGCTATGGGAATAGTTCTGTTCAGTGGCTGTGACGTGAGAACTGTACCAGATCTCCCTGTTGCCTTCAGAAACAACTGTATGAAGGGGGAGTGGGTTTGGGAAAGATCATCAGCTATTGAATCTCAGTCAGGCGCTAAAGATTAAAAGCAAAGATAGACCCAAACCATGATCTGAATCTGAATGTCACAACTAGCCCCTATTTCTATTATGGACTGAATTAAATGCCCAATTCAAACTACTCTACCTACGTTTTGAGGAAAGTCCAGCTTTGGATCTAAGATACAATATTTGGATCTATCTTTAGTTAATAGAAGAGGAGCCAGCAGAACAAGGGTTGAAAGCAGCCCTACAGAGGGCTGTGGCTGGGAAAAGGAGTGAAAGCAGCTGACCACAGATGTGGCCAGCTTAATTAGGGTCCAGCTGTCCCTGATAAGAAGGCTGGGGGCCAGGTGCTAAAGGAGTCTCGCTCTAGCCCTGGAGTAAAAAGGGCTAGCTGCCTGGGAGCCAGGTAACTGAAGCAGAGCAGAGGCAAAGGGGAGCTGAGGAGTTCCTACCTGGTAAACCCCCAGGCTGCAGGCCTTGTTGAAGGCCTATCAAAGGTACTGGGGCTACAGAAGTGAAGCCTGGGAAGAGGCAGCTGGTCCAACCTCCTTGCCAATGATGAGGGCCATGACAGACTGCAGTTTGCCCCAGTGAGCGGGGCTAGATGATGACTGGCAGTAGCCACTGAGGTAAGGTGGGTTTAGAAAGTTGGGGGTTCTCCTGGGAGAGAAGACCCAGAGTGTGGACCCAGAGAGTGGGGGTACTGCTAGGGCAGAGCCCTGAGGTAAAGGGGCATTGGGATCTGGGAGGGACATAGGACCAGCAGCAGGCAAGACATCGTCCTGAAGAGGGTGCTCTGTATGCTGGAAAAAAGCTAATTCCCAAGAGGACCAGCAGGAGGCACTGCACTGGTGAGTCTAGACCTCGCTACAGTCCCACATCCCATTTAAATCTTATTACTCAAGGTCCAGAAAGATTAGTTCTCTCTGTATACAACACTGTCAAGACCATTACTGGAATACCGTGTCCAGTTCTGGTGTTCCCACTTTAAAAAGGATGTTAAAAAACCTGGAAAGGTTTCAGAAAAGAGGTACAAGAATAATCTGAAGTCTGCAAACCAGGCATTCTAGTGACAGAGTTCAAAAGCTCAATATATACATATAGTTAACCTTTATCATAGGTCTAAAAAGTTCGTACATGGAGAAGAGACTTTTGACAATATCTAGCAGGAAAATGGTATAATGAGATTCAATAGTTGGAGGTAGAAGCTATACAAATTCAGACTAGAAACAGGGCACACATTTTTAACAGTGAGAGTAATTAGTCAGTGGAATTTACCTAGCAATATGGTGGATTCTCCAACACTTAAAGTCTTTAAATCAAAACTGGATGTCTTTCTAAAAAATGTGCCATAGCTCAAATAAAAATTATGGGCTAGCTGCAGAAATCATGAAGTGACATTCTGTGGTCTAAGTTATGCTGGAGGTTAGTCTAGATGTTCATAATGGTCCCTTGTGGTCTTCATATTCATCTTCAAAAATCAAGGAATTTCAGCAATATAGTACATAAACCAATAATAACTATTGGTTGAGAGTCAAAACTCTGGTCTCCAATGTGGTGAACAAGGAAGACTATGTGTTCCCTGAATCCATGGAGTTTACAATCTATATGACAGACTGATATGGTAGAAGAATCTTCCAAATAAATGTATTGAATAATCTGTAATGATTTTTCACCACAACAAATCAGACCGGTATAGAAATGTGAGGCACTAATGGTAGGGATACCCTGTGGATTTCAAACACACTTCCCTATCAAAGTTGGATCAAAAGTTTCCTAGCAGAAGAAAATCTTCATGCTGGCTGGTCGAATGGGAGTGAATTTGAGTGACAGTTCACACATTCTTTTCAGCAAGCTAATCACATAGTATCACCTGGGTTGAATGGCAGCACAGGAAGAAGCAACAGGCAAAAACTCGTGGCTATTGTAGATGCAGTAGGAATAGGTGATGTGAATTAAGGGCAAGTTTAGGACTTAATACCTGGAGTGAACATGGGACAGAGAGAGAGGAAGACCAGGACCCTAGAAGCACTGAAAGACTGGGTTCTGTCTCTGGGATGAGGAAAGGAGTGTGCCTGAAGGATAATTTAGGGCAGGCATTTAAGATAATGGGGACATTTTAAAAAAAAAAAAACATGTCTCATGGACTACCTCCCCTCCACAAATCTCAATTCCATTTGTCATTCCCATACAACATCAATCCAGTGGCAACTATAGTACAGTGTTACTATCTGTCTTGCCGAAGCACCTGGGGACATGGTGTTTGACAAATTAATAATCGTATGTAAACAAGAAAAATTCCACAGGCTCCTTTTTCACTCTGTTTCATCTCTGACTGCCTGCCCTGCAACCAGCAAATTATCCTAATGAGATGAGGCTCTGGCCTCATCATCAACTCCAGTTTTGGTCCCAATGTTAGCTTCTCTTTGTGGACGAAGCAGCACCCTGGTGAGCACTGTGGTAGCCTCACTCCTCCGGCTTTACAGCTGCAGTGAAGAGCCTGACTGTGACCAGTAAACACTCTGAGGACCATCATTAGCGCAAAAACACTCACAGGCCAGAAGTATTGACACAGAGCCAAAGTACGTCACCAAGTGATCCAACCCTGAGAGAGTCATCCCACCCAAGGTGATCTTGCTGAGTCAAATTTATCCTTGGTGTAACTCTACTGAAGTGAAAGTCATGGCTGAATTCAGTCCTCTGCATTTTTCCTGCCACGTGAAATGAACGTATACTGTGGGGAAAAGCACGTTTTTGCTGTGTTTCTGAGCAATTTCCTTCGTTCAAAAAAAAAAAGTGTTTTTAAAAGATAAACAGCTAGTGCTTTCTCAAAGTCTAACCACGGAGTTCCCCCATCCCATTCTACAGAATAACTACTTCCTCCTCCCTCCTCAATCCAAGAGGTGAGCCACCACTCAAACACTCACGCAGGTGTGCCGGCAGTCTGATTGCGTCTTCCTCCATCCTGATCGCTCGAGGCACTGGGACATGTAGTGGTGATGAGGAAGGGTAATTCACTACTGGGCTCGCTGGAGGTGTGTAGGAAATTCTTTCCTGCTATTAAAAATAAGAAGGAGAGAGAGAGAGAGAGAGAGAGAGAGAGGACAATGTGAACTTTGGAACAGAGGTGTGAAACTAAAACAGGGGACTGGAGGGGGAAGTGGGTGGAAGGAAGGAAGTGTGTATGAGTAGTGGGGGCGAATAGCATTTATTATGCACCCGACTGGCTAGGGAACCACAAAGAGTGCAGTTTGTCCACTTGCTCTATAGCTCTGCAGGCGTGACATTCAAATCCCTGGAAGTTCCAAGCTTGCAAATTGCAGCCAGGGACTAGAGAGAGTTTTCAAGGTGATGGTTTTCATCTTGCTAAGACCCAATAAGTTTCTCTGGGTTTTCTCAAAAGTTTTCTGAAGGAGGAAGGGGGAAATGACATAGAGGTGGAGAGATGGGGAGGATTTTCAAGTCAATGTAAATCTGATAGTGGGGTGTATATGTGTGTGTGTGTATATATATGTGTGTGCTGTTCTACAGTAAATGCTCAAAGCACTACATCTCACAACAGCGTACTGCAGTGCTCTGGGCATAATTATTAAATATTTAGCACTTTAAATCTTCAGAACATTTTACCAAAATTGAGTAATTAGTTGATATGTTGTAGTATTTACATTGCTATAGAGAACCATATTATATTGCTGTTCACTTCTGCATTTACTTCAGAGGACTGCAGTCATTTTTCTAAACAAAAAAGAAATCAGTATAATAAAAGGAGCCATTTCCACTTTCTTAAACGTACAGTAACTTCTATCTAAGTATTGCACAAAACTCACAGTTAAACAGGATGTTTCCTATTATTACTACTATTCATTATAATATCAGTATTATGGTAGTGCCTAAAGGTCCCGCTAAGATCAAGAGATTGCACTAGGCACTCTACGTACACACACACATACACACATGCACATATGGCCCTGTGCTGAACAGCATGTCCTGCATTGCGATTCATGCAGGTAGACTGTAGTGCCTGCACAGAGCCCCATTAAACTCCATGCAGACAGAGCAGTCTGCCCATGTGGATCACACAGCAAGATCAGGTCTAAAAACAGAGAAGATAGACACTGAGCAGAAGAAAGGGATATAACATACAAGCAGAGTTATCAGAGGGATGATTTGCAAAAGTCATGGAAGTTCAACAATCTTTTGTTTGTTCAGTTTTATTCCCTGACAAGCTTGTCCAGAAACCTAAGATCAAAACTTGATCTGATCTGGTGGGAAAATTCCTCCATATTCTAAACATGTACTGTAATCACAACTCAAATTATATCCTTTGTAAATAAACTAAGCCACAATATTTGCAGGAGCACAGAAATCATTGCTGAACACTCCCCTGCTGGTTCAACGTGCTATTTCCCAGCGCTGTGCTGAGTGCTGACAAGTTTGATGATGGTAGTACAACTAGCAAGGATGTGAACAAAAGGAGCTATGCGCGCTCATTTCATAATTTCAGTAGGGATGCAGTAAAAGCTATCACCATCAAGCCCCTCCCTTACCACAGTGTCTATCTAATGGAAAAGGACAAACTTACTGGCAAGAAAAATAAAGTTATTTCCTTTACAAACAATAGCATGCTATGGAACCAGAATGACAGTCTTACACTCATCTGTGGAACGTTCGGACGCTGGCACTATAATTAATCTAAATGGAATGTGAGAGTGCTTCTTATTCCTGACAACATGATTCAAATAGAAATTAAAGCAATGAAAGGAGAAAATTCCAAGGGGCACTAGACAACAAAGAGAATTGAGAGTAGGGCCTTTCACCTTCTAGCCATGGCTTCAAACCAAGTCCAGGGCAATCTGACCTAGATCAGTTAGCTGCTCAGTGGTCCACGTGAAATGCATTGTTAGTCTCAGTCCAGATTCCCCATAAACAAAAATCAACATTCTAAAAACCACCATTACAATTAACATTCTTTAGCATCTTTGCTGGTGGACTCAGCAGAAAGGTCAAGGACCAAGTGTACACAGAGAATGAATGACCCCTACAGCAATGTAATTTCTCTTTTGGATTTAGGCATATTGGCAGAGCAATGTTGAGAAGGTTCTACTAAAAAAATACCCAGGCTTATCTCTGTTCTGTGGAGAAGTACTGTCTTCAGGGCTTTCATTACAGCACCTTTTATCAACATTAAATTCACACCAGATTTTTAGTTAAAAACCTGAGACAGTCTTCCCTGGGGATATCTGACATGGCAAAAAAGCTGGTGGACAAAACTGGACATGGAGTTTGACTGTTCAGCTTTGGTATTCATGCCCCAACCACAGATGGCTGATTAGTGCTTCACATTCCAATGAGGTCCCCGCCATAGCACTCCAGAGCAGTTCTGCACTTTCACTGGCACTTTGTTCCCTCTCAAAGTTGGTGCATGCATAACAAACGGACAGTTGGTAGAAAATGAGACCAACCACTTCCTAGCATTCCCTGCCACGGTTCTGAACTGCATTACCGATTGACATTTTGTTCATGCAAAAAGATATTTATAAAAAAGAGGAACCCTGCTGAAATAGGGCCAAAATGATGCCTATCCCTGCACAGATGCATTAGAACTGTGGTTTTCAACCTGTGGTCTGAGGAACCTCGGGGTCCATGTACTATGTCTAATATTTCCAAAGGGGCCTGCACCTCCATTTGAAATGTTTTAGGAGTCTGCAAATGAAAAAAGGTTGAAACCCACTGCTCTAGAACAGCGGTTCACAAAGTGGGGTCCTCAGACACCTGGGGGCCCGCCATGGGTTATGAGGAGGGTCTGTAACTTGAGGTAGGGCCGGAATATGCCAGAACAGCATTCCGGAACTTTTGCCACATGGAGGACACATCTTGCTTTCAAATTAGTGCCCTCTGCATAGCATGATCTCACATGCACCATGTGTGAGGTCATGCTGGCGGAGATGTTCCTAGACTGGTGGGGGTATTCTGGTAGTACCAGAAATGAAAGGGATCTGGGACCCTTAGTAAGAAGCCAAAGGAATTCTTGGGGGGAAAAGTCTGGAAATCACTGCTCTAGAGGGAAGAGAGGCAACAAGAAGTCTCTTCCCACCTTAAATGCAGCAGGGGGGCGGACAGGGAGGCCTGTCTTGCAAGCAATGCTAGCAGCTCAAGCCTCCCTTCAGCTAGGTGCTGAGGCACAGGTTTAAACACCTTACTGGGCTTCAGAGGCCCCTCCCACTGGACATCAGGGGAGGAACGTACTGGCTATGCCTGTAGCAGGCAGGATCCTCACTGCATTTCCCTCAGCACCCAGGAGGTACAGTTCTATATGAAGCCATAATGCCTCAAACCGCCACTCCCTTCCTCTCCAGACAGCTCCACCTGTTAGAGGTATAATTTAGCCTATGGTGCTTTAAACAATATTTATACCAAAAAGGGCAGTTTCATAGAGCTTGCTAAGTAAATGCATCTGATCCACTGTTTTCTGGCATCCAATATTCAGGACAGATAGAAAAGACACCAAAATTGTTATGAAAAAAAAAATACAGGCTTGATCATTTTGTTACAGTCAATATTTCCATTACAGCTCAGACTACAATAGCAGATTGTGAAACAGCCATAATTGCAGGGGAGATTTTCAAATGCTCAGGTGGGAGGTAGGCTCCCAGCTCTCATTTGTGGCTTTGAAAATCTCTTCCTATAGCAATACTATGCTCTGGTACAACACCCTTAAGCTAAAGATCAAAGAGACTTTGAAGATACTAGGTAAATCCATTTTACAGATGGGTATCCTGAGTTACAGAAAGACTAAGGCCCAAATTAGCTAAGCAATTTCAGAGCTAAGATGCCTTAAAAAAAAAAAGAACAGCAAGTGCATCCTAAAGTGGAACAGACTTAACAAAGGCATCCTGAAAATACAGCCCTCCCTAAACACTGGATAGTTACTGCTAGACAGATTTCCAAAGGTGCCGAGCAAGTCAGCAGCAGGTAGAGTTGCTCGGCTTCTTTGAAAGTGAGGCTATAAGTGACTTGGCCAGGTTCATACAGCGAGTCAGCAACAGAGTGGGAAAGGAAAAAATATCGTTCTAGTTCTGTGACCTACCGTAATCCTGTGCTTCAGCCACTACACAACATTCTGGTTAAATAAAAATGTGAATGCAGAGGGTCATATTTGATTGCTGAATCAGTTTTAGAGCCACACTTTCAGGATGTGTTTGTTAAATCCATCCCATTTTAGGATGCATTTGAAATCTTCACATCTCCAAAATTACTTAACTTTCCTCTATGGGATCTGTAAAATAAAACAAACTATAGAAATTAGGTCGGTATAATCATTTTAAGGTTATGCAGCCAGATCCTCAGCTGGTATAAATTGGTGCAGCTCCTCAAGTCAATGGAGTTACAATGATTTACACCAACTGAATAGTTGGTCTGTAACGGTTTAAAGGGGGCAGATGCTATAGTTAGAGGGAAATAAATAGTTTTGTCATCAATTAATTTCGTATTTCCCTTTGCAGTAAAGTCTATAGCGGGTGGGGCTGTGAGGTAGTGGTTAGAGGACCAGATTGGGAATCAGAATGTATGATTCTGTTACCCAGTTATGCCACTGACTTGCTGCATGAACTTGGGCAAATTCCATCGATGCTATGCAGCTCCATTAATTAATGTTTGTAAGGGAAGATTGCTAGTGAAGAGTGCTATAAAAGACCAAAGTGCTATTACATTCCAGATTCACAAGCTTCTGTGATAGACTGGGAATACTGAATCCCACAAGTGACAAAATGATCAGCCTCAAATAATTGCAATCTACAAACAATTTCGAAATCACAGTTCCATAATATTTTGCCTGCAGCCATAAACTCATGAGGAGGATGCACAGGTTGGCACAATTCCTGCTGTCTTAGCTTTTGGAAGGCTTCCCTTCAGCTCACAGTGAGCTAGGAAAGTTTCCAGGGAAACCTCATGCCGATTAAAATAAATTAATTCTTTAATTAAGACCCTTCAGGGATACTCCATCTCTGGGGTTTATTCCACTGTCCCCACGTCTGTTAGGAGAGGGAACCCAGCAGTATTTGGACATCCAACCAAATATCAGGCTTGCTAACTATTTTAGGGATACATCTCTATTCAGGACAACCCTTAAGCAGATGGTGAAGGCCCACTAGATTCAAACTTGTGCACATGTTTAAGTGCGCTACTAGGTAGGGATGGATTTAACCATGTGTTTAAGAGATTCCCTGAATCAGAACCTAGGACAGAATCCAGGCAACATTTGGTGCCCAGTTACTGGAACCTCCTTAAATCAAAGCACTAAGTAAGGTAACTATAAGCTTTATTGATCACATTTGTGCTGCACAAGCATTCACACACCACTGACTAAACTCCCAAAGTCATGTCACAGCACGCATTGAGTTCAGCCTGAAAATCTCGGAAAATCCTCTGTGGACGGAATCTACTGTGGGTTGTTTGAAAGTTTTAGTCAGGAACATGGAGGGGAAGACCACAGGATAAGTCATAGGAGCTGGGGGGAGAAGGGGAGGTCAATTTTGGGTGGGGAGGGGAGCAAAATTCAAGTACACTTTGTACACTTAAAAAAAAATCTGAAATTTGGTGGAATTGCAAATAACAGCTTTTCGCAAGGTTCAAAACTACTTACATTAGGCCCCCGTAGCCCCAGAAGTCACAGCCCTAGCCTGTAATGCTCTCCAACTTCCAGTTCCCACAAGAAAATGTAAAAGTCTAACAGTCCTATTTTTGTCCCTACACACCAAGTCTACCACGAGCTGCATGCACAAAAGCAGATATGTATTTTTGCAGAAGCGAAACACTCACTGAAGAAAATCTAGTATGCAAATGCAAAAGTAGCCCCAATCTTAGGACAATCTGAAGAAGATGGAAATATGGTATTTTGCAACTGAATATTTTTAAATTGCTGAGACAAAGCGACACATGACCTGCCCAGTAGCTTTCAGGATAGCAGGATGGCTGACTTGGCTCAGCAGCCCTAGAAGGATATTTTAAAGGCCTGTATCCAAATCTCAGTCATTGCATAAAAGGCTGCTACTCTTCTACATGTAACAATATCACACAGTGCCAGGGCTTAGCTCCCAGCAGTGGAAGTATAATTCCAGTTATCCTAATTCCCTTTACCTGAAAATTCTAATTATCCAAATCTATAGTGTGTCCCTCATGTAGCCATATGTCACTTAATCATCCACTTATAACTCCTCAGTTAGCCTCTTAGCACCTGTTAGCGCTAATCAATGACTTGGCATTTGGATAGCAGTAAATCAAGTAATTAATAATTCAGAAAAATTATTTTCACAGTGGTTTTAACACAATTTTGGTGTTTTAATAAACTTAAAGTTGTTTATTTGTATCCTTTAGCAAAGTATGAAGTATCAAAACTTCACCTCAAATAAAACTTCCATTTTACTGAATACCTGCTACTCCAAAAATTTTGGATGTCCCCCAGGCTATTCGAATAAGTGGGAGTGTACTGTGTCTGCTTGCCATCCAATTTGCTGATCTCCATGTCACTCTCCGTGCCTGCCTCCCTGCTTTTCCTGTTAGACCAGTGGTTCTCAACCTATTTACCATTGTGGGATGCATATGCAGCTCTCTGTGGTATGTGAGCTGCATCCACACAGTTTATAGACAATCTGTATGGCCCTGAGGATGTCACATGGACTGCAGCTGTGTGCTTCTACTTTCCTGATGAGCTTATTTCACCAGTAGGTGGAGACACAGTAATTTGGACTTAGATAGCTATCACACGGAGGCCAATAAGGAAAAACGGAAGGTGTGAACTACCTACCTACAAGGGACATTTGCTGTCACTGCCCTGTGAAGAACAGGACTTCAGACTCCTGGACTCTCACTCTGTCACCACTGACCTCACTCCATGGACATGGAATGCTTAGTCCTGTGGCTGCAGTGCCGTCCTGGAGCGAGGCTGCACAGGTGTTCCAGCTCTGCTGTTAGGTTGTGAGGAAGGAAAGTACCTCTGTCCTGCAACTGAGAAATCCCCTCAATGGGGGCGAGCAGGAATCTTTCCCAGGTAGGGTTGCCAACTTTCTACTCACATGAAACCGAACACCCTTGCCTCACCACCTGCCCCCGCTTCTCTGAGGCCCCGCCCCTGTTCACTCCATCTCCCCACCCTCACTCACTTGCTCATTTTCATCAGGCTGGCTAAGGGGCTTGGGGTGCCAGCTCTAGGGGAGAGGCAGGAATGAGGAGTTCAGGGTGAAGGAAGGGGTTCTGGGCTGGGGCAAGGGGTTGGGGTGCAGGAGTGGGGGGGTTAAGAGCTCTGGCTGGGGGTGCAGGCTCTGGGGTGGGGCTGGGGATGAGGGGTTTGGGGTTCAGAATGGTGCTCCAGGCTGGGATTGAGGGGTTTGGAAGGTATGAGGGAATCAGGGCTGGCGCAGGGGTTTGGGGTGCAGAAGGGGATCTGGATGCAGGCTCCAGGCAGCGCTTACCTCAAGCAGCTGCCGGAGGCAGCAGCATGTCCCCAGTCCAGCTCCTATGTGGAGGCGTGGCCAGGCGGCTCTGTGCACTGCGCTGTCCACAGGAGGTTCCCAGCCAATGGGAGCTGCAGAGCCAGGGCTTGGGGCAGGGGCAGCGTGCAGAGCCTCCTGGCTGCCCCTACAGGTAGGAGCCAGAGGAGGCACATGCTGCTGCTTCTGGGAGCCACGTGGAGCCATAGCTGGCAGAGAGCCTGCCTCAGCCCCACTGTGCCACTGACTGGACTTTTAACGGCAGTGCTGACCGGAGTCACCAAGATCCCTTTTAGACCAGGTGTTCCAGTCGAAAACCGGATATCTAGCAACCCCATTCCCAGGTGAAGGCCATCAGCTTCTGCAGAATCCAAGCTTTCATTTAAAAAAGAAAAATACATGGCAGCAAAAGTAAATGTTCCAAGTACAAACTGACTGGAACCAACGCAGTGATGTCTGCCTGAGTCTGCAGAGACAACCAGTGCTGTTACCTCTGTCAGCAGCCAACGCTTAGGGGTAAGGTGGAGAGTTCTCTTGGGGGTGGGAATGGCAGTTGTTGCTTGGGTGGCTGCTGGGAGGAGTACGTGCACTGGGCAGGGGGAGGTCATCACATCCATCCCATAGAACAAGAGGCACTGAGTGAGGGGAGATGCTACCACCTGGGAAGGAAGTGCGGGGAGCAACCAACCCCAGCAGAGGATGCTGCATGCGGAGAGGCCTCACCAATGCTACACTGGCAACCCGGCCGAGGATAAGCAAAGGGAACAGTATAAATAGGTTATTTGTTGACGGTGAAGCATACCCCACATTCATTGACCTCTTTTGTGTGTGGTGCAGCATGACCTGATAGATTTCTGCATGGGGAGTGGCATTAATTGAAGACAGAGTTCAGCCAGCAAGAGACCAGGGACACTGGGCCCAAGCAGCAGAGATTACCTGAGTAGGGGGAGACTGTGCAGGAACGGGCATGGCTCTAGGGGACCAGTGGATTTTAGCCTGGTGAGCAAGTGTAGGACTGGGTAAATTTTCCAAGCCCTGCCCCTGCACATGGGGTTTGATTCCATGTCCACTGAAGTCAACAGAATAACATCCATTGACTTCAATGGGCTTTGAATCAGGCCCATAGACCATGTTCTCTGACTACATGCAGGGAGGAAGATTAGGCCCTGCAACAAGGAAGCAGGAACTCCGCAGCACTGGAGGGCGAATTAAATCTCCCCCACCTCCCAGTTTCTATCTCCTTGTTAATTTCCATGGTGGACTCATGCACATTTTTGATCCCATTACTATACCAATTCACAAGAAATCTACAGCAGCATAATCAGCATACTGCCAGTAATTAGATAAATTAAAATAAACACAGCTCTCTGGAATGGACCTTATGCAAAGCAGCCCTGGGAAAAGATTAGCATCTCATTTCCTGAACACAGACAGCAGAGGTTGTTTCAGTGACCTTAGTGATTTCATGGAGTTCAGTTCCTCCCTACCTCCTCCCTTTGGACGGAATCTGAATCTCCAAGCACTAGGGCAAGAGAGCCCTGCCCTCACCTCTCATTCCCTGCTACAGCGATTTCCCGGGCAAATGAAAACCAGAGGTGCTGCAGTTCAACGCAGGAGGGGGTGAATGCTTTTCCCCAGATGATTACAGCCACTGTTCTAATTAAATTAAAATGCTACAGACAGCAATATTAATGCATTCAAGTGTTATGAAAACGCAGCCAACGGAGGTCAATGATGTTGTCAAAAATGCCGTGATACGGTTGCATTATTGTCTGAGCACTGCAAAAATGGCTCAAATTAGCAAATACGAACTAAGACACTAACTAGCTAAACCACACTCACACACAAATGTTGCTTCCCTCTGAGACTATTGCCAATATGTGGGAGAGAAGGACAGAGAAATACTGTGAGAGGATAATACAAGGTAAAACTACAAGATATTATTGAGGCAAAGAGCTTAGTATAATTCAAAAAAGGTCATTTATATGAATAGTATGAGTATTATCTACAGATATGCTAACTATTTAGTGCAAAATTTCTAAGGGAGATAGGTCCAGAAAACTGTAGCACTGCACCTTGTGCAAAGGGATGTACAAGACCACAGAATCACAATGGTAGTATTTTACACCCATTTTGCACTGATGACTACACAAGGCGCAAGGTAGTTGTGAACAGGCCACGTGGCCCTAATGTATCAAGGCAGAAGGTAACAGGATTCATCTGCCTGATGTTAAAAAGAAAGGTATGTAGTATAGCGGTGGCCATGTCAGTCCCAGGATATGAGAGAGACAAGGTGAGTGAGGTAATATCTTTTATTGGACCGACTTCTTCTGGTGACAGAGACAAGCTTAAAAAGAAATTCTCTCTTCCCCTTAGCTTCCTTCGATAGGCAAGTGACTGCAAAATGTGTCCATTATTGGGCGGGGCAGGGGGAACAGAGGTTCTTGCACCTTCCTCTGAACCATTTGTTACCGGCTGCTGTCAGTCAGGATGCTGAGGTAGGTGGACCACTGGTCTGATGCAGCATGGTAATTCCTATGTTCCTAAATACCCAATTCCTATAGTGTCCATAACACAACATATCAAAAAAGGCTTCAGAGACAGATGCCTTGTTTACAATACAAATGCTTTGCCAGTACAGCTATGCCGGCACAGCCCCCTACTGTAGGCAGAGCTTATGCTGACAGAAGGCGTCGGCAAAGCACACTGCCTCTCCAAACAACAGCAGCTAAGCCTACAGGAGCACTCTTCTGTCAGCACAGTCGCGTCAACACTGGGGGTTTTGCCAGCACAGCTATGTGTGGTTTTTTCATACTCCTGACTGTCATTGCTATGCCAGCAAACCCCTGCAGGGTGGATGTGACCACAGATCATTAACTGTAATCTAGCGGGGGGGAAAGGAAGGTTTTAAGGTGTAATCTACAGAGGGGGAAATGGCTCTGATGGTGGCAGAGAGAGAGGGCAGTACAGTAAAAGAACAGGCGTGGACAGCTGCAGGATGGAGAGAGATTTCTTAGTATTTTTTTCCTATCCTTGCTCTCTGCAAAGTGGAGGAACTACTGCCATACGGTGATTATGCAATCTCGCCTGCATGCATGGGAATCACACCCTGAATGCCCATTAATATTAATTGCAGTCACGTATACATGGTTTCACTGTAAAATTTCTGAAGGCCGTGAAACCGAGCTGCGAAGATAGAGAGAAGGATTGGCATCACAGTGTCTGAGGAGCTACACAAATCTCAAGCTAATGTGGGGCTGCACCCAATGACTCTTTCCCCACCGTGTCACAAATGAGACAGCAGCACACAGTGGTTTCACTCTGCTACATTTCAGTCTTCACTCCAGTACAAACATGCAATGTTACTGCATGCCCAAAGCATCCACAGGACTAACATCATAATTAGATTTCAGCAAGTGTTGGAGTGGCTTTCTTTACTTTTACTGGAGGGAGGAATAACTTCTTTGAAAAAAGTTAAGTTACAGTGCCGATTACTCCAGAACAGGGGTCCACAAACATTTTCATAGTGTGGCCAACATCTTAGACATTGTCACATGGATACATCCCATCTTATTCGCAATTACATAATATCCGTGTGGCAGCTACAGCTATATCTTACATGGAAGAGTAATCTTAGGAAAGTATTTCATATGTTTTTAGCGTCTTTTGATACTAATTAGCTGCTGGAAACCAAATGGAGAGACAGAACAGGCTGAAATGCACCCCCTGAATTGCCACTAACCTAAGAAATTCTGAAATGTGGGACCCTTCTCAGTAGTGTTGAATGGCCACATTCTGATCTCAGTTATATCAGTGTGAATCTGGAGTAACTCCACTAAAGACAATGGAATTCCTCCAGATTAACACCAGTGGAAGTGAAATCTGAACTTGGCCTACAGTCTTTGTTTCCTAGCAGAATCACCCAAATTGGCTCTTCATCCCATCTCCCCAAAATCTCTTCAGCTGGCTTTCAGGGTGATGAGCACGTATATGCATATCTATTTGAAAACAACTTGCACCATGAAATACAGCAATTATCTTTTGCAAAGTCTGACACACCCAAAATTCAAAGTAAGTGTCATAAGGAATTAAAGTAAAGCTGTTTACGGTCAGTCACACACAAATCCATCCCAGACCCAGACAACACGAGAAAAATAGTTGAACAGGCTCCTATGCCCTCCACAAAGGACAGCTAACACTCGCAACAGGCAATAAGAACACTGATAAGTAAGGGGGTTGAGGGTGGATATTTAGATGAACTTTTAAAACCAGGGAATCGAGCTGTGAGTGCCATTGCAGCATTTTCTTAAATAAAACAGGCGATAAATAGTGTGGTTGCCAAGTTTATGGATCCAGGTTTTACCACATATAGGGATCCCATCTTTAAAAGTTTACCCTCCAGGAAAAAATGGCATTGACTTGCTGCTGTTACCTTGGCCATGACAATATTTTATGACTCTTTGGGCTCCAGCCATAGTTTGCAGGATGAAGGACAGCCAACCAAAACTGAGACAGTCCTGGGAAAATCATGATGAATGCTAGACCTATGCCTCAGGCCTAATCTCATACCCCTGAGCTGCAAACACTGTGACGGTAACACACTCCATCACAAAGTGTGCTGTGCATTCTTCAACAGCAACCCCTCTGATCAATTTTTTAAAATATCATAGAGACTTTCCAGAGGGAGCTGAATCTTGTCCTCCCCAGCTTGAAAGAGAATGGCTACGAGGCAAGGCATGAGAATGGATAGATCCATTTAGGTGTCCATGAGAGCTGAATAGACTAAATAAAGATAGACACACACATGCATATCCCATATCCACAAAGGTCTATCTCAAAATGCAATTATCCAAAACTTTCTTGATAAGCTAGTCCAGAAATGACATAGAAAATTGTTTGTTTGCCATCAGAAAACATCAGAAGGATTAGTAAGGTTACTTGCCCATCAGAAATCTGAGCAGAAGAAACTCCAAGGGAAGACTGTCCTAGCACTGACCTCCTCTACCATACAAAATCTATATGGAACATCAGTTATGGCCTCCCCTTCATGGCTAGCACTAATTAGCCATCTATCTCAACAAGAACAACATGAGGGCAATGAGGCCTGAAAAAATTGTGAAGATAAGAGGAAATGAAGACAATTGGTGAGGTTTCACTTGGAATACTGCAGATGGTATGATGGGCTCTTCATTCTGAGAAGGATAAGAAATAAAAGAGAAAATACAAAGAAAAGGACAAGCATCATAAAAGTCAGAAGGTCCTGTCTTGCAAGTAAAGATTAAAGGAACAACTAAAAAATGAGAAATATGACAGATCTATAGGCATTGCCAAAAGCAAATAATAATAAAGGAGGGGAAAGACACATTGGAAGTTGATCTAGAATGTATTTGAAGAATGGCAAGTTTACATCAGAAAACAGGAAAAGTGCCCTAGTAGTAAGATACTGGAATAACAGAGGAAGAGCCACTGAGAGAGGTCGAGGGACATCAAGGGAAGTGTCTAAAATACGATACACAGGAGGAACTGGCATGGGGTGGTTTGTACTAGGCGTAGGGAATACTGGCCTTGCTGATGTTCACAGGGTCCCTCCAGGCCTAACCTTTATTATTCTGTATCATATAAATAATCAGTTAGTAATCTACTGCAATGAGAAAGCAATCGAGAAGTAAATTTAATCCTTTCCAGATCAATGTATCAATAATTTGTAACTGTTTACTTTTTCTAAGTAACATTAACAACTTGGACAAGAGCCTGAGACAAAGTAAAATCTTTATTTCCCATAACAGGTGGTTCCCTCCAGCTCAGGACTGTGGATCTTGGCAGGACATTAAGGATCTTCAAATATGTATGTTGTATGTTTACACAGGCGGTCGGGTCTGGCACAGAACTCCTGTTTTACAAGGAAAAAAGATTTTCTTTCTTCTATCTTTGAAAAGAAGCTGATGCTTCCTTTCCATATAACCTTTCTAGCAGGTATATATGACAAAAGGAGAGCAGGAACTGAATTCAACAACCCGGTCTGTGCTTCAGGGATGTAAACATGGTCAGGAGATGACTCTTTATCCGATGCTTTCTCCTCCATTAATGCTGCAATTGACCATTACTAGTAACAAATCTGCAGTGTTCCTGCCTGAAGCTAATAAGTAATGAACTGAGCAGGTTGAATATTTTGTTTTGTAAGGAGGAGCACTATTAGCGATTGTTTCCCAATTGCTCTGAAAATGAGAGATGCCTTCCAGGTATTACCTGTCCATGTGACATGGTACATCCCATGCAGCCCTTATTCACTTTGGGAATTCCACGGGCACTCCCAGCCCTTGGAAATGGAAGAGGGGGAAAGTGGATCATCTTCTGTAATGTTGCAGAGCAGGTCTGAGCCAGGAAGCAGAGCAGAAGCTGCTACACAGAAAAGCAAATGAAAGAGTAGTGCTGCAGCAAGAGAAAAAGTAGGAACAGTGAGAGGACAAAAGGAAAAGAAACGTGTTAGAGCCAAAGGACTGAAGTCGGCATCAGGACATATGGTTCTATTCCTGTCTCTGCCACTTACTCACAGGGACACCTTGGTCAACTCACTTCACCATTCTGTGCCTCAATTCTCTCATCTGTAAAATGAGGATAATAAGTAATGTGCCCAAGGAAGGCTGCAAAAGAGCTTAGAGTGATTTGAGATAATTGCATGAACAAGTACAAAGTATCCATTTAACTATTCTCCTTCTCTCCTACTTTTTCCTGTACACTTGGATTTCATTGCCTTGATTTTTTTATTGCTTCTTTTCCCTTTCTGTTTTTTAATTCCCCAAGTTATTGGTATTTTGTTCTGTAGATGTGCTGTGACTCTGCCCCTGGCAAAAAAGAAGCTCTGAAGTTTCACTCTGCTTGTCCTCTGCTCATTTTGACAAGTGGGCACTCCAGGATCACAGTGAATCTGAAACCATAGAAAGAGCCCACCATTTTGGACAATAAGACCTCCTGCTGGATGGAAGTTTTGCCTCATAAATGCAGTTATCCTTCACAAGCTTGGGAGCCAGGAATTGAAACCAGATTGCCTGAATCCCACTCCAGTGCTTTACCACAAGGCCATCTTTCCTCCCTATCCAACTGACCACAAATTAAAGCTGGGTGGTTGTTGTTGTTCTGGAAACCAAAGGATGAAATAGGAGGGAAAAGCTGAATTTAACAAATAAAATTAATCAAGACGGATGACAAGTACATGCAATCTAAAGGTCTTAGTGGGTGGCATGTCATTTTGCATTTTTAATATCTATTTTAAATGATTGTTTTTATGGTGTACATACAACACCCCAGAACGCTATGGCAAATAGGCACATTAGAAATAAAGAGTATTATGTAATTGACTCAAATCATTTGAGAGACAACAGGGTAGCAGGATTTGCCTGCAGACTACAGGTATGTCTACTCTGCAATGAAACACCCATGACTGGTGCATGTCAGCTGACTCAGGCTCACAGGAGTTTCAGAGACCATGCTCCCACCCAAGCCCAACATCTACACATCAATTTTACAGCCCTGCAGCCCGAGCTCTGTGAGTCTGAGTCAGCTGACACAGGCCAGGCAAGGGTGTTTTATTAACGTGTAAGCATACCCTCAACACTGTGTAAAGAGTGGTATGGTCAAGTTGCAGAATCCTCTCTCTTCCCAGCTGTAGGAGCCAGGATGGACATACTACAATGCTCCCCAGAGTGATGTGATTGCAGAGATCTAGTTATGAAGGCGGTTTTCTTTACATGACTGAACTGTGGTAGCAAAACTACTTTAAAAACCAGCATAGCATTCTGCTAGTGTAGACAGAGGGGGCATTGATCAAAGCAACCAAATCAAGCAGGGGCTGTTTAATACATAAACTGAGCTGACCTGTTAGACTTTCACAGGAGGTTAAAAAAAAAAACCTTACAAAATATCCCCTTTTGCCCCCACAACCAACAGTTACTGGGACAAGTGAAAACGGGAACATTACCAATTTTCAGAGACACATGGTAGGTCTAGCAAGCATCAGATTATCTCTTGCAACTCCATGGCCTGCCACTGCTTACACTTAGTGGTCTGAAGTTCTCACTATGTGCATATTAGTTGGATTTTTTTTTTTTTTGAAGCTGGCAACAAAGGCACATGAGTTCTCCTAGCATAAGTCCTGTCTGAACAGGACTCGCCAAACTGGTTGTGTGATTTTATGCTGCTTTCTTTCCACAGAGCCCTTCAAAATGCCAGAATAACAGCAAGAAAATAAGAAGTAAAGTTTAGTGGTAGAGTTCCAAAGATCAGTGATGGGAATACACTACCAAAAACAACCAGAACCTCCCCAACATTTTGCAAATATCCAAGGACAAGAGATCATTTAATATAATTATTTGCTTTAATTTATATTAATTATTTGCATCATGGGAGCACCTAGAGGCCCCAGCAAACGCCAGGGTTGCATTGTGCAAACACACAGCGAATGACATTCCCTGTCTCAAACTGCTTACAATCTAAATAGATATGGCAGGCAAAGGACAGGAGTGGAAACAGAGGCACAGAGAGAAAGTGACTTGCCCAAGGTCATACAGGTCAGTGGCAGAGCCATAAAACAGAATGTAGGTCTCCTGACCCTCAGGATGTGTCTACACTACGAGCTAAGGGTGTGATGAGGTAGCATAGCCACAGTAGCACAGGCAGTGTCAGGAGACACACAGGCTAACTGCCTTGAGTACTTACCCACAGGGCTGAGGCAGGTTTGTACTTGAGGCAGCTAACCATGCCTTTGCTGCCACTGCTCATGGCTACACTGCTATTTTTAGTGCATTAGCTCAGATAAGGACTTGCATGAGTATGTCTCCATGAGCAGGGAATCACATCCCTAGCTTGTAGTGTAAACCTAGTTCTAGCTCCCTCTGCAATAGACCACACTGCCTTCCCTATGCACACAGACATGAAATAACACATGACCAAGACCATGCTACTGTATCTGGATATGTTTGCATTGCTTCCAGTGCCAAAATAATACCTTAACAGTTACATAGCTCTGCACATTTTCAAAGCAGGGCACAAACAATCACTGATCAATCACAACTGCCCACCCACAAACCTATTATTAGGACTCTGCGAAAAGTAGAACTGGTCAAAACTTTTGCAGCTGCATGCTTTTCCATTGGAAAATGCTGTTTTGTCAGAACAGAAATTTTCAGGGGGAGGGGTTCAAAACAAAACATTTTGATAATATCCTTCCATTCTGTTTCAACGTGTTTGGAATACAACGGGATGATTTTTTATTTTTCAAATAATGTTTGGTTTTGAAATTTATTTTATATTATTTTAAAAAATCAAAAATCGTAAAGGTGAAAAATGAGGCAAAATGTTTCAACTGAGCCAAAACAACATTTTTGAAAACATTTCATCTTGTGGGAAATTTCAGCTTTTTTTCTGAGGCAGACTGATTTTTTCCCCCCTCCAAGATGATGGAATTTCTAATGGAATGGAAATTCCAGTTCCCAATCATCTCTAATGAAAAAGTTTAAGGAAATGAACACAATTAAATGTATCAAACTATCCACCCTACCCATAGGGCGGTGGGTACCCACAATTTACTCAAGTGCTGTTATCTATGCTGGCATCAATAGCACACCTTCCCCTCAAATACTCAGGCCCATCAATCAGTTCTATAGCTGGTAGGACAGGGGTCGGCAAACTTTCAGAAGTGGTGTGCCAAGTCTTCATTTATTCCCTGTAATTTAAGGTTTCGTGTGCCAGTAATACATTTTACATTTACCCCGGTACATTTACCCCGGCTGGCAGGGGCCGGTGGATGGAACCCCAGACTGGCAGCGGGCTAAGTGGGGCCGGCGGCCGGGACCCCAGGCCAGCAGCAGGCTGAGCCACTCAGCCCACTGCCGGTGTAGGGTTCCATCCGCCGGCCCCTGCCAGCCGGGATCCCTGCCGCCAGCCCCACGCAGCCCGCTGCTGGCACCGAGGTTCCATCCATCCAGGCAGGCCAGCCTGAGCGGGGCTGGCGAACACAACCCCACGCCGGCAGCAGAGTGCCACTGAAAATCGCTCATGTGCCGCCTTTGGCACACGTGCCATAGGTTGCTGACCCCTGTGGTAGAAGCACCCAAAATACTCACAGGCTATCACAGAGATGGTCAGTGTTTCAGGTAGTAGCCTACATATTAGGCTATGCAGGAACTGCCACAGTAAATGTTCATTTTCATCGGGTTGTATAACAAAGGATCAGATAAAACCTCAGTAAATGGGCAAAGTACAAGCTTATAGCTGCTCCTCGTGGGCCACTTTGAACTGACACACCTGCTTCTTTGGCAATAGTTTTCTTTCCCAAAGATTTGGACTTTACCTACCTCAGCAGGGCGGAGTAATAATGTTTATATAGAGTCTGTCAGCTGGAAAGACCCCAAGGTGCTTTACAGGCTATGCTCCAGTCCTTACACACAATTGCACGACGGCAACCATGGACATGTGGTGAATATTGGGACCGCTCACAGTCATATAAACACAAGGATAAGTATTTGCTGGACCGGAGCCTTGGATATGCCAAACTGTGAACCCTGTACTCACTCTGGTGAACAGTTATTCACTCAAGTAATCCCATTTGTGTCAATAGTACTCACTTAAGTAAGTGCTCACCAGTGAGAATAAAGTAGGGCTGCTAACATCATATTTCAAAAATGAGGAACTGTTTTCTTAACACCCCCGCCCCACCCTTCCTTCAGATATTATCATTTATTAATAAATAATATAATGCAGCAGCACCTACATTCACCCAGGGGTATTTTTGATGCACTCAGCAACTCACAATCTTGTTGTACAGAGATGAACAAGTAAGGGATGTTCCTTGTAATAAGGGGACTGTTGGCAACCCTAGAATAAAGGGTTCACGATCTGGGCCTCTGTGAGTAATGGTTGGACTTTAAGAGCATAATTCTCCTAACCAACTTACACAAACCTCTCCTCCTCGTTCTGGATATTTAGAGCCTCTTCTGCACTAGTTTAATATGCAGACATTCCACTGATGGGAGTGGAGGTGCCCAGGAGAATATGCAATAAAAATTTGCAGTGTGGATCAGAGAGAATTACTTACACACACACACAATCACTTAGAGATGGTGATATCTGTGATTGGTTGCACTCATCATATCATGCACCAATGACCACGGCTTCTCATCTGCCTGCTGCCTAGTAATCCATCTCCACAATGAAACAGACTGCCTAGGGAGGTCATGGAAGCTCCTTCAATGGAGATTTTCAAAAGGAGGCTGGATAGCCATTCATCTTGGATGGTTTAGATCCAACAAATCCTGCACCTTGGCAGGGGATTAAACTAGATGACCCTTGCGGTCCCTTCTAACCCTATGCTTCTATGATTTTAACACTACAAACCTCTGAGTGGCTTCCAAGTAGCTATCATTTTTTGAAAGGTTTCCTTTTAGCCCCACCAAAATTTAGAACTTCCCTCCATAAAATTACACTGTTCTAAGGCCCAGGATGGGATAAGTCATTTTCCAGTGACAGGTCTAAGATCAGATATAGCAGAACCTCAGTTATGAGCACCTCGGGAATGGAGGTTGTTCGTAACTCTGAAATGTTCATAACTCAACAAAATGTTATGGTTGTTCTTTCAAAAGTTTACAACTGAACATTGACTTAATATAGCTTTGAAACTTTACTGTGCAGAAGAAAAATGCTGCTTTTAACCATCTTAATTTAAATGAAACAAGCACAGAAACTGCTTACCCTGTCAACTCTTTTTTTAAACTTTTCCTTTATTTTTGGTGGTTTACGTTTACCACAATACTGTACAGTATTACTTTTCTATATTTTGGTCTTTTCTGTCTCTGCTGCTGCCTGATTGTGTACTTCTGGTTCCAAATGAGGTGCGTGATTGACCAGTCAGTTCATAAATCTGGTATTCGTAACTCTGAGGTTCCACTGCATCTCACAATCTAATCTATCTATCTTTATGCGCATGCACACACGCGCACACACACACGCACACACAGATATTATATACACAGCTATATACAAAACAAATACATTGATAATTTTAGTTAAAAGGACTGCCTGAAGCATGGCGATCAGGAAGCCATGCTGAAAGGTATGTGAAAACCCCTCTTATTAGTCGCGTTTTCTCAGGGTATGTCTTCACTACTAGTCGGATCAGGGCTCCCGTGAATGTAGTTAACATTCTTTGGGGAGGCTGTGGTCCTACACTGACAGAAAAACTCTTCCGTCAGTGTAGGCTGTGTCTACACTACAGGCTATGCCAACATAGCTATGCTGGTATAGTCTCCATAGCGCAGGCATACTGCGAGGATGCTGGGGGCAAGTAATGGAGAGGGGGAAATGGGCGCACAGAGCCCCAGGCATAGCCAGATAATGGACAATCCTGACAGCGGTGGGAAGGGAGGGCAGAAAGCGCCCCTAGCATGAGGGAGGTGGTAGGAGGCACTGCAGGTAGTTCCTGGCAGGATGGGAGGGTGGCACACAGGGAGTTTAGGAAGCCAAGTAGGGGAAGCAGGGAGAATGGAGGGATGCAAGGAGCCCCTGTTGTGTGCGATACACTTGGTCTCCACATGCAACAAAGTGAGCAACCATCTCATTTTAACTTTAAAAAGCCTGTAAAACAACAGCCTTACAATTTATTCATTTATTTGCATTTGGTTCTCATCGTGGGATCACAAAGCCTTAAGCACAGCAGGAGGGCTTAAAAATGAATGAGGGCAAACTACAAATGTTTGTGTCCTGGAGCAAACATATGTGCAGTGTCTACACTAGCACAAACAGTCATGTTAGTTAAGTGGCAATCAATTAATTCAAGTTACTACAGGTCAGCTGCAACTTCAAATATCCCATTGGATTCTACCAAATAAAGCCCACATTTTTCTGTTCATTGTTCTGGACATGTGGGGCACTACAAAATATGAGGAGGAATACGGTCTTTTAAAGGATTTGATTCTATTTTTTCCAGCAAAATTAGTCACTCAAATGAAGGCAATCATAAGTCCAGGGTCCGGAGACTATCTTTTCAGCCAGTGGTTCCATTAATGCCAGTTTCTTCTGAACCCGTATTTAAACAAGGATTCCCCCAGTCCTTCAATCCATTGCCCAACCATTGTCATCCTTCTAACTGGTCCAAGGCACATATTCTGACACCCTTGCTAATCAGGAGTAGCCCTATTGAAACCAATCACCATTAGTAAGGTTGGCAAAATTCTTCCCTGTTTGTGTGATGCATGAGGCCTTTGTTAAAGGATTTCTACCCTGCCATCAAACTGGGAGGAGGAAATCTGACAATCTCATATTTACTTTAGGGTTTGACTGGACTAGAGTTTGTGGTCCTGCAGTAAATGTAATTAACTGATTGCCAATTAACTCAAATTAACTTACACGACTGTTCATGCTAGTGTAGCTACTCCACACAAACGTTGTGTTCCAGGACACAAACATTTGTAATTTACCCTAGGGGATACTCTAGTGGATGGGGCTTCAGCCATAAAACAAACCACAAGTGTGTGGGTCTAAACCAAATGTTGGGGAGTGTCTGGAGTAGCATTTATAACCATGTTAGTTAATTGACTATCAAGTTACTCTGGTTAAAACGGGATCTCAAACTCTTATGAGACACTTAGGGTAAATCTAAATTAGGACAAAAAAGCGCTTTAAAATATGATAGTTAATACAGTTTAACTAACACGTTTTAAAACCCTGGCCTAGACAGGGCAAAGAGTACTTTAACACATGCTAGCTGATCATGGTGAACACATTTTAAAATAAAAACCTGTTTTCCTACTCTAGATATATACCCTCAAAGGGTATGTCTACATGGCAGTTGGGAGCGTGCTCCCCAGCCTAGATAGACAGACAGACACACACTAGCTCTATGCGAGCTAGCGCACTGAAAATAGCAGTGTGGATGTAGCAGCCCCAGCAGCAGCATGGGTTAGCCACCTGAGTATGGGACCCAAGGGGTTGGGGAAGTTTGTACTTGAGTGGCTAGCCTGCGCCACAACATGCACACTGCTATTTTTAGTGCACTAGCTCATGCAAAGCTAACATGTCAGTCCACGTGGGCTGGGAGGTTCATTCCCAGCTGCACTCAAGACATACCTAGTGTTCTTAAAGAACCTGACAGCTCACTTGTGTATCTAGTTAGCTCATTAATGCCAATCAGATAATTAAAGAGGCAAGTACTCAGATTCCCACCCACCATTCAAGTCACAGCCACAGATGCACAGGGACAGCATGAAAACAAGATCTTTGTTTACTTAGGGCAGTGGTGTAAAAACAATGTCTGCATTGGCAACTTACAAGGGGCCAGAATGCCAGGCCTAATTTACCTATCTTTACATAAATTTACATGTGTGACTTTTTACCAGGGACACACACACACATTACTTTTATTTGCACTATTGGTGTATACGGTGCTTTGCAAAAAGCACATAGAAAGCCAACATAAGCCCTGAAGGCTGAGAACATGCATTAGTGCTGATACGGGCACTGCTTTTCGGATGTAACTTCTTGTTCTCCAGGTTTAAGTCTGAGATGGTCACCTCTCTGCTCTAGAGATGAGTCCAAACCAAAATGAGAGCTGAAGCTCTGGAAAAGTTCAGCTCCAGATACAAAGTTTGTTTTTGGCTCAGCCCTAGCTTGTTCAACTACACAAATGAGTACCTCTAAAGACACTTGTATAAAAAGCCGTTCCCTTACGTCCCTGAGTAGCTCCCACTCACCAAGCACATAGGCTCTGATCCAAAGCCCATTGAAGTCAATGGAAAACCTTACAGAAATTAATTCTTAGGTTGACTATTTTGTTAGCAATTCAGTTCATTTCCCTCACCCTTGTAGACCCCTCAGTTCTAGCTGAACTTTAGCCTGTTTCTTCAGGTTCGACTGAAAATAGATCTGCGAACAACCTGAACTTGGTTTGTCCCTTTGAAAGTGCTCGAACCATAGACCAAACGAGCCTTGAATACTCTTAATCTCGTCACCGTAGGGACAATTACTCAGGACTTCTCTTCATAGAGAGCTGCTGTTGAAATTTCTGTGCTGTTCTGTGCAGTGGGTTAGGATTTCAGGTTGAGTGGAAGCAAATGGACTCTTAAGACACAGAAATCCTGTTTGCATGCAAACACCTCCCATCATTAAAAAATGAGGGAAGAGAAGTCTAGTAAACATTATGCCTATGCATAATTTTCTCTATTAAAAAATGCTTCCCATGGTTTCCCAGGAAGAACTAGCAGGTCTTTGGAAGAAATATTGCTAAGTATTTCTTTTAAAGCAGTGACAGCTGCTTCAGAGTCACCGCACAAACATCTGGGTCATAGAGCCCTTAATGAATTTTCAGAGACACGGCAGTTTCAGAACAGGGCAAAACTGTGGCACAAGAGATGGACTCAGGGCAGGCCTATTGTTAGAAGATGAGTTGTAGCTAGCTCTCTTCAGAGTGAGTTGGGAGAAAGGGAGAGGAAGAGAGAGAGAATGAGCCTGTCTCCACTGTGGTTGTTCCACAAACGCCCATGCTCATTAGTCAATCCTATCTCAATTCCTGTGCAATCTCTTTCCTAGTGAAACATGAAATCAGCAGGAAACAGAGGTGGTTTATGGACTGCTCGTTGCTGAAAGCAGCCTTCTCATTCTAAACGGCAGTTAAATTCAGTATAAAATAAAGGAGCTGAAGCAAGAAGCAACTTGCACTCTCAGAACGACACATCCTTTGCTCCCAGTTCTCTCTCCCCTTTTGCATAGCAGAATTATTTTCCTACTAGTGGGATGGAAATTTAGCTGAACAGATGTTGCAGGGTTCAGGATAGAGGGTGAATTAACATTAGCAGTCAGAGCACATGTGTAATAGCTGCAGAGATGGGGGAGCCTGGTTTTGAAAGGAGGACCTCCTGGCCTCAAAGCAGTAACTTTGCTCAATTGAGCTAAGAAAACAATTGCCACAGGTCAGCTTGAGCGATGCTGGGATCAGAAAATACATCAAGGCAATGAATTATCTGCGGATTAAAGTTGCCCTGGGATAATTTCAATTACCTCCAGGTCTAGAAACCCAGTCTGCTTTTACAGAATCAGGTGCTTTCAACTCTGTAAACCAGGAGTCTGTACTCTTGTAAACGACGTGCAGAACTTGGGGGCCTTGCTGATGCAATGAGTTAACACGCTGGCCTCCCAGTTCTGGAGACCCGGGCCCGGGCCACAAGAAAAAAGTTTCCTCCTAATGCTCAATTATCCACACACAAAAGACACTGTGCAGTTTGGCACAATGCAGCATAACCAGCAGTCTCTGTCCTAGAGAAGCCAAATGACTGGAAGAACAGGATGTGCTGCAGGTCAGGATGCAGTGTATTGTACCGCACTGGTAAAGCTACCTGGCAGCTGCAGGTCATTGACAGAACTGTGAAGGGGGAAGCTTGGGGCACAGTTGCTCTCATTACGCCTGAAGTGATTTTAGCCAGTACTACCAGCCTCCCACTTTCATTTTCTCACAAAGATAATTGAAATGAGAGCTTAATGCAAAACATCCCTTTTACCCCAGTTAAGTTTATGGCACTTTTGGACAGATTTTAAGCACAAATGCAACCAGTCACAAAATACCTCCCTCTTATACAGCACATTTAATCCATAGATCACAAAGCATTTTGCAACTGGTGAGTATCATTATCCTCATTTTAAAAATGGAGAAACTGAGGCACAGAGTTGTAAAGTGACTTGCCCAAAGTCACCCAGCAGGCCAGTGGCCGAGCTGGGGGAAAAACATGTCCCAGACCAGTGCTCTGTGCACTAAGTCATGCTGTTCTGAAATAAAAACAGGGTATGTTGTGCTCATTTAAAATGACACACCTAAGTAGTCAATATATTCATTTGGATCCTGATACTTCAGCTGCTATCAGTGGACACAGCAAGCTGAACTTCCTGCAAGATTTCAGAAAAAAATTAGGCAGAGGCAACCCATAAAAAGTCTTCAGTGTTTGAAAAATAAGGTTGGACAGGCAGGCTACAAAAATAGGATCCCCAGTTCATCACCAGCACAGCTCTGCAGGTAGAAGCTATTGTGTCAATATGGCTCAGGCATTTTTTTTGTTCCATTGTCATTTAACTTTATTTGGAGGATTTCAGGTTGAGGCCATGGCAAAACTAGCTCTGTGGAAGTCCCAGTTCCCCAAAGTTTGGGATTGCTTGGGATTCAGATAGTGGTCTGGGCCCCTCCATGCTGGTAAAGCAAATCATATTACAGATGGGGCCAGGATCTTTAAGGCCTCATCTACACTGGCAAAAATGGGACCTGCAATTTACTGATGTAGCAGGTTCACTGAAGGTACCAAAGGTAGAAGCTGTGGTGTAGACGCAGCTCAGGCACTTCTATCACCATGTCTTTTAACCCTGCTCAGAGTGGTTTTGGGTCAGGCTTTGATAGAGCTGTGTTAGAATGTGGCTTACTTGGCAAGGGAGTTTGACCTGCTCACATTTAAACACTATTTTGAAACGTGTTTATGGGGCCTAATTTAAAAGTATATGAGCATTCAGGCAAGGGATCACTGGGTGGAATTATAAATTAAAGGCACCACCACCATTTAGTTCTTTTGGGCCAAATTCTTAACAAGACAATAGGAATGAACAGGAAGTTTTCAAGATGGTGGAAGGTTAGCAATAGGGTTTCCCAAGGAACCATACTGGACCCAGTGTCATTTCATATATTTAATCTGGAAATGAGGGTGAACAATGAGGGGGCAAAATCTTCAGAGGACACAAAATATTTAAGGTTAGTCAGGAATAAAGAATGTAGAGAACTCCAGATGGACCTAGCCAGAATAATAGCACTTGAATGAGAAACATGATGGCACATGAACTACAACGTTGACAAAAGCTGGGCACTGCACTTCCGAAGGAGTAACCTGAACTAATGTTACACAGTGCTGGACTTTAAATTAGCTGTAAGACCTCTGGAAAATGACCTGAACATCACTGCAGACAACCCAATGAAAACCGACAAGACTGTGGTTAGTTCTGGTCACCCTAGCTCCAAAAAAGAAACAGCAGATCTAGAAGGGTCCAGAGATGGGTGAAGGAAACAGAGACTTCTGTATGAGGAGAGGTAGGAAAAAAATGGGACTGTCTAGTTCTGAAGAAAAGAACAGTAGATGTGATAGAGGTATAGAAAATAATGAATGGTTTAGGGATGGTAAATCTGCCCCTCCTATTTACCTACTTGTATAATGCAGGCTCCCCTCAATGCAGCAGAAACAGTGAAAGTTACAAGTAAAAAATGTAATGAAGAAAATGATTACAAAGCTTCAGGGTGGGATAGTCAAAGGAGCCTAAGGGAATGCATGACTCCTATTGAATTTCAGGGAAGTCTGAAAATCACAGCCTCAGGGTTCACTCAAAGCCTGTTCATAGGACATAGAACATAAGAACGGCCATACTGGGTCACACCCAAGGTCTATCTACTCCACTATCATGTCTTCTGACAGTGGCCAATGTCAGATGCCCCAGAGGGAATGAACATGTAATCATCAAGTGAACCTTTCCCTGTCTCTCATTCCTGGCTTCTGACAAACAGAGGCTAGGGACACCATCCCTTTCCATCCTGGCTAATAGCCATTGATGGACCTATCCTTCACGAATTTATCTATTTCTTATTTGAACCCTGTTATAGTCTTGGCCTTCACAACATCTTCTGGCAAAGAGTTCCACAGGTTGGCTGTGCGTTGTGTGAAGAAATACTTCCTTTTGTTTGTTTTAACCCTGCTGCCTATTAATTTCATTTGATGGCCCCTAGTTCTTGTGTTATGAGAAGCAGTAAATAACACTTTCTTATTTACTTTCTCCACACCAGTCATGATTTTATAGACCTCAATCATATCCCCCCTTGGTCGTCTCTTTTCCAAGCTGAAAAGTCCCAGTCTTATTAATCTCTCCTCATCCAGCAGCTGTTACATACCCCTAATCATTTTTGTTGCCCTATGAACAAGCAAAATTTCATGATGATTAGACCTAATTTACTGTGTTTTGGTGCTTCTGTGATAGTGTGAGGAGGAGATGGTGCTAAAGAAAGCTTTTCCTGTAGCTGCCTTATAAATGTCTCCATAAATAGGGCAGCTATCAAAATGTGAGAGTGGGAAGGTCTGCCCAAGGATCACAGAAATATTTCCAGTGCTTAGAATTGGCTGGGCAGTATCTCAAAATCCCCATCAAGTTCATCCCTTAAAAGAGAGCAATCCTTGCACTCTTGCTCACATGGAGCCCCATTCCTGCAATCAGATCCATGGGAGTGGATCCCTGAACACTTGCAGTCCCATTGAAGTCAGCAAGGCACAGTGGTCCACCTACACAGATCTGATTGGAGGATCAGGGCATTGGCTTGAGTCCATACTATGGGCTTGTCTACACTGGAGTTTTTAGCGCTATGGGTAGCTATGATGATAAAACTGCACTGTGGTAAAACCCTAGAGCAGACAAGCTGCACTGAGGGCCGGCTCCAGGCACCAGCACAGCAAGCAGATGCTTGGGGCGGCCAACAGAAAGGGGCGCCACATCCGGCTCTTTGGTGGCAATTCGGCGGCTGGTCCCTCAGTCCCTCTCGGAGGGAAGGACCTGCTGCCAAATTGCCACCGAAGAATGAAGGAGCGGCGGTAGAGCTGCCACCTATCGCGGGTTGTTATTTTGTTTGTTTTTTCCCCACGCCGCTTGGGGCAGCAAAAACACTGGAGCTGGCCCTGGCTGCACTGGTGTAAAAAGTGACTTGCATAGTGCCATTTACCCTGGTTTGGAAAAGGAGACATATGACTCTTAATATAGGCAATATGGAAGAGATTCCAGCGCCCACTAAGATCAGTGGAAGTCTTCCCATTGACTTCACTGGGCTTTGGTTCAGGCCTATGTAGAGTATGTTACTTAAATCACATGTATATTTTTTTATACTCCTTTTTATAGAAAATCATTTGAGTACACACATGAGTAATCTTCTCAAACTCAGTGGAATGATTCTTGTACATGTGTGTTTGCAGAACTGGGTCATTGGTGTGTCTAACTTTGCAGGAGCAGAAAGGGTAATGTATTGCCTCTTAGCTTTCAATTGGGGGTGAACCCCATAGCTAAGGTCGCAAAGCATGTTCAATCACATTGCATTCCCTGTTTTCCTATTTTTTTTGGTAACATGAACCTTGTGATGGACACTGAGGAGAGCTGGGTGATTCAAGATTCAATCACAACTTTCCCAGCAAGTTCATCTTTCAATGCTTGGGTTTTTTTGTTGTAAGCAAAACACCCTTAATAATTTTTTATTTACATAAAGATGGGGAGGGAAGAGAAAGACAACTTTTTCCATTTAAAAGTTCTAAGCAGATCTGGATATCAAAGCTCCAAGTCTGCGAGCATTCAGATCAAGGACTTTTGTTTAGGCCCATCTCTGGTCAAAATCACATTTAACCAGAGCTTTTGCATGATTTCAACCCAAAACCATAAGACATATGGTAGGTCAAAGCTTAGTACAAGTTTGACAGCAGGTGCACAAAACTCAGCAGAACTTTAGATGGACTAAGCCTGAGCTGTAGCAAAACCTGACACCAAGTGTGTTGTGCAAGATCCTGATCATCTGGTTATGAAAGTTCATTGGAGCTTTGATACAAACCATGTGTACTGCAATTATCTGGGCACCATGGGGTGAACTAAAGACAAAGTGTCAGTCTCAAACTTGAGTCACTCTGTTTCCCCTCAACTTGCATCACAAATGTCTTGTTACTTTAGGAATCATAGAATCATAGGACAGGGAGGGACCTTCAGAGGTTATCTAGTCCAGTCCCCTGCACTCTTGGCAGGACTAAGTATTATCAAGACTGCTCCTGACATGCATTTCTTTTCCCTTCTTCAGCGATGCCCTGTTATGTGGTGAACTAGACCTCTTGATGCACTGCAAGGGTGAGCAATCCTTTCTGGATTCTACATTTCCATCAGTCCACCCCCAAAATCAAAGTAGTTCTCTCAGAACATGGGAAATTCCATATTTCTTTATTTTAATTATTCTGGGTATCTGGCTAAAGACTACAGGGAAGGCAGAGAGCTTATTATTTTACTTGCTAATTATTAAACATTTTTTGTTCATCAAGTTAAAAAGGAGGCTCAATGATAGCTTGATGCTTCTCAATTTGATGGCATCTCCACAAACCCTGATGGCTGTGGGTAGGTTCTGGTCTCTTTCTCTGATCTTTCAACCATCTACCTCCTTTCTCTTCACTCTTCTTTTCTCACATGCCTCTTCACCTCTTTCTAAATTCCCTCCACCCTCGAAACTAAATGATCCTGTTTAACAAATAAATACAAAATAATTTCATATTATTGCTAATATCTGCACTTACAGTACATGGAACATTACATCTGAGGATTGCTAAATACTTCACAGATCTAAATTAATTAAAGCCTCCCAGCATTCCCCTGGGTATATGAGTACTTTATCCCTTCTGTGATACAAAAGGAAACAGAGGCACAGAAAGTACAACCCACCTCACCAGATAAAATGTCTGGGGCACAGTTGGTTATGTCATTCTATCTCAGAGACCCCTGCTACAATTATCATGCATTACTCCCTAATGTTAGAAAATAAATATTTTTTTTAAAATAAACCTTAAATCCACACACAAGAGCAAATCACCGTTTCTTCCTTAAGGGACCAATCCTACTCCTACCGAAACCGGTAGCAAAATTCCCATGCGAGCAGGATTGAGTCCTAATTTTGAGCATAAATTTGCTGCTCACAAAACCCTGGGTCTATCCAGTAGGGAAAGAAAGAAAAGAAAAGAAAAGAAAAGAAAATTCTCTAGGGATCTGAGCCTGAAATTCATTCATTCTCTCATTCTCTCACAAGTAGTCCCATCTGACTAAGTGACCATGCAAGCGTACACTTTGGACCTATTCCTATTTAAGTCAATGGCAAACTTCCCATTAACTTTTATGATGCAGGATCAAGACTCATAGACTCATAGACTTTAAGATCAGAAGGGACCAATATGACCATTGTATGGATCCCAAAAATCTGGTGGTGGTGGAGGAGGAAAGGGAAGGAATCTTCTAGTGACTTGCAGCATAAATGATATGAACTCAAGTAGAAAATGGAGTTGTAACTCTCTTCCCTCTCTATCCTAATCCCACAAACAGCCCGTGACTGGAAATCTCTGGAGGGGATCATTTTGTTGGCGCAGCCTATTGGTACTTGTACAAAAGCTAGTCTGGTTGACAAACCGTTGGATTCATTAAAGCAGCTTCGCTCTGCTGACCTAAGCCTGCCTCTTAGTATAATCGTGAAAAATGTTATGCTACAGCAATTGCAAATATTGAGGCTCTCTTCTGCAGAGAGGCAGGAAAATGTATTGAAATAATCATCAGTTTAAAAAAAACCCGAAGGTGCTTTAAATATTCCTGGCATGATTAATGGGGTCTTTTTGTGTAGCTGTGGTAGAGTTTTTAGTCGGTGAGTGTCCGTTAGTGTTTCTCTTTTTGTCTCTTTCAACATCTACTCAGAGCTCCAGGATTTAAATTTCAACACAGCTCAACATAGAATCTGACAGTCCTGTCAATTTAGGGGTGGTGGTGGTGGTGTTTGTTTTCCTCCCCTCCATCTCATGTATCAGGTTCTGTCGACCAAATTTTTATTTTCCAGTTCCTTCCTCAGTGACACCCTGTGTAATCCTACTATAAGTCTGCCCAGGCGTAGTTGGCCCTGCGATCAGAATTTAGCAAACATTTCTGGCGATGCTGCTCAGCAAGGAATAAGAATGTCTTAAATGCTTTGCTCTGAGAGACCAGGGCTGCTAATGACTAGAACTTTGTCTTGGATCTGGCCTTGTCAGGGGATCTGGGCCCAGTTACAGCTCAGTAGGCAGCTTCCCTCAATGCAGCAGCTGTATGGCTCATCAGCTTCGCTTCCTATCCTCCCCTTGCAGCTGGGCAGCCCAAGCAGCAGTCAGGGCATCTCCCAGATAATCACTAGGAGGAGAAAACAGCTGCTATTCAGGCCCAGCGAATGGATTGGGTTAGCTAATCTCCCTTTGACCTTGCCATGTGGGGGGATAGTTGAAGGGAGTATTTCTCTTCCACCCATGGGGGGAGCAACAGGGGAGAAAAAAGGAGGGAATGGCTATTAGGCTGTGTCAACCCCCATAATCTTTCAAGACATAAACTGATTGCTACCAGTGACTGAGGGGGAATTCTCTGTCTCACATACACCGTTTCACAACTGACCAGGTGTTTTATGGCAGGGAATTTCACCTTCCTCTGAAGTATCTGATACGGCACAGAGCTGGAGGTAAGATCCAGGAGCTGATGGAGCCCCGATCTGATCTGGCATGGCAAACCCTACATGCCACACATTTTCGTTGGGATAGTTCCTGGCTGGCCCTCCCAGGGGAGCAGGGCCCCATGAATGACACACAATAGAAGACATTTGAAGGGAGCCATCCCCACACCTTTCTGAATTCACCATACAGATATTATTTTAGTCTCTCTCCTCTGCACTTCCACACTTTCAGGAAGCTCTCCTATCCTCATTGTCTAATGGCAAAATGTTCAAGGGGAGCTCCTGGGCCAGTTCAGTCTTCCTCTCCTTACCCCTCCCTGCCCCTCAACTCTATAAAGCCTCAGAGAAGCTTCAAACTTGCATCTAGATTCATGTGGAATTCATGGAGTGGTAGGGAAGAGAAAGAGGAAATTGACCCTAAGGCCTGACATAGAATCCCCTCCCCCCCCATGGTGCTGATTCCCCCTGCTTTCCCCTTTTCTAATGTAATGGATCTATGTACAGATCTCCCAATAAAATGACTTGAACTAATCTAAATTAAAGATGAGTCCAATAATATATAATATCCTAGGAGGATAAGCAAATCCAGCAGTGCCAGTGGCAGGTACCAGCTCCAACTCCATCACTCCACGGCTCAGCTGGCCTTTGGTGGATCCTGATTTTGTATCAAAAGCTGCCACTACTTGGAAAGCATCCCTAAATTCCACACCAATGAGTCAAGATCGACTGTCTTAACCTAGAAAACAGAGGAACAGAGAATGGGGGCACAAGATTGAATTTGGATTGGGTGTTAAAGTTCAGAGCTGCTGTACATTGACAGAGCTGAGTGAAGCTCCTGTACGGATACAGCAAAAGCTGTTATAGAACATATTTGAGGAGCATTGGCAGAGCTGTGTGGGGCACCCGGGCCAAGTTAAGGTGGGTACTGGAATCCTAATGGAAGATTTTCACACTTTGATATGTGTTTTTCTTACTAAAAATCAATTGTCCCTTTCAGATGTCTGGATAACTACAAAGTTCTAAAAGTGGTTGTTTTAAAATGCATATTTATGATATTAACTCTCAGTCACATTTTTAGTCTAGATGTTTCTTTTTATATTAAAACAAAAACAAAACAAATCTGCAGGGGTGTCTCCATTTCTTGCTAAGGCTAAGGTAAAGCACACTACAGCCTCGGATAACCAAAACTCGCATACCGGAATCCACTCTCAGGTACAACACTGGAGCCCATTCTCCACTGTGTTAAACCTTGGGTATTTATTCACATCTGGGCAAAATGGGTGTAAAATGAAACCATTCTGATCTCACTATTTTATATCCACTTTATATAAGCATTAATGACCACACAAGGTATAAGGCAGTAGAGAATCAGGTCTCTGGTCTGTGACCAAAGAAAAAGATACAAGAGAATTGTAAACAAATGGGAAAAATATGTTTAAGATCAAGATTAGCTATTTACTCAATGATGTTCCATGCTGTCTGAAGGTATGTCTAGCTGGGGGTGTAGTTCCCAGCTAGAGGAGACATATCCATGCTAGCCACAGTCCAAAATATTGCCCACAGTGACCTGAGTAGCCAAATATTTCTGCTGAAATGCTGACACTTAAATTATCATCATTAGGATCCAGAGTCAACACACTATGGAAACACTTCACACCTCTCTGAGCTATTGCTTTAGTGGCTGACCCAAGAAGATATAAGTTCATGGATGGAAGGATATTTTCACAACTATAAAGACTATGAACTTAATTTTCATTTTAATGGAAGTTTAAAATCTGTAGAACGTCTGACTTGCTCAATGTGACCCTCAAGGCTAATGTGTGTGTGTTGTACTTTTAGTTTAATAATTCCCCTGCTGATAGGACAGCATGTCAGGCTATCAGCATTGCTCCCTGGCTGAAATATGAGAAATTATTTTTTTCTTTTTATTCTTAAGTTACTTCTCTCTGAAGTTAAAATTGAATGTAACTTCTGCATGCAAGGAAGGAGGGGAGCCATTTTCAAGACTCAGTCATTGAGCAAAGATGATCAGATAATGGTGTTTTCTGGGACTGATCCAAAGCCCATTGTAGCCAATGGAAAGGCTCCCATTGACTTCAGCAGGTCTTGGCTGAAGCTTTTTGTTTGGCAGGTGATAACTAAGTAATGGAAAGTAACTATTGCCCAGTGTTAGTGCCTGTCTGTAGAGCTCGTTGGGAAAGAGAATTTTTGCCCCACAGGAAATTTTGACATTTCAGAATGAATTTCTGATCCCAGAGTTGAAATATCCAAAACATGAAATTGAAATGAATATTTCCCCACAGAAAATAGTGATTTTGACAAAACCACATTTTGTGACCCAAGAAAATTTTGCCCACAAAAAATGCTGACCAGCCCTCCCCATATCAAATAAGATAAGAAGAGGTAACATTTCATAGATGAAGCAATGATTAATAAGGAGTGACAGTAGACTCCTCTCATGACTTCTGATAATCTCTTCTGGACTTTCCATCTATTTAGCTATGAAATGACCTTGGCAGACAGATGAGAAAGGCCTCTGGGTTCTCAGTTCTTGACTCCCACCCTAGTTAACTGCCCCTGTTTCATGTCCAGCAGTAATGCAAGTGATAGATTGTTAGGTTGAGTCTGTTCTCTCTGGTATTGTGTACAACGTTGATGGGAGACATTCTGCAGATTTTAAGCTTTCATTAAAATGAAAATTAAATTCATAGTCTTTATAGTTGTGAAAGTACCCTTCCATACATGAACTAACATGATGATGTCTTCTTGAATCAGCCACTGAAACAATAGCTGGGAGAGGCATGAAGTGTTTCCATAATGTGTTAACTCTGAATCTTAATGATGATAATTTAATGTCAGCACTTCAGCAGAAATATCTGGCTACTCAGTATTGTGGTCAATTTATTGGGATTTGTGCGTACAATTTAGTTAGAGTGTTACATCCTATTCTGCACCTCACCAACACATCTGACCCCTCTTTGGACCTTGTGTTTAATAGCCATGAGGAGGCGCCCCAGCGGTGAATGTATCCTGTGACAAATATTCTTCTACAATTAGCTATAAAGGGCACAATCAAGGGGTATTTTTAGAAAGAGAAAGCAAACCTAAGCACATCAGCTTATCAGCTCACCCTGGTACAGCTTCAGCCTGACATACAAGGAGTCAAACTTACACATTCTCCATGCAACAAGAAAATAATACTATCCATATCCTTCAGCTTAATGAACTAACCTGAGCTCTCACTTGCACTTCTGAAAAGCTTGGCAATTATTGGCCCAAAGAGAAGAAGGAAGAAATGGTTTTCTTGCAAACACTGACCCAGCCAGCAACCTCTCCTTCACAGCAACAACTGCAAATGATCAGTGATTGCTTTTCCTGTGGCATTAGAACTCCTACCCTGCCTAAGCTCAAGGAGCAGTCCTTGTAGGGAAAAGGGAGAGAATCTTCAAAAGCAGGACTGGATCTGATTTCAGGGACTATAAATCAGCCGGCAGTAATTCTTACCTGTTAAGTAGGAAATAAGAATACACCGTGTTACAGAGGTAAGCTAAGGCAGAGAGTGGTGAAGAGACATTAGGGTAAGGTCACACCACAAGTGAGCCCAGGAGACACCAGACCCTAGAGTCTTGATTTCCAGGTCCCCTGCTCAAATCACAATACCATGCCCCCTGCTTACTATGAATTAGTCCTTGGGCAGCATTCTCCTGACTTCTCTCACACACAGACCTTCACCACGGCTACTGGGGCTTTGGCAGAATACACAGTGCTGCAATAAAGAAGGATCCCACTTGTGAGCCCCTGCAAACTATCTTTGGCCCAGCTGCACCACAGTGAGTCACTGTCTACTTCTGTTTTGCTCCCACAAATAACAGGGAGAGAGTCTAGTAATAGACCTGGTGCAAGCCAGGAACAGCAGGGCCTTTTGCTCTCAAAAGAGAGGGAAGGAAATGGGAGAAGAGTTACAGCCAACAGGCAAATGGAAAGCAAGGCACTTAATTAACCAAGAGAGAAACGGAACAGCCTTAATACAAAAAAAGACTTCCATCTGGAAAAGTACATGGACTTCAAGGTCCCTAATGATCCCCAAACTTGTATAATTGGCAAACAATGCACAACAGTAGGACTCAAGCTCAAGAAATGGAGGGAAGGAAGTTAATGACCCAGCCATGCAAGTAGTCTACTACCTGTTGCGTACTGGGATCTGTGCATTGTCTCTTCCCCTGGGGCAGCTGCTATACAAACCTGCCAGCAATGGGAAATCAAAAAGCCTGAGATTATCCTTTCAGTTGACACCCACATGCCTATTAAAAATAAGTATTTTCCATGAATGGTCCAAAACACTGCCAACTTACAATCACATTTCTATAGCACACTGTCACTTCCAAATCTCTCTTCTACTTGAAAAAAAAATGACACAAAATAAAGCAGTTTTTTTGTGGGGGAGATTGGTTTTTAAACCAGGACTTTAGTTGAGCTCCTACTTTGTGACTCAGATAACAGGAGGACTTTGCATCCTGTTGGGATTCAGTATGCTCACCACCACTTTTAAGGTTGTGGCACCACTGATTGTAGCACATTCCAGTCAGATCAAAAGCCTAAAATTAGACAGATGTTTATGCTACAGGCTAGCATATTAGAGGCTAGGGGAATGAATGACATTCTGCAGTACCTGAGAGACAATCTGTGATCATGTAGCTGCAGAGTGTGGTGTTATGCATACACAAGGGTTCAGAGATCAATTTGTACATGAAAACTTATGTCCTGTCTGCTGAATGCTTTACTTTACACACTCTGTTTCTATGGAATATTAAAGCTAATTTACTTTAATGCCGAGAAACATCATGCCCCTGAGTTGTATGCATCGCTCAAGAATTCTCCTGGATTTTTGTAACCATGTTTTGATAGTAGATGTAGTGTCTCAGTTTTTAACTCAGACTTTGGAACAGCCAAAGAAGAGTCTGTCCTCTTAGGATCTATCCAGTTTTAAAACTGAACCTAGTGACCGCTGAGGCAGGCTGGAGGTGTAACACCCAGCTCAAGTAGGTGTACATCTCCTAGCTGTGATTGAGTTAGTGTGCTAAAAATAGCAGCATGGCTGCAGCAGTGGGATGGACTAGCTGCCTGAGTACATACTTAGAACGTCTGACACCTCCACTTGCAGCATAGATGTCCCCTCAGATAAGAATGTAATGCAAAAGTGGTGATTACTGCTAGTTGTGTGTGTAGCTTTCGTGGACATATGTCCACAAAGAGCCAAACTGGTAAAACTCACTTATGTAGGACAAACAGAAATCGGATGCCAATAATCTGTGGCCTCTACCATTAACCTAGGCCAGTGGTTCTCAGACTTTTGTATTGATGACCCCTTTCACATAGCAAGCCTCTGAGTGCAACCCCCGCTTATACATTAAAAACACTTTAAAATATATTTAACACCATTATAAATGCTGGAGACAAAGCAGGATTTGGGGTGGAGACTGACAGCTCCTGACCCCCCACATAATAACCTCGTGACCCCGAGGGGACCCGACTCCCAGTTTGAGAACCCCTGACCTAGGCTATATCTGGGTTAAATTTAAAAAAAAATAAAAAAAGACACCACACCATATCAGTCCCTTATACATTAAAAACACTTTAAAATATATTTAATACCATTATAAATGCTGGAGGCAAAGCAGGATTTGGGGTGGAGGCTGACAGATCATGACTCCCCATGTAATAACCTCGTGACCCCCTGAGGGAACCCGACCCCAAGTTTGAGAACTCCTGACCTAGGCTATATCTGGGTTAAATTTAAAAAAAAAAAAAAAAAAAAAAGATACCACACCATATCAGTCCCTTAAAGATTCTGGGAGGGAAGGAGAGGTACTGTGTGTGTATAGCTTGTTTTCCATTTCAGCAAGCAGCAGTGTTGCTTGTATGATTTGGGTCCTCTCCTGCATGGTGTGGATTGCCTCCCAAAAAGTGCCCAGCTTCCATTGAAACCAACAGGTAGTAGAAGATACTTGACCTCTTGTAGGATATGGCTCTTATGTACTACTTGAGCAACCCAGTTATTAACTTGGCAGAATCAAATGCTGCCCATCTGCAGCTCAGTGTTTAGCCATATGGTTCAAGCTGATAGGTTTGACTTGGCACATTCTATTGCTCACATCATTGATAGGTGTGTATCGTCCTCTTACTATGCTTTCTGATGCTTAAAATTAATAGTGTATTTCCATGCAGGCTCCATTTCAACCCATTAATGGAAGACAATCACTCACCACGAGTCTGAGTTTCCACGTTATTGAATTGCTACACTGCTGCATTAGATGTATTTAACAGTTTGGCAAAGAGTGTGTGTACACATACATACACACTTTCTCTTTCGGCTTTATTTGTTCTTTTGGCAGTTCACCTTTCAGTTTCAGTTGCCTGCCATCTGCATTTAAATAAAGCAAGTGTTAGCAGATAGATGCTTCACTTGCATAGAAGCAAAGCTTTATATACACTGGGTTCTATGAACGCTTACTGGTAAAGTGTGTTTGAGAGAAAACTCTTGGTGGTTTCAGCCTGGCTACCTCCTTAACTGGTCTACATGGAAAAATAAATCTTACCAACCCAACAAACACTATTCCTTCTTTCATGGCCCTGACTATTGGCAATCTGTGCAGTGAAGCCAAGGATTGCACGGGCATAGAGCTGGAATCACTATAGGGCTTGGCTACACTGGCACTTTACAGCGCTGCAACTTTCGTGCTCAGGGGTGTGAAAAAACACCCTCCTGAGCGCTGCAAGATGCAGCGCTGTAAAGTGTCAGTGTAATCAGGGCGGCAGCGCTGCCCCAGCGCTGCACACTACGCCCATACTTCGGAGCGCTGCTGGGGCAGCGCTTTGAAATTTCTAATGTAGCCATACCCTTAGAGACTAACACATTTATTTCAACATAAGCTTTCATGGGCTACAGCCCACTTCTTCGGATGCGTAGAATGGAATATTTCTTTTGCCTATGTGTGCCGTTCCCCTCCCGCCCCCCCAAAACCCCCTTCCTCTTTGGCCCACAGCTGTTTCGACGGAGTGGCACTGAGAAAGGAGGGTTTGTTTCTGCAAGGCGGGCGGGC